>NC_135052.1:11831854-12150604 GCF_051014685.1 Ptiloglossa arizonensis
GAGCAACACGCAGATGTTGAGCACCACCGACACGCGAAGTGCCCAATTTCTACGCAGTATGCTGAACATGCTCATTCTCCAGCCTCCCCCAGGTCCGCGCACCAGCTACCGCGGCGGCTCCGTCGGCCCGCGGTGATCTACCACCGGATGTCCTGTGGCGATCCGTTTCTCACCGTGTCTCCACCCCAACGGGGCCCGTGCCAGTCCGCGATCAAGATCTGAGCATGGTTCCAGGGATCCTCGACCTCCACTTTCCGACTGGTACCTGAAAGACACGAGAGTCTATTAGAAGAGGATCGCGTTCATCGTCCACGATGAATTTTTTTTTTTTTTTTTTTTTGAATTTTATAACTCGTTTCGCGTTAACCCCGTCGAGGCTTTTACATTTTTCGCATTAGATGTTTGCTGTTTCCTTTTTAACGGCGGGTGCTTATTATTATGCGGTCGTTCCTCGTTTTGTATATCTTTCTCTCGGTGATTTAGAAAATGAAATCTGGCTACCATGGTTGGTAGTGTTGTGCGATCGGAAGAGTGCTTTGTGCGTGATATTGAGACACCGGTAAATATTAAGACAGCAAACGAGAGGAGAAAATAAAAATTTAGTTTCAGTGCAATTTATAGAACCAAATGTATAATATTATTGTTTAGTGCAGTTTAAGTATAATTTATGAAACCAAGTATATAATATTATTGGAAATATAATAATTTCTATTGATGTATCGATCAAATCCTTTTCACATTGTTATCGCTGATATACGGTAATACACGATTAATTTTCTACGAATCATTTCTCCCCTCCGCAAATCCCTTCCGCTCAGCGTGTCTCGGGCAGTGTAGTCGGTAAAATAAACCGAATTCCATGTGTAAGGAGTGGGGGAAGTAGGGGTGTATCGCTCGAGCGCCAGCAGTTGGCCGCTGTCCAACGAGCTAAAAAGTCACAGGGGAAAGGGGAATTGTTCGCTCACTGGGTCCCAAATCTTATGAAAGTTAACCGTGCATTACTGTGCAAATTACTAATGAACCGTCTCTATTCGATCGTTCCGAACTTACAACGTTTCTTTAAAGCGTTCACAGGAAACGAATATTTGTAAACTTTTTAAATAATAAGTGACTAATTACTTACTACGGAGTAAATAATTACCGTCGTTAGCGATGCTATAAAATAACAAATGCACGTGTTTGTACGTGTTTGAATGCTTTCAGATCCTTTTGAAAGATCTTTGTGTCTACCTGTGGTATGGACATTTTTTTTTATCTTTAATATTGCAACGTGTTAGCAATGCAATTTTTAAACGTTTCTTTGCTACTGAACGACTTTATAGTATTAGTGTCTCTTTATATTTCACGTTGCCTGCGAATGAAAGGCCACTGTAACATCTCAGATGGGAACCTTTGTACCGTAGAAAAGGTCATTACGATGGTTCCTCAAGAGCTGTCTCGCCAACCAAAAGCTACTGTAATAACTGGTTGTTTAGATGTTGTATATAATAACTGTCACTTCGTACAATAGAAGGAAGGCATTATTCGAATGAAGATCTCGTCTCAATGGACCAGTTTTACGTGACTGATCAAATGATCGTGATTAAATTAATGGTTTTTTAGTCTAACATTTTGTTACTAATTAGGTGCCCTACTATATCGAGTATCCAATCATCTGGAGAAGCAATATTTATGAGTAATAACCACGCGAGAGTTAGTAGATTTATATGAGAGTAATAATTCTCTAGAATTATATAGAATAAATTCTATTTATGTAATATATATCACTATTATATTTTTCTTGTTACACTTGTAAATAAACAATTAATTGCACACACACATATATATTCCTATGTATTCTTATATGGAAAGTTATATATATAGTAAGTACATTGCTATATCGTTGTTGTATGTTGCACAGAATTCGTGTTTAATATATCGTATCCACGATTAACAATTAAGTAATTATTACGGTCAATTGTGATAACACCTAAGTGATACTTTTTCTTAAACTTTCAAAATAAACGAAAGTAATAATTTTATTAATATTTGTTGTCGTATCTTTGGAACCTTCTCGTGCTTATATTTCTTCGCATTTAATTAAAAAAGTCAAATTTACAGAATGCACTAAAATAAACAACAAATAGTACAGGTAAGACATCTACGACGTATAGTTTTGTTATTCATAATATACACGTATGAAATTATTTTAACTGCGAAAGATTTAATGGAAATGTGATTTAAATAATTTGACTCGCATCAAGAGCCGCAATAATTTAACTAAAGAGCCGCATGCGACTCACGGGCCGCAGGTTGCCGACCCCTGCCCTACAACATTACTGTGCCATGCTGCTATGCCATTGTAATGGTCTATAAAATATAAATACTATATAAGTAGAGTACCTACACTCTACAAAGTATTCTTTTACTTGCAATAAAAATGTAGGAAATGATAATATGTATTAAACTTTTATAGTTGTTAAGAGATTCAAGTAATTATAGATAAACACAACTTAGAGAAGATTTCAATATAATAAAGTAATATGTATTTTATAATCTTATTACTATCGGTACAAATAGTCTATTGTATAGTAATATACTTCTATATTTGGTCTATCCTCTCCGGCAACCATTCAAATACTAATTGTTAACGATCGTTACATCAATCGTTTCGCCTATATTCACTTAGAATTAAACGATATAGTAAATCACAGTAGATAACACAGCCGTAACTTATGAGATACAATTGCACCCAACAGTAGCTAATAACGAAATTATGGTATACGATTGTGAAAAATTATGTTCTAAGATCAGATTACCAACGAGGTAACAATTTCTTTAACCAATTTCATAAAATCTTCCCTGGTCACCGTTCTAACTTTATACATAATTCGTAATAATATTTTTATCTCAGTATTTTTGTTTCGATTCGGTAAAAAATATCTCTGAAGGCGATTTTTTCGTATTTGAGCGTTCGTAGTCCAAGAGAGACGACGTCATCCGTTAAAAAGGAAAGGATCGAAAAAGAAGAAATCGCTTACAAAACTTGAGTACACGGAGAATAATCACTATGTCAATTTAACCAATCGAAATTGAGAACTGCAAATTTGCTTAACACAGTGTCTTCGGTTTACGTAATATACGTACGTGTATACTATTTGATCAACCTATATCCTGATAAATCTGCTTGCGTTCTGTTGCCTCTCGTCGTTCGAACAGTTCTGATCTTTAGTATTGTCTCGAGTCTTGGACAAATCGATTCGATCAATGATGATATCGATCGTTTTGTCACCGTATTACGTTAATATCTTTTTAAAAATATATATCAATTATCGCGGAAATAAATATCTGCTAATTCTAGGCTGTTCCATAAAAGTCCACACACTACTATTTTGATATTTTAAATTTGGAGTCCGTATATTACTATTTTGATATTTCAAATGTGGAGAAGATTAGAAACATTTGCAATATTTGTAGTATCATGATTGTACAATGATCTTTGACTATGAATGTGGAGTCAAAAGAGTGAAAAAGTCCGTATATTACTATTTTGATATTTCAAATGTGGAGAAGATTAGAAACATTTGCAATATTTGTAGTATCGTGATTGTACAATGATCTTTAACTATGAATGTGGAGTAAGAAGAGTAAAAAGGTCCATACACTACCATTTTGATATTTTAAATTTGGAGAGGATTATAAACAGTTACAATACTTATAGTATCGTAATTTATTTTGATCACTATCGTTGTTGTTTGTAGGTATGGATAGTTTGTTGCGTTATGTAGATGATGTTTGATATTACTCTTAATGATTACCATCATGGCTCCGTGTGCTCTGCCCGTGGGATATTTTGCGTCGTGTACCGTGTAGGATGGAATTTTAATGCACTGTTTGTCTGTCAGATGTGTTTCGGAAACTAACATTAAATCAATGTCGTGTGATGCGAGATATACTTTGAGTTCGTGTAAACGTTGAACTGGCCCGTTGGTATTTTCATATCGCTATGTTAAGTTTATGGTCCATTTTGAGATTTATCGAGTATGAATCTCCAAAGGAGTTCTAGCATTGCGGTAAGTTGTTGTAGCTGTTGTTCTAGAAGATTTGTTCGTTCGTAAAAAATATTTATACAAATTTTTGTATTTTTAGACAATTTTTGTACTTTATTTGTGCCAGTGATCGTGTGCACTTATTGTATTACTTCTTTTGTTTATATTTATCGATGCGTTCGAGTAAGTACCGTTACTTATTCTGATCTTTCGTATTGTCTCGATCCTTGGAGAAATCGCAGAAATCGGCTCGATCGATGATTCGAATCGATCGTTTTGTCACGGTGGCGCGTTAAATCCTCTCTACAAACAAATATAATTTGTTGCGGAAATAAATATCCACGTTACTCCATGCATCCGCTAATTCTATGCTGTTCCATCTACTACCACCATCGTTCTCGTCGTTTATTCCACGAATCGCATTAGCCACGAAACGGTGATGATATTCTGGGTGCTCGCGGCTGAGAAGAAAGTTTCATTGAATTTTCTGGGAACAAATGGTCTCTCGGTGTTTCGTAACAGAGCATTACCCGGTGTTTGGTAATAGAGTTATTATCAGGTTGAAAGCTGTCTCGTGCATCGGTTGCGAATTTACTTAGAAACTTTAAACTGCTGGTACCTATTTCCAGCAGTGCCACGAATTAGTCACGTGGCAAACGGAATCGTTGTTGTTCGTTATCAATTACAAAGATCCAAGTTCCTTCGAGAGAAATAGATATCGTATTTATTAATAAATATCATAATAGAGGCGGTGCACCGCGATGGTTGGAACGTGGATAAGCACCTGCTGTTAGTTTTCACTCCAAGGTTAAGTGAACTTGTCGTAGAATATGAAAGATATCTACTGCACCTAATCGGTATGCAATAATAATTTTTGTATTGTACAGTGATATAAATTCATTGCACAACGGAGTGTATTCCACGTAAAATTTAACGATCTTGCATCGATAAGAGCTTTTAGACTTTTCTAGGATTTTCGATCCTTTTGTCTCATTTGTTATTTAATTTCTCGATCAGACACGAGAGTAATCGCAGTCTCTCTGGTGGTGAATTTAGGCGATTGTTATCGGATCAGAGGCTTTGGAATATTGTAAATTGTGAAAAAATGAGCAGTTACGTGCTTCGTGCATCTTGAGTATTTATGATTATTTATTCGATTGATTATTACTTATTTGATGTTCAAGAATACGTTTATTCAAAAGAATGGTTTATTGATAAAAAAGGGGTTTTTGGAAATTAGTTGAAAAACTCTTGTAGAACATATGTATTTTTTTATTCTAATTAAAATTACAACTGGCCTTTGTTAGACCAACCAGAGATTCGGATGTATGATTAATAGACAAGCACGAAAACAACGCTCATTAGCGCTACTTCGAAAATTTTAATGAACGTGGCTTTGTTATTTCATTATTATGTGCATAAATTTAAAGGTTTTCTTCCTTTTGGTCGTTTAGTTTCGTTTTTGTTGTTGAGAAATTTCTTGGCCAATTCGTTGGAATGAGTGTGCAGCTTTAATGCGATGTGGCGAAATTTTTTTTCAATGAATATATTTTATGCAAACTGTAAATTATAGAGAAAAATATATTACCTGGAGGAATATCTATTCCGTAAATAAATAGATTAATTTTAACTGTTTGTGCATTCTGTACAGCCTAACAGATTTAAAAGGTGTTCCATTAGGATGTCCTAAAATATATTGCACATTTCAAAATTTTAATTCATTAAATGACAAGTACGATAGAACACAATTTCAAGTACGACGATTTATGGTCGTGTGTCACCGTTCTAAAAGCAATTGCATTCCTCCGCAACGCCATGCTGGTTCTTTGGATGCAAAAATTGACGCACATTCACGTTTGATGTCGTCATCAATGTTGAATCATCTCCTACTCCAAAAGAGCACCAGTGCCCGAAATAACCGATTCAAAGCCCAGATCAGTGTTCAACGGATGAATTACAGTTTTAATTATAGAGCTATAGTTTTGTTTCTAATATTCTTAACGAAATCTCTGTATATTAATTGATTCAAAATTAATGAATTATTGGTTTCGATCGATCGAATCCTTTCCACATTGAGTAAAACTCAATTGTAAAATTCTGACATTAATAAATAAATAACACTTAATACACTCTGTAGGTATACTACAAACAATACGATACATTTACATTTCTCGAACTATTATACAATTTAAGTATCGTATTTAAAGTAACGCGCGAAAAATATACTTTCATAATTATTGCACTCCTATGATCGGTGTATTCTGTATGTATTCTGTCAATAATATTGAGCAACAAAGATGGTGCACACAGGTGAGTTAATGCCGACGAGACGATATTTCAAACTTTTTAGCACAACACTATCTACACGGGTCACGATAAATATATTGACAGGACTTCGATAATATCAAATATTTTCCGATTGTTTCAACCTGTTCGATTTGTATCATCGTTAGACACGATACCATTGGCCATTTTAATAATTCCGCATCGAGCTGCGAGAAAGTTAATATATCGGGTTCCAATTTGTCAAAAAAGATACGATTGTTTCGTTGGGATACCAGATTCGGTTCTCTAAACCCATCGATTTCACCGAACGAAACCTTGGGTATTTAGTAGACGAGATAGATTCATCTCGATCGCGATCCAACACGCCCACGACGTCCGCTCGTCCATCCGGCCGTTTCCGGAAGTAGGAGTAGGTGACCGAAATTGATATCGAGGAGCTCCGTATCCAGAAGTTCTCGGTTACCTCGTTGTTATGCACGTGTTCTTCTCGACCACGAGAAACGTTGTTTGTTTCCCAGGGAACAATGTTATCGTTCTCGTTCGATAACAACCGCGACGAGCGTTTCGGTGTGTATCTCTTCGGGACACGCAGGATGTATATCGAAGGATGTATTTTATTCCAAGGGGAGACTTATTGTTCCCGAATGTTCTAGACACGTGGAGCGTAGTTCGATCGTAGGAGATAATAGAATCACACGCGTGCATGGGAAAGAAATTAGCCGTCAGGAAAAATTTTCAAGGGAAACACGACACTCGGGAGAGTGTTTCGACTTCGTTGTGGTACGCGTGGGTCTTTCCGGACCCAGGGAAACTTCTTTACATCGCTCGATCGTTCCGTTGACACAACTTGCCTTGGAAATTATGAAAGGTACGTTGAAATAGTAGATCTCTTACTCGAAGTGTTTGTACAAGGTCAAATTACGGGTCCGTTTGGACCCTAGGGTGGTCCCTCCCGTGGTTGTCTAAACCGATGGTATCGAGAGGGTTAAATCTACGGAGCGACAGTAAACTCTGAATCGTTTCTAGGTCTATTCCTTGGGACGGATTTATACAGAGTCGTCGTTTGTTCTTGTTAGAAACAAATGACTTGGATCGGGTTAAGGTTGGAACGAATGTAGGGAACGAGTGTAGAGTCCAACCGGTCTCGTGTTGGCAACACTGCGAAGTCACGCGAGACGGAAACGGGAGACCGGTTGAATCCTTCTTCTTGTGCGAGCCTTCGAGTTGAGCGAACGTGCGACAATAGTGAAAGTAAAAAGCAAAAGTAAAAAGTGTAACTAAAAATAAAAATCAAAGGAAATCATTTTTCTTATAGTTATTTCCCTTTTGTTAACTTTATTTCGTGTCCGCTATAAATATAACCACCAATCTGAATCAACAGTTCTAATTTTGACTGGGACTGCGACAGAGAGATAAACATATCTACGGTATAGAGATTATAAAGAAACGGTCCTAGTACGCTTCTTCGCGATAATTCTGCGTTGATTGCATATTGTACCGATCGTTCATCCTGTAGTTGACTTGAAATTTTCTATCACTTATGTACGAGTTGATTAGACGGTAGTATGGTACCGGAAAATTGGTTGCAATTTTGTGCAATAGCGTTGCATGTTGTGCCACACCTTATTGAAGGTTTCCTCGATATCTAGAAATGCTATGAAAGTTTGTCTTCAAAACATGTAACGATACGGTTCACCGTGGACTCGTTAGATCGTTACGTGTTTGTTACGAAATTCGAATTAATGGTCTGGAATAAAGTTTTTTTTCTCCGAGGCAATTACTTTCAGTCTATTCAATATTATTCTTTAAATAATCTTCGATGAAATCGGTAGCGATGAAATGGATCTGTACGAAGATACTTGGCGAGGATCTTCATCAGGTTTTCGCAATACTATCACCTGAACTGTTCTCCGTTGTTCTCGGAAGTGTGTAATTCGTTCTTAATATAGAATTGAAAATTATGGTATCCAGTTTTGTAGCTTTCCTTGAAGTTCTTTGATTATTTTAATATCTTCATAGACGGATGATTCTTTTGTTTCAGTATTATTTAGAATATTTTTAACTTCTCTTAGCGTTATTCTGGACATTGTTTGGTTTTTTTGTAGGGGTATTGATTCGGAGAAGTTATCTTTTTTGCCTGTTACTGATTTACGTCTTGTTACACGAGTTTCGAATGCTTTGCACAGGTGTTTCTCGAAGGCTATTGCGTTTTCTGAGTCGAATTTAGCCCAGTTATCGTCCTTCAAAATCATTGACGTACTAAGTATAGGTTGTTTCGTTTTCCTCGTAGCCTTCCATAGCAAAGGTTGAAGTCAGTTTGAATCTAATTGTAAAAATCTTCTATTGGTAAAATTCCACAGGGTTTCCTTCGTGTCTTTATTGGTCGTGTTTCAAAGTTTTTTTTATTAAACGAGGTTTTCTTTGCCAATTTTTTTCGAGCTTCCTATTGTATTTTATTCTTCACATTATGTCGTTAGAATACGTGTCTGTGCGCTTTTTTATATTGATCGGTGTTTTTTTTTGTTTCTCCTGTATTATATTTTTAAATCGTCGATTGCTGTTTTTCCTTGTTTTGAGGTTTTTAAAGGTATGTTGCAGTTTACGAACTTTTCTATTTCGTTTTCGAATGTTTCCCAGTTGGTTGCTTTATTATAGAGTGTGGTTGGTTTGTGGTTTACAACTGGTTTTTGCATGTATTTTATGACAGAAGGTGAGTGGTCGGAATTTAAATCTAGACGTCTTTTTGCTGTTATGTGGAATTTATCGATACCCTTGCGAAGTCCAAGAGTTCAAGTATTTTTTCACGTGCTTAGGATCAATAAGTAGATGGAAACGACATTTAGGGAGAGTTGGTGTACCATTTCTTCGAGTTGTCTTCTTCGCGAATTTTTTTAGTTTTCACTATAAATTTATAGAAATTGAAAATTACGATCAATTTGCGTGAATTCCTATTAATGAACTACAATCTGTTTTAGAAGATGTAGACCAGGCAGTTTGAAACGAACGACTTGAGACAACTCTCTGGACTGACGTTTATAGACCAAAGTGAGGAACACGAGAATACTAGAAATATGATTATAAGGTACCTACTATAAGTGTTAATACCATAATGAAGATAAGACATAAGACTTCAACCTAAACAAGCTTAATAAATTGAGTGGATTGTGAAATAGCGACTGAAAGAGCATATGTATCATAATACGCACACAAGTGTGCAGTTTCAAACTCATGACACTGCATGGACTCGATTCGTTACTTCCGATAATAGATTTCCTTATAATCGACATTTCGATTAATAGATTTTCTTATAATCGACATTGTGATTAATAGATTTCTTTACAATCGACATTTCGATTAATAGATTTTCTTATAATCGACATTCTGATTGATAGATTTTCTTATAATCAGCACTTCGATTAATAGATTTTCTTATAATCGACATTTTGATTAATATATTTCCTTTCGATCGACATTTCGATCAAAGAATCGTCATTTTTTGATAATCAACGTTAAAATTAAAACGTTTCTTAACATCTTTATTAAAACGTTAAAAACAAACGAATCGAGATAACACAACATCGTTTGGACAAAAACGTGTTTTGTTTTTATCTTCGTTACTATTCATTATACTAAAAATTCATGCAGAAGAAAAATTTGTTTAACTTTAACTCACAACGTTTCTTATTATACAAATACGTTCATGTTGCAAAAGCAACGATAAGGAGAATTTTTGGTAGGTCTTACGACAGTAAGAAGAATAAGTTATCGAAATTTTGAAAGCGGACAAGACAGAGGTTTCAAATTTGAAGAAGACGAATTTGATGTGATTGTAAGGGTGGGTGAGACTGAGTTTTAGGAAGAATTCCTACGAGACTTTAGGATGAAATAAAACGGAGTTTTAGAGCTCGCAAGAGGCTTTCCTGTAAGATTTTAGGGGAAAACGAGATGGAGGTTTGGAACTGCTAGGGGTTCTTGAAATTTCAGGAGCAAATAAGATACAGGTTTAGAAACAGAAGGAAACGTTTATTTAAGATTCTTGAAAAAACATAAGACACAGATTTGGAATTTGTAGAAAAATTATTGTATCGTATTTGTGATTTAGAGGGAGAAATAAAGTAGTTTTAAAGCTTGAAAAATAATTTACTATTTTGGAAGTTTCGAAATTTGTATCTGCTCGGCATAAACTTTAATTTCGATATACACCTAAAAAAGAACATTACAAATTGTCGAAGAATGATTTTTATGAAACTTTTCACAAATGTTTATCAATTCAATTTAAAAATTATACCCTATTACCGTTGTTGCTTGTCGATTTTAAGGAAACTCGTTCAATGAACATTTTTGCTAATTCCAGATGTTCCCTTACGAGTATGCGAGAACATTTTTATTCAAACGTTGTTAACACGATTTACCAACCAGTCGAAATGATTGGTTTCAACGGTTTTCATAATGAAGTTTGCTTTATATTCCATAGCATGTTTTTCAAAGACGTCGTATCTATTTTTATTCTACACATGTGGTCAATTATAAAAATTCCTCTTTTTCTTCAACGATTGGTTTACTTTTAGATACATACAAGTTATACCTTAATATTCAGAAATCTGTCGGTAGTTCGGGTGTTGAGGTAACACCGTATTAAAAATATTGCGAAATTTCAACAATAATTGCCACCAAACATCGAAACAAGAAAGATATATATTACTTAACGATTCTGTAAAACTCGAACGTCCTAGTGCGCCGTGACGACGTACCTACGTCTTCGATGCTTTCCTCGATGAACACGAGTACGTAACGTCTTGCACGTTTACACTATAATTGAGACTCGGTGAATCACTCGTATTAACAGTTGCATCGATTTTCTCGTCCCCACCGCCGATGACTTTGCGTTGCGTGGCGAAGTTCGTCGACCGTTCTCCTCGTGTCTTCTTTTCGTGTCGTGTGATTAACTGGATCGGTGTAATCAGTGTTTCGAACTCGCGAAGTTCGTGTCCCGTTCCCGGGGATTTCAGAAGTTGCGGAATTACGAACGAAATCCATATCGTGGAAGCAACAACTATACGTTGGTCTAATCCAACCAGAACCAGACTACTTTAATAACGATCAAATTTTACACGGTTTCGAGATTAGAAACACGATACGATGCACTTGTTTCTTTTAAAATCGGTTCAGAATTGTTCAATCTCGTTGATTTATTCGTATACACGTAAGCGTAATAGGTGACGTACGGTTAGCTCTCGTAAAATTTGGGACCGATGTAGGTAGAACGGTAAGGTGAATTCCATGTGTAAAGAGTGGGGGAGCACCGTGAGACGGGGTGGGAGAAGTAACGGGTATACCTATTGTATCGGTGTGCTAGATATAAGGTGAAACTATATATTTAATTACAATAGGATAAGAACATATGGTATTAAGAAATAATGTAAGCAGTAGGAAGGAGTGGGAGATGTAACGAGTGCACCTATTTACACATACTTTGCCTTTACTTTCTTATATTCCGATTATTCAATTCCTTCTGCTTGCTTTCTATCCCCTCTCGTGTCACTCTTCTTGATTTCAAGGGTGTAGCTAGTTACACATATTTTGCTCTTACTTTCTTATTTTCCGATTATTCAATTCCTTCAGCTTACTTTCTATCCCCTCTCGTGTCACTCTTCTTGATTTCAAGGGTGTAGCTATTTACACATACTTTGCTCTTACTTTCTTATTTTCCGATTATTCAATTTTTTCTGCTTACTTTCTATCCCCTTTCGTGTCACTCTTCTTGATGTAACGGGTGTACCTATTTACACATACTTTGCTCTTACTTTCTTATTAACCAATTATTCAATTCCTTCTGCTTACTTTCTATCCCCTCTCGTGTCACTCTTCTTATATCTTCCCTTACATCTCCTTTTACGTTTCATACACATCTTCCAACCACATGTTCCCATAACTTCCCCTCTTCTCGACAGATTTTACATATCCTCTCACTCGAGGTACCTTCCTTCTTCCATTTTACTTCCTAGTTTGAAGCAACACTGAGAAACTATTTTAGCAAGACGACGATAGGGTTTATGGTGGTTCGAACGACCTTGTGGACATTTAATGAGATCTACAGGACTCTTAAGAGAACGTTTGCAAAAAGATGATAAGACGCGATGTTTTTCTGAGGATTTTCACTTTGCACGGAGTCACGTTTAAAAAAGCGTCTATAGAATTGCAGAAGCAACAGTGAAAAGTTATTTGTGCAAAATCATATTTATCGTAATTATTTTCAATCCTTGGTTATTAGTTTTCTTTAAGATTCGAATAAGACTCAAAAAATAGGATTGAGAAGGTTTCAAATAAATAAAGTAACACGGATTGAGAAGATTTCCTATTTAGAACATTATTTTTAGGAAAACTTTATTAAGGTATCTCTGAAAATGGTAGCGAATATGTGATAATTTAATATCTCGTTCTTAACTTTTGATAAAATCTACACAGAATTTGAAGAGAACTTTTTCAAAAGGATGACGATTGCTTCTAGAGATTTTATCTGTTGCACAGTTTAATTTACAAAAAATTGTAGAAACAATATTACAAAATTATATTTTAACAAATACAAACGAGTGCACGAGTTTACGATAATTTGGAAGATTTCATGGTTAAAAATTGACAATGCCCGATACAAGGCTTTTGGAGAATGAAGGACTCGAAGTTATCTTTAATAAGGCCTGAGCAGGATCATCGAAGTAAATTTGATTAGAGAATGGACGATGCTTCGATCTCTGGGGAGTCTGAATGGCTCGAAGTTACATTTCATGTGATTCATGCAGGACCGTCGAAATGACATTGGAAAACTGTTCCTGGAAAATGATGGGGTTCGCGATGATTCTCTAAGGATTTCAAACACCTGGAAGTCACACTTTCTAAAGTCTGTCTGACATTACTAATATGACATGGAAAAGTGTTTCAGAGAAAGAACGATGAGATTTCTCGAGTTACCTTTAGTATTATTATTCATGCAGAAATGTTTGTTTCGAAAAAAGGCTCGCAAAAGAATCGTGAAAATACGATCAATTTGTTAAATTTTTGTTTCGAGAAAGTGTTAGCAAAAGATCGTCAAAGGACAATCTGATTATAAAATTTTTGTTCCGAAAAAAGATTAGCAAGAGAATCGTCAATATTGGAAGAATTTCAAACGTTAAAAATTATTATCGCAAATTATCGTTCGTAAAGGCCACACGGAATTCTAAAACAATTTGATTTGATTTTCATCATTGAAAAGCTGTGTTCGAAATGAATTTCTAATATTCCATTTTCAGACGTTCCGGAAACTGTTACCGAAGCGATTCGTGCTAGAAAAAGCACATAAACTTCAACGATTATCTATTTACATCGATAACTGTTGAGCTTCGTGCAGCAATTACTTTATAGTTCGATTTCCCGGGTGAAATTTATTCGTTCGTTTATTTATTTATTTATCTACGACCGTGAACCTTTTATTAGACAGATAAAAAGATATGCAAAGACGGCTAGACGTAGGTATAAAACACACGAGAGAGAACGCATCTAAAAGTAGCGTGAGAGCTAAAGAAACGATCGACCGGCTACTCAGTTTGCCATCATTTCCCATCGGATAATCGAGAGACTAGTGTGTTATTACGAACACATTATTTTCAGTAATGCGATGCTACGACGGTTAACATAGAATTTGCTACAATAAACGTATAATGTCGAGTGGAGCTCGTTGCAAGACCACTGAGGGGTAGCTTTCTTGTCGTTTACTTTTCATGGTGGAATGGCGTTAACGGTACCTCTGGTCGTGTATAATCGATGAAAAACGTTGAGCATAGATCTGTATCATCGTACACTTGGTCGTATCTTCTCGTGTCAATTTTGTCTAATTTATTGACGTTGAACGGGTATTAAAATTGAACACGTGACATTAAAAGATTACGTACCGGGTTACTGGCAAGGCAATGCGAGGCAAACACCGAAAAAATGCAAACACGCTTCTAAGAGACGTTGCGATTCGTTCCTGTACGTAGAATATATGCTCCTTGGAGAATGCCAGAAACGTTTCGAGTCATTTACAACTGAAGATTTTAGCAAATATACGAATTTAACACTCGATTGCATACGGTTACGAAAATGCAAAATACTAGCTGTTGCGTCACATTGAAGGTATTTAAATTCAAAGATAAGTTACAATGCTTTGGAAATGCTTACATTGTGCGGTATTATGTAACTTGTGTGTCTTTTAATGGCGTACGGTAATAGAATTTATAAACAATTCGCTTCTATTTTAGAAATGAACGGATAAATCACGTACTTATTCGATACGATTAAACATAAATTATGTATTTATTCGATCTTGGGTAGAAGAGCTTCTGCGATATGTCATTAAATAAAGTAACGGTTGAATATACGTTGGAAAATAAATATTTGTATACGTACAATACGAATAAAACCAAAAGAATTATTTAATTATTATACCCTCTCCATAGAAATATAAGTCGAAAGAGAATGTTTCGCTAATTTTTGAATATGTAAAAAAATATGCATCGAAGAGTTACAATAATTCGAATACTTTCCTGTGACTAAATCGGGATCACCGGTCGACTTGACAGCGAGGTAGGTAGCGGTTTTGATCTCGAGCCGAGACTGAACCTCTTACGTAGGTACGGTCCGCGCGAGGAAAGTGAGCGGAATACACCGAGAGCAAGCGAGACAGAGCAACAGCGAGCGAGCCTCGCATTACATGCTTTCTATGGCCGTAACTTCAAAACGATACGGTATGCGTATCTGTGTGTCGACCACTGGTGCACACTAAAAAATTTGTACACTTTTCACTGTAATTCTATGAGAGAATTATCGACGAATCTGCGGGTATTCCCGATGAAAAATGAATCCGAACACGACTCTCTTCGGACTATTTTCAATCATCGAACTTTCTTGTAACGAGCACCAAGGGGACTGATATAATTTCCTAATTATAATCACTACTCGCTGTAACAATAATGAGCCAATATATATCAGGTGTTCGTCGCAAATGGAACGGCCTGTACCTTTGAAACGGAGATCGAGGTAAATGTTATAGCGTAAAATCGTAAACGATCGTAGTTACCATCGTATGTTACTTTTACGTCGTGTGCACTTCCGACTGTACCGATGGCCCAAAGAGCCCCAGTCTCGCAATATTTTCCACTATCTCCGATCGTTTTAAAAATACACCGCGTCCCAGTTGCCCGAGACACCGTGTATACAATACTAATCACCGACAGAAGTGAAGTAATTACTCTGGCTTACGATTTATAATTATACGCCGATGGTAAAATTATTGTTTAATTTGAAAACATTAATGGCTCGTAATTCGGTGATTCCGCGAATCCCGCCAGGTGAATGTCGGACGTCCACGCGAAACGTTTCCCGCGATGCAAAGAGGCCTGTAATTTCTTGGCCATCGCCTCGGTAATGAGTCAGGTGAGTCACTTGCTTAACACTCGCGCGACGTCCTCGGCTCGTCTGTCTACGACGTACGATTTTTGCCCGCGTTACGGAAAGACGCGGTACAAAATTACAACGTTCAGGCATGGCTGTTTTTCTCCTCTTCCATAATTCATTTCGCTGCTGTCCGACCGCGACACGTTTTTCCTCGTGCGCGTTACCGAAGTCTCTACATCGATTTCACGGTGATCGAATTGTGGAAAACACGTTGGATCCTCGAGGTGTCTGGAAATAGCTGTACTCGCTTCGACACGTGAGCTAACAATTTTTTCAGCTTGTTAAGCTGTGTAAAAGGAAGAGAAATAAGAGAAAAAAATTTTTTTTTCCAATGATTTCGGAAACGTCGGGTGATTAAGTGACCGATGATGAAGAAAAATTTGGAAGAAATCAGTTTTCAATTTTTGGACATTTCTCTACTAAAAGAACGTGCAAGGAACTTTAAAGTTTAGCATGAGGCAGCTAACGGCTCGTAAGTTGCAAAACCTGAAGGGAATTAAATAATAAGAAAAATATTCCAATACCATACAACGTCCGTAACTTCGAGACTCGTAACTTCGTACATAAACTTCTCAATACCGCGTTTTTTTTTATAGTACATACAACTTTTTGACGCTATAAAGACGAGTTGTTGCTACTATTATTATTATTGTTCTTATTATTAGAAGAAAGTTCAATGTTCGGGTATAGAAAAACACTCGAATAGTATACTTCTCCGCACCAAGATACGTTGCTTCTTTTTTTTTTTCTTTCATAATTTTTATCTTTTTCAATTCATTCCGTTCACCGTAAGTAAACCGAAACTATTTATCGGTTGTATTAATACTGGGTTGTTCAATGAGTTTCGTCGTTCGATAACACTTATTGAACAGTATAGTATTATACTAGCTTGCTCAATAAGTTTTAAGATAAAACTTATCGAACAGTACTACATCGAACAGTACCGTTTATCGAACGACAAAACTTATCGAACAACCTGTTATATCGCTTCCAATTTACTTTGTTCCACTCCCGATGAACGCGAATTTTCCACCCTAATTTTCTACTCCCTCTCTAATAAGTAACTTTTCGGTATCACCGTGTCAATTCGTTTGATCGAGAACTTCTTGCCAGGGGTTGTATTTGAAACGCACTCGGTCCCAACCCTAGTTCTATCGATAAAACTTTTCCACACCCTCATCCCTCTACCCGGTGCTGTTATTAAAATCGAACCACACAGCAGTAAAGTACTCGCGAGAGTCCAACCTGTTAAGCCTCTACCCCTCTCCCCTTTGCGCCGTAACCCCCCTCCCCGTCTCTCTGGCCGCCCGGCGTGCAACGCCAATCTAAAGATGGGTGATCTGACCTGTATTCATTCTATACTATAAACCGACCTTGCTTTATATCGCGCGCGTTGACGGATCGCAATTTCCTTAATACGCGTCGAGAACACCTACGACGGAATCGTTCGTTTGATCGGCTGATTGCTCGCCGTCTTTTATTTCAACCAACACGAGGAAATTTGCTTTTATTACCGTTGCAATTTCCTAGATTGGATCCCCTTGTACACGGCGTCCCTTAATCTCGAACGAATTACCGAAATTATAATTCTCGGTGCTCTCGGAGCGTTAATGAACAGACTCGTTCGACAGCACGGGTTTTACGAAATTTATCATTGTTCGTTGCGGTTAATAATATTACCAAGTGCGAACGATTTTGAAAAATATTGTTCGTTAAGCATTTATTTATCGATCGAACCTACGAAAATCCACGTTTCGTCCTCCACTTTGGAAGATCGTGTGTATTCCAATTTGGAGACTCGCGAAGAGGTATGAATGTGGAGAACGAAACGTTTGGGACTTAGATAATGTAAACTATAACTTGGAGGGTCTCGAAGAGGTTCAAAAGTGGAGAATGAAATGTTTGGAACTTAGATAATGTAAATGTTTGGGACTTAATGTAAACTATAACTTGGAGAGTCTCGAAAAGGTTAAAAAGTGGAGAAGAAAACGTTTGGGACCTAGATAATGTATACTATAATCTAGAGGCTCTGAGAAAGGTCCAAAACTGGGGAACGAAACGTTGTTTTTCCCTGATAAATAAATATCCTTCTCCGAGTGAAGAAGGATTACAGTTTTGTGAAAAAGTAATATCTACCCATATGTTAACGTCGATAAAATATTCCAATAGTCTACATCGATCCAAGATTGTATCGTGGAACGTAAAGAATGTTCGTGAAGTGTCCGAAGTCGATTTTTGTAAAATTTTGTAAATCTAGAACGCAACCGAAAAATAAAAGAATTTCTTGGCAAACGAAAAATCCAATAAAATTGGCAATCGTATGCGTGACGAATAAAAATATATTATTGGTATGAAATAATGTCGATAAAAGTGTACAAATAGGATCACGATAATCATAGTTTAAGACATATCAGTGTTTCTGGATAAAGATTTATTCAAAGTTGTTCGAGCGATGTTCCTTCCATACCGATGAGGTATCAGATTTTTCAAAAATATTGATTAGGAAACAACCGATACCGATGCGAATTTTTCCATGTTACCCGATGCAACAAATCGCGCCCTCCAAGTATGTAATCCTTTACCTTCGACAGGTGATTCTTAATACTAGATTTACCAACTAGTCAAAATGACTGGTTGCAACTGCTTTTACAATGAAATTTACTTTAAATTCCAGAGCATGTTTTCAAACGACGTTATGATTTTTTCTAATATTTCTAAAAATGTTCGTATAATCAATTTCATAAGTTCCTCCTTAAGTTTCTAGTGTTGATCGCTATCCGATTTAGTGCAATAACTTGTCACTGTACCGGACCAAAGAAATCTACTAAGAATTGAGACTCGGATATTATATCTTACAAGATATAATAATAGAGATATAATAGAGATATAATAGAGATATAATAGAGACACAAAAGATGCAAATGCAGTGATCTCCCTCTTAACCGGCCTTTATGGGACCGGATCTCTGACCGGATAAACGATTGGCCGACTTAATTCAGAAATAAAAACGATAATACGGAATGAAGCACTTAAAAGTTTAGTACGATAGAAAATAAGATTAACGAGAGAAGAATCGTGTATTTAAATAATAACAAATATAACAAAAATTATATTTATTCGTGCGAAAGTGAAAATTGTTTTCGAAAATTGTGGTCAATTATTTTCGCGTTGAAAAAAAAAGATTATCGGTTAAAGCGAGACCAGATAATTGGGAGTCCACTGACGTAAAAAATGTTAAAATAAAAGCGTTCCGTTGAAAATTATACAAGGTGATTCAAAAATTGATTTTTCAAGAGGTGAGTATACACTACGCATTAAAACGAGTAACAAATATTGTACGAATGCACAGTTGAGAAGTTAATTTCTGAAGAACTACCTCGTATCGGATCAAATGTTTCAAGCGGAAGGTTTGTAACTAACAATAAGCAAAAATAGCTCAATGCTGTTCACATCCCTTAAGGGCGTATTCTAATAATTCGACTTGAAAAGAATTTTTTCTTTTTTTTTTTGACATTTGACATTTTCTTCTTACATCCATAACTCGAGAACCAAGATATACACAGGACATTTTTCACTCACCTGAAATTCATGCTCTAAAATATGAACACGTATTTCTGAATCACCCTGTACGTGTGCTCCAGATATTTTTAATTTTCCATTGAGAAATTTCACCGAGAATCGCTTCGTAACAGAGAAAGTTTCGAGCGCAAAGGGTGAAAGATCTCGATCGTTTGGCCACGAGAGAAAAGTAGACGACGACCGTTGGTCAGGATCGGGACGAGGTACCGATTTGGCTAGGATCGGGACGAGCTAGCGATTTGGCTAGGATCGGGACGAGCTAGCGATTTGGAGTATCCTGGGGCACGGAGCACGCGTGAGTGCAAACGTGGCCAATGCGTATTACATCATTCGAGGGAGGAGAGCAGTCGAATCGAGTTCACGGACGTAAAGCCGAGCAGCGAGTGGCCCGATTGAAAGGTAGGATCTACGGGCATACGTGACATAGATGCGCATACTTGAAATGATCGACGTTAATGGCCAAACAACGGGAGTTACGCGCGTAGTCCTTCGGTCATGGGGCAATTTAAACGCAGTCTGCTCAAGTAATTTGTCAACGACCTGTGTATACCGGCGTATTATTGATGCCCTGACCGTATTTCGTGCCGATTTACGGATCCGACGACGTTTCCGTCTCGCTGCGCCGATTGTTCTCCTTATCGTTTGTGTTGATGGCTGGCATCGAGCAACCATGTTGACATTTTTAGGAAACGGTACAATTGGACAAGTATTATCAGTTTCGACTATTTTTAACCCTCTGTACTCCTTAACTTTTTCTTTACCTATCAACGAGTCCTCGATTAATTTACAAAATAGAAGACGAACAGTGCGTCTCGAGAAAATCTATCGCAACGATGCAGAATCTGTAACGAATGTATATTTCGTTTATATCTTCATTCGAATTGCAATGTATAATGTGGAGTCTAACTGGATATTGGAGTTGGTATAAGAATGTGAGACACACTCGACATAGGAGTGCTAAGGGTTAACCTTTTAAGGGGATACCTATGCCTTCTGTACATCGACCCACCCATCATCCCCCACCACTGAGGGGGGACTCTCCTTGACAAATCTTAAAACTCGACGATCGGTGTAAACCGATCCGAACTCGAACATTGGCGGGACGACGTTAACGCAACGACGGAACCTTTTGTATTTTTGTCTTTATTTTTTTGTTCTTTTCTTTTGACAAAACATTTACCAACGTACCTATGTAGTTTTTTCTGGTTAAAAAATGAGACCAAGATAGAATTTCGATTATACGTACTTATGTAGTTTTTTCTGGTTAAAAAATGAGACCAATATAGAATTTCGATTATACGTACTTATTAAATAAGCGACACGAGAGATCATTACTTATTAAATACGTAGATATAATCCGTTTTATAACGTGTTTGGTTTCATTTTATTCAGAAAACCTTCACGTATACAATGAGGGTATATAAACCCTCACGTATACTACTTTGGAAGTTTCATTCAAAAGGAAGCAAAAATAATAAAGTTCCATCGTTGCATTATTTCCTCTCATCGATATGTTTTTCTTTTCTCTTCTCGTCTCTCGCGCCTCTTTCTCTTTCACTTGTCCTTTTCTACGTTTGCACAAACAAAGACGAACTTCAACGAATGGTGTTTGAGCCGTATTGGGTTTAAAAATCAACACCTCGGTTGAATAAGTGAATAAACCTGATTTGAGTCTCGATTCTCCTGCAGTTGTCCAACTTGTACTGTACTGTGCACGATTCACAAGAAATCACTTAAAAGGAACGCGAGTCTGGCCGGTTACAAGCCCATCTTCTCCAGTACAATTGCAAACATTGGTCAAAGCCAGATACACTGTCCTCCTGTCTCTTTGTTCCTCCAGGTGACTCTTTGCGAACCGTGTACAATACTGTGCGCCCATCGCTTGACGACTCGTGATACCCCCTGTTCGTCCCCTGTTTATTTCATCTACTCCCCACCATTGACTCGTTCGTTTTCTTCGTTCCTCCCTCCAGTCTGTAGTGTAATTTCTTCGGTAAACACCGGTTAACTACAAGTAGCTACAAATAGTAAGTTGATCTACAGATAGTCCGGAACTCTTCTCGCGTGCAGTCACGTGATACACGCACGACAGGTACCTTGACTAGGTAGGAACCACGAAGGTACATCGTCCAGTATGAACACCTTGTGTATATTCAATTTAAACGGTATGGTTAGGGATTCACGAGAAAGGACCTAGAAGGAGTGGCCTGATTATTGATCACTTCCATCGCAAGTCCAAAGGCGGAGTCGAGAAGCATTCCCCTTAATTCATGGTTCCCCTCAGATCCATTTGCGCGAGCTCTGTACACTCTACTTTTTGTCCGTGTACTCGAGGATCCATCGATTCTTGCCGTTTGAGGAGAGTACGGAACGCTGAAACGTAACTCTCTCCACTTCTCGATAAACAGATAATTATTGTACGACCGAACGCAAACGGTATTTAAACTGCATTATGATACAGTAGAGCCTCCCGTATCCGTAGTAATTGGGAGACAACAGTGGCCGGATGAGGGAATTTTCAGATAATAGAGCAATTACTCTTTTCTATACGAAGGGGATCTTATGGGGTAATCAGGATTTAAGAAACGCATTTTCTTTCTTTTTGTCAATTTTTCCAAAGTATACGGTTTCGAATATATCCGCGCAGAAGGATCTTCTCGAGTTCGTGAAATTAACGAAATTATAGACGTTTGAAAAGAACGGTGCAATAAAAACACTAAACGCTTTTTTTGTTTTTTTTTTTCAAATCCCGTTTCCACACGGATAGTACATCTCGAGTTTTAATTGACCGATTTACTTTGAATCTGGAGAGAATCTTCGGCAAATGTCTCTTCATCGCACGAATTTATCTTTTTTTTTCTATTTCCTCTAGTACACTAATGTGTTTACACGTATTATGTTTATTATATGTTTGAGATCTCAGTAAAGGTCATTAACGATGTCAAGTGGTAAACACAACGCGCATAAACAGATTACACAAGTATCATCGACTAGTTTCTACGCTATATAGTACCAAGAAGAATTTCGTTACGATTTTATACTTTTATTGTAACTTTTTAACGAAGCGTTTATTCGACTATATTTAGAGAACTTTTTCTTCTTATTTCTACTCGTAGAATATTCTAGCACCGTTAAATCCTACGACATCCTGTTCAATCCTTGGACCGAAAAGTAATTTCTATAAGTTTTTCCTTAACTCTTGACCGGTAAACATTCATGTTCATTATATACATTTATATAATACAAAAGTGTGTAATATACACTTATATACATATTCAGCCACACGACATCCAGTGTCTCAGCCGATAAGAGAAGGAGATGTGTTTGGACTATCGTATTCTCCTCAAACGATACGAATTGCCCCTCCATGCACCCAATTTTCTTTGTGTACGTATCTCAAAGTTTCAGAGTCTGTAACCTCAGGAGAAACAGTTTTCCACTTCGTGTTCACTTCGTAACAATTTTTTTTCTTCTATCCTTATAGTACGCCCCGGTGTAACATTGTTACTTGCCGGTGAAATCGGTGGTTAGTTCAATTACACCGATTATGAAAACCACACCGTACCACCCCTTCTCTGTAACCGGTCCCAAGATGCACGTTTCCACAATGCATATAGGACGAGTCGCCCATGACTAAAAGATGAAATTCTTTTCGAAACGGTCGATTCTATCGAAAAAGATTTCGAGAATAAAAGTTGCTCGTTTTCGAGGGGAACAGTGTTCGATATTAGTAGAATTTTAGTAAGTGAACGCGTGGAGGATATACAAAGGTTTGTTTTTTTCAAGTGGAATTGTACATTTTTTAATGCGTCGATCGATTTAACTTCTTTGTAAAAAAGTGTTGAATTATTTGTATCGAAAAAGTATTATTTTGGAGGATATTTCAATTAAAACTATTTCCCGAGCGGTGTTCGTACAATTAAGTGCAAGTTATTTGTTTTTAACTGCACGTGGTATTTTTTCTACAAAATGATAAAGTTGGTCAATGTCGGATTTATCCGTATCATTCATGCTACGATTACGTTGATCACGGGTAAAGGAATAAGGAACAATTCAAAATAGTTCAAAAGTCGATACAATTTTGTTGGTAAGTACATTGTTGAATTATTTCTTTTTAGTAGATATAATCAGTGGTGCAGATATTAATTAAAATATCTTTCAAAATAATGGATTTTTTATACAAACGACTCAACACTTTTCTACAAGAAAAACATTTGCATTTAAAGATACCTCTCAAAATCACTCGACCTTCATTCGAAACCTTCTTCCATATAACAAAAAATTTCAAAAATATTTCAGCTTTCAATCTCAGACGACTCACCCTGTACACGAAGACATTGCATTCTTTAAAAGAAACAAACTCGACCTTCATACGTCCTCTACACGTGCACTTAGAAAAATTCCAATTGCATTTAAAAATACCTCCCTCAAGATCACTCGACCTTCGTTCGAAACCTTTTTCGATATAACAAAAAGCTTCGAAAATATTTCAGCTTTCAATCTCGGACGACTCACCCTATAGGTATATGAAGACATTATCCGTTCGATGATCGTTCGGGATTAATAGCAGCCTATTCGTCGCGATGCTCGATATACGTACACTACTTGCTACTCTACCTCGTCGCTTCTGGTATGGGGCTGATGTAACGCGTTGCACAATATTTCGGGGCATATGGACGGGCACCACCGTGGACGCGTGCGACCGATCGACCTTTCTATTTCTATGCCAATCGTAAGCCCGCTGTGTCGTAATAATGCGATAATGAAAATGTGTGTATCCTTGAGAGCGATGCCTTCGTTCCGTATCTCGGCGTAGGCCCCCGTTTCTGCTTACGAAATCGTTGCTGAATCGTGAATCTTCCGTGTCAAGGTATCTCGAACGAACGACGTCGCTATTAGCGCACGCTCTTCCGGCAAGACGCGAAAAGACGCGGTAAGTTTGCTAATTTGCTCGATACACGACCAATTCGCAGAGGGATTCGTGGATGGCTTCGAACGTACCTTAACGCGCTCCGTACTCATTGTTGGTAGAAGAATTACGTACAAACCGCGCTTGAAATTTATCGCTTCGTTCGCTTTAGGTTTAAGAATTTATTATTTTTTTCATCACACTCCGGGTGAGATTTATCTCCTCGTCGTGTTTTCAACACGTGACGCGAGCTCGAGAATTTTATGCGAATTTTCCTTCACTTTTCGTTGCGTTTATCGTGGACTGGAGTACAGTTCGTCGTTTCGAATTTGTCGTTCGTTACGGACAGTCGCTTAAGGGGCGAGACTCGCGTGAAATGGTTAAGACGAAAGTGATTTTCGAGCAAAACTTTTTTTTTTGTTACGTAAAACTTCGATGAAACTTTTCGTCAATTTTCATGCACATTCTTTAACGTTTCAAGGCACGAGATTTTTTTTCGTTTCGTTTCGAGTTTATCGATTTTTCGCCAAGTAATACATGTTATTGTATTTTGTTAACGAACATCGGAATTTTGTTATTCTACTTCAGATGTATCTAATTTACATGGTTATAACAACGAACGGTACGAAAGCAGAGCTCGATTCGTACGGTTCGCAATTAACGAAAGAAGAATATAAAAAAGTTCCGTGTTCGAACAAGCGCTCGGTTCCATTCATATTTATTTGCGATAATTAACTGCACTTTCCGGGAAACGTGGAGCGCGAATAAACGTTAACTTTCGCTATTTATTATACAGTAATTACTGCTAATTATCGTCGATCGATGCCACTTATTTTCCCCGAAAGAAAGCTACAGGGTAATTTGTCGTACGCACGCAGAATCACGATTACGCGCGAGTGTGTGCATTACATCGTAATTATCGTGAATTATTTATTCTGTCAGTTCGCACAACTCGTGCAAACAGTATCGTGCAATGAGTCGTACACGCGTATCGGAGAATATAAAATACTCCGAGGAGAATCGTGACGTTTTCTCGATGATACGTGTCAATGCCACGTGCCAGAAAAATAACGATTAAATACATATATTCGAATCGTCGGTTGTTTTTTTTTTCTTTTCTTTTTTTTTTATGGGAAAATCGAACGGACAACTCCGTGTAATAATAAAACGCGTGATGCAAACGCATTCTTGTATTCGGTCGTACAGAATTGTTCGTTCAACGACGAGATTTATTGCAATGTATCATAAGTACGTGATTTATTAACTGAATGGTTAGAGGAATGGTCATTATCGCGTGTCTATAAATATGACACGAGTGGAATGATCTTGGTGTCTGTTTTACGTGGATTGTTATTTCTCTTCTAGATCGAACGAAGGACCTTGCGATACGGTGATGTACGAGGATAAATATTATTAAGAAGTATTATTAAGAAAACAATAATACTATTTTTAAATATTATAATTACACAAGGATAAATATCAAATACGGTAACAATTGTAGTTATAACAAATATAGACAGACTATATTGAATACGGTATTTATACTGAAAGCAGCGACCATAACGAGTGTAATCTGTACACATGATTCACCGTAACAAGTACGATTAACTGTAACAATATAGTCGAGCATGTCAAGTACAGTTAACTATAGTATGTGTGACCATGTATGGTAAACATGGTCGATCGTAAGGCACACGACCGTGCTCAAGTATATTCGACCACGATATCTACGTATAGTTGAGAACGACAAGTATAGTTGTTTGCAGTTAACAGTTACAATTAAACACGATCGACATAGCGAACACGATGAATACGACATACACATATAATAAATATAGTTAATACGAGGAATATAAGAAATTAAATTTCACATTTTATCGTGGTAATAAATATAAAACATAAAACAGACTTCGTGCGGAACGTAAAATATAGCGAAGAAAGAGAACGTGGTAAACATGTACGGAATGTTATACATATATACGTAATAGACTTTGGTAACTACCGAATTCCTTGATAGAATTACGAGACAAGTACATACAGTAAATAATTCTCAAGTAAGTTCCGGTATTTTATTTGCGGCTTATTAAAATTCCTGAGGAATAGAACAAAGCGAACTTTGCAATCAATAACTCACCTCACGATGCGATGTGTATCGCGTATTCTATTGAGTTGTTCGGATAGTCATTTCGTTTGCCAAAACGGAGAACATATAATTTAATAAAATGTTTATACACTCTAAAGAAATCGTGTTTCATTTTCACCAAAAAAAAAAAAAAAGCGAAATGACTTTCCGAACAACCTAATATTTTTCGTCCTTTGTAAGACGTAGCACTACGTACGTGCGTCGTAGTTTTGACTTCCCAATCCAATTAAACGCTGTGTCGGAGCTTCCAATTAAAATCCGTATTTGATTTTCCAATCGAACGAAATACTGGGCAAATGATCTTGCAAAATTAAAAGTTTTCCCGGTCCCACGATTTTCAATATTTGTGAAAGCTTGATTGCCGCGCATCGAGTACTGAAATTTTGTTATTTGCCGATTTTGTTTGTCATATATTCAATCCTGAATATACTGTCCCGAGATTTCGACCAAAATTCTACGCGATACGTATTCTAAAATATCACGTCGATCGAACGGATTACGGGTTTCGTACATTCGACAATTATTAATCTATACTTTGATGAGTATCCCGCAAAAATACCGCAGATCGTCAAATGAACATTTTATTGCCTTATTTCAAGGAGTTTATCGACGATTGCACATCTTTACCAGTCGTTTTTCCAACTATTTCGAATCAAAGACCGGGTACCATTAAGGTCTCATTACGTTTAATAGCGTACATTCATTTACACCGGTTATTGACCATTATAGTATATATATATAGAAAATATCTAGGGTAATAACATTTTTTAACAATTTACAATATTAATTGTTCCCTGTAAGGAGATAGAAATTACTCGCACATTTCAACGTAAAAAGTGTTCTAATGTTCGCTATTATAGCGGAAACATGAATCTTAACCGTAATTAATGACACGGAAATTACAAAAATACGAGTCAAGACAATTTTTAACATCATTTTGTCAGACACGTAAATCGTGATTATCTATCAGCCTTTTGTAACGTTTGCGTCTACGTTTAATCACTTACGACAGTGAAAAAACTCAAATTCGAAACAATTCTATGTATAATACGAGCTCTACATCGCGTTCCACGTTAATTGTTCACGAATATAGTAGCTATAATCTCGAATGAACGATATTCATTTGGCAATTTTCTACGAATCAGAATTATTTTAACAGTACCACCCTCAACTTTTTTTTTTTTGATCGTTCATATCGTTTTCGTTACATTCGTCGTTATTTTGTTTAAACGAATACGAATGGAAATCGAAGCACCCGTAACTCTCGCGAATTTTCGTTTATCTCACTCGTACACGCTATCGAATAACAATTTATACGGTCAACGCAATTGTCGAGGTCCACGGTTCTACAGGCTGTTAGCCACGGATCGCATCTGCCTCGTTTTCCAGCCCAGTGAGTCCGCGATTGCTATTGCGAGAAGATCGATATAAAACGTTGTGCGAATCGACTCGTACGCGCTTTATCTTTCGAGCGACTTAACGTGCTCGTGAACGGTCGTCAAACTTTCAAATCGAATAGAGACACCGAGTATACGTACACACACGCGTGTACACGCGCGCGTACGTCGACCAATCGATCTCAACGGTTGTCGTTTCGCGATACCATATGTATACGGAAATTTCCGATTCATATTTTACCCTACAACGGCGAATAACGTGAAAAAAAAAAAAAAAAAAAAAGAAACTAAGACTACTTGTTTGCGCGAAAACGATAGACATCGTTTGAAACAACGACGAGCAGAAAAAGCGATCGCGTTACAAATCGCTGTTGCATTAATAATGCATTAACGATCGATTTGTTGCGTAACGTCGTTTATTTATCTGAAGCAACAAGGGTTCTTGCGTAAGTGTACGCGTCGAATCGCGTATTCCTTGGTTCGTATTTAATTGATGTAGTATAAAAGTATAGCGTTTTACAGCTCGCGATAATTCACGATGGCGGAGACACGGGTATGAATTACGCTATGGAATGTTGAACATCCAAAGAACGTATTACCGGCTGATTTGTCGACCATCGTTGCAAATGTATTACCACGTGTTCTACCTATAGAAAAATCGTATCGCGTACATATCTTTTTCTTCCCTGATTATTTTCAACGGACGTAATAGGTACTATACGCGACTGATCACCACTGGGGATGCGTCACTACGCGTGTTTTGTATCTGAAAATCGTGATACGGCATATGTTTGTAATAACTGCAAAAATTAGAGTACACGATTGTTGTAGTGTACAGGGTGAGTCACGAGAAACAGGACCCGGAAATATCACCGTTGTTTATCGTTGTATCAGGATACCTCTCGAGACTGTGTTTTAATATTCGAAAAGATGCAGACGGTGATAAGAACAAATTTTGTTAAAGTCACTTTTTTAAACGCGATTTTAAGGTCACTGTGGGGGGTTTTTTTTTTAACGGAGTCATGTATTTTTTACTATAGTAAGTCGTAGTCAACGTCAATACTAATTCATCGACCTAACATTCTATGACCTTGAAGTGACCTTGGATCGAGAAATATAAATTCGATCAACGAAAATATCGACGCGTGAAATTTTCTTATTTGAATCGAATTAAATAGTCGAAATGACGACCTTCGGCATTGATATCACGCATGCAATCATCCTGTAATATTTGCACAAGATATAATCATTTTTTCTTTTATGTTACGTGTAAAATATATTAAAAAATTCCATTTATATATATTAAGAATACATATATTTAAAAAGATATATATATATATATTCTTCGAACGGTGAAACTTTGTCTCGAGAAACTTTTTCATACGACGATATCCGGGTCCTCTTTCGCGTGACTCACCTTGTATACGTGTATCCCTCGTGGTAGTAAATGCGTAATGATTCAAGTAAATGCGAAAATAAAAAAAAAAAATGCAATTAGAAAGCGACATAAATTATTGTAACCGATTAGAAACTCTTTCCATTATGTGGAAGATCGTTTTCTATTTGTAATTACAGTAGAATTTTCGCAAAAATGAAATAGTCTCTGAAGTACTTTTACGATCGTAGTACACAGTACAACGAATCGACTAAGACTGTATACCCGTATATCCTATGATTTATAATTCGTATTTAATTTTGTATTCGCTCGATGCGTAAACGAACCTCTACACGACTCTAAGACCACCAATGACCAACGGAACATGTCACGATTGTGCTGATACAAAAAGTATTACACTACGTTAACATTTTTCAGTCGTACACTTTGGTTCGGTGACTGAAATCGAGCAATGAAAATCTTTCCAAATAGTCACTGAACTTATCGTTCGTCGAATCTACAGATTTTGCACAGGGTTTACAAATCGTGGAAAACTTCTTAAACCTAGATACGCATGAAGAGGTATTTATATATATATATATGAAAATAAATATATTAAATATATACAAATGGAATTATGTATTTTTGATTACAGTATGTTGCAGCCGATGTCAATATGAATTTTGCATCGCCCAGGGCAGAACAACCCTGCGTATTTTACAATTTTCATTCAAATAATCGTGACAACGATCGTTGTAGAAAATTATCGTATGAAAAATCGTCATAATCGTGACCCCTGGACGAGACCGTCGAATATTTTACAGTGGTGGTTGATCAGTCGATACGCGCGCGGCATCCATTGCTTTAAAGTTTCATCCGCTCGGGGATAGGCAGACCGACAAATTGCAATGATTCGCATTTAATAGGGGCCAAAGACCCCCAGACGTAACGATTTTTCGTACAATAATCCGTACATCGTTGATACAGTACGTGCACAACCGTTTAAATGATAATTATAATGCGTGCGAAATTACTGTACAACTAACATCGTAGAGCGTAGCTGCGATGATAACAATGGAGCTACCGTACCGAATATCGTTGCAACTCGGCGTACAACTCATCGCAGAATACGTCGTTACGTCAATGTCCCCTATAAGTTCGTGGAACGTTCGTGACACGTCTATAAGAACAATGGTAGACATTAAAACAGTTAATAAATCGGTTAAGTGCCGGGAGCGCGTATCGAAAACGACAAAACGTCAATTGGAAAAAGAAATAGCAACAACACCGGCTCCGAAAACTAGAGCAGAGTACAATAGAGCTTCCATCGAAAACCGTAAAGTAATTCTTACCAAATTCTGATCTTACATGCAGAATCGTCGTTGTTTCTTTTTGTAGCGATGAAAACGTTAAAAGCATCTTTTCTCAATTATTATGTAAAATGATAAAATTCTTTGTTTTTTTAATATGCACGTACAATTGTGAAAATACACGCCTAATCTTCGATCTGCACGGTAGAGTGGTTACGTAAAAGTTCCGTGTGGAACAAAACTAACGTTTACATAGAAACTGGTACCGATGTATATAGCAAGAAACGAAATATTTTATAATTTGGAATGTATTTTAAGCTACAGAGTAATTGTATTTTCAAGTACAGAAAACAGGCTAAGACAATGTTAACGTTCACCGCTAAGGAAAGTAAGGGCGACACATTTTATGCGTACAGATAGAATTTAGTACGCATGTCTCACGATTTGAAAATTATTTTTAATTTTTGATCACTTATCGAGTGACTTGTAAATTATTTTAATTCTTTATCGGTTATCGAGCGACTTAAGTTGACTCGAAACATTCCCACTTATGCTTTCAATTTGGCTCAAAACACCGACAGAATTAATCTGTCTCTTAACGTGGAACGTCGAACACAATTTTTTCCAAATTAATTTCAATGTTCCATTTAATTTCTATACGACGACAGAAATGATAGAAAAGTCAATTAAATCGGTAACTCGAGGCGAACCGTCGTTAATTCGTTCGCCAAAGTTATGCAGGAACATCAATTTTGCGACGAAAATAATCGCAACGTTAAGCGTAACTAGTTCGTACGTTTTGTATTATCATGGAAAACAATTATCTTTGAACGACCAAAGCTGCCGTTACGTTCTCCATGGCTATATAGTAACGCGCGTTTAACAAATGTGAAATATATACACTGAACACGCAGCTCCAAAAGTTCGAGGAAACTGTAGCATATCCGTGTATCTAATCAGCTTAATTCCTGCATGTTTCATATATAGGACTGTACATTATTACGAAACAAATTTTTTTTTAACGAGAAACAAAGAAACTCACACGTGGTCCCTTGATGATCTATTATGGTCACGTCTCATTCCCCAACGAAGCTCAGTTCCATTAACTACTTCCTTCAATAAACGAACAATTTTTGTAGATAAGCCGACAACTAGGGGAAATTGGAGTAAAACGGAATGTCAATATTTCCCTTAGACAAAAGCCACAAACGAGTTCAGATTATACATCATCATTCTAAGCACTATTTATAATGATAAATAACAAACTCACATTTTGCTACTGTAGTCTATCGTATTTTCAAACTATGCCCTATTTATTTTTTGTCGAAACAATGGACAAAACCAACAGAATCAATTTGACAATATTCAATTATTTCTAGACATATTGAAACAGACGAAAGTCAGAAATTTTCCAATTTAATAGCGTTGCCAACAGTATATGATTTTTACCAACAGCTGATTTTTATACATAAAGACAAATCTTATTTAATTTAGCGAATATAAAATTCTTGCAATATTTCTATAATGTATCAGCTAAAGACACACTAAACTACATCTTGGTATACGATTTTCAATCATTTAGAACAATTTTCATGCTTTATAAAAAGAAATCGATCAAACTGCTAGGTATACTGTTTCAAGTGAGTCATTGTGAGTATTACAAAACGGTTCGGCTAATTATATCATATATAGATATTTACCTGTTCTAAATCTCTTTGAAATAATCCAGGAAAGTCGTAACAATTTTTAAGTCCCGGATTCAAAAAATTGTGAAATCACAAATTGATGTCGAGATTCTCGATATCCTTAATACTAGAACTATCGATAAATTTCGGTGCATTAAGATATTCCTCGTACGCGTTTCAGAAAAATCGATGATCAAGGAAAAAGAGGAACTTACGAAATTGATTACATCCAACAGAATACAAAAACTTATAACGTCTTTTGAAAATATACTATGGAATTTAAAGTAAATTTCTTTGTCAAAACAGTTGAAACCAGTCATTTTGACTGACTGGTAAATCTAGTGTTAATGGTAGTATGGCGTGCGGCAAAATACCGATTGCAGCATAACGTCTTTGATCGACGATATCCTTGTATGGTATTCATTTTTTAGTTCATAGATACAGTTCCACGCCAATTGAGTAATCAACTGGAAAAACATTGTACGAGACGGTAAACTTACCGCATAACTTGACCGTCCAAAGTTTGTCAATGCTGAAAGCTCAATGAAACTTGCATTATTTTTTAGAGTATACGTGGAACAACGGTTGTACGTTAAGCTGAACTTACACGAGCTTAACCGTGTCGCGAACAATAACGACAATGGAGTGACGCGACGCGTAACAAACTGCAAATAATTTTTGTCCAACCAAGTCTCATCGGGTCGCAAACATTTATTGTGTTATGTGTTAAGGTCCCGTTTCCCCTCCATTCTACTTCCGCCCCTCAAACCAACGACGAATATTCATAGCGGCGACGCATATTTCGCGACGATAGATTCGCAGCAGTGTAACATACACTCGGTGGAAAAAAAAAACCTGGTCGCGCCACTATAGATGCACGGTCCCCGCTAGCGAAGAGGGGGGGTCCCTTCTGAGCGTACGTGATGCGCGATGAGAGGTGCGCATAATCTGCGACGAACGTGCATCTGTAGCAACGTGGCCAGGTTTTTCTCGACCGTGTCTACGTGGCGTGAAAAATTGCCGAAAATTTACGCATTAACCGCGAATTTCTACCGTTTTTCACCGCGACGTACTATTTCGCCCTCGAAGGTGTTGTTCTCTTGGTTGCCGCTTTAAATTCGCACAATAAGTCACAATACGATAAACACTGAAAAGTCGATAGAAATTATTGCAAATTATTTTATTTTCTACGCGTAATTTATTTGTACTCGTTTAGATAAAAAATAATGATGCAAAATATATGAATCGAAATCGGTGAAGAATGAAACGAAAGTTGTGAATGGTAAACTCACATGATACTTCCTCTTCTAAGACGAGCAACAGAAATGCCATTTCTTCATTGGATAGCAAACAATTAACGCAACACACACCGTTGTTCCGACAGTTCGTTAACTTTTCTCACGGTAAGTTCCAATTCAACTAAAGATGAGCAAAATACTCGTCTAGATTAAAATATCGAGCAACGAATAAAAAATAAACAGTTTTCCATTCCAGAATGGAATCTTCCAAAAAGAGCAAAAATTTAACCGCCCAATCGAATAAGTGTCGCGAATAAATCGTTATAGCGTTGCTTTTTTTACCTTTGGTCGAATCAAATTTTGCACCGCAAAACTACTACGTATCGAACGACACGGAATGGAAAGTTCAGCGTGGAACATAAGCGGTACACGTGCAACGGGTCGTGGATAACAGCGTACAATACATTAAAAATAAAGTTACCGCGAATGTAACGTGGTTTGTGGACGGACGGTACTCGAACCGTATAGTATTGGCGAGTGTGTTAAAATTGGAGTGTAGCGGACGACGCGATTACATTGTCGGATCGAACGATCGGGTAATAGATCGTAAACAGTCGAACGGCCAAGAAAGTGGTGCACGAACGCAACGTCAAAGGGAAACGATTACATCGTCGATAGGATCGCAACGACTCCGTCACCGATGGGAAAATTTCTTAAAAGGCCGATCGACGGCGCAGGCGATCGCCGAGGGCGTAGTTGTGAAACGCACGGCGATCGAGGAATCGTCCCAAACGAACGATCGCCGATCGTAACGGGCTCAGGAACCGTGAACTTGCCCATTAGAATTTGTAAGGCCTCCCCACCACGGTGAAAACGCGCTGTTGCCTCGGCGGTGGTGAGTTCTCCTCAAGGTTGTCGCGAGAGTTTCTGCTCAACCGGTTTTCAAACCTCCACTCTCGCTCCTGTTTCACCGGGCGTCTACTCCGCGCGTACAGTCGGAATAATTAATGTTCGTCCGTTCTGGGACCTACCCCCACCACCTCGCGCGGAAACCGTGGCACGGCGGAGCGACACGATTTCCTTTGAATACGAGAGGAATCGGACCGAGCCAATCGACGCTCCAAATTCGAAATTTCGCGTCGAATTAATCGCTCGGACATTTCGGACAGTTGGTAATCATTCTTCATCGCCAATGACGAGGTCGAGTTCGATACGTAAGTAGGAAGTGTAGAAGTAACGTCCGTAGAATAATCGTTTGCGTACTTTTGGTATCGTCGAGCTGGTTTCGAAACCTGCGAGGTATGCGTGGAAGGTTCGACGAGTATTCTCGCAGGTATGCCCTCGATGCAGTTCCGTTATATTCTATTCTTTCAACTTATTTTGTACCGTGAATATTCCTGACTCCATTTGTACCGGGAGTTTTGGTCAATGATGTCCCGTATGCGTCTATAGAGATATCCCCTAAACGTATAGTACCGTCGTAACTTCAGGTGCATCTGATTGCGCGCGTATCTTATCTTGGAAGAGTATTTTGAACTGGTGTGAGGTTTCAAGTGTTGTACAATGTATTAGATCTCTCTACAAACATCGACTATTTACATTCTTTAAGTAAACAAAGCTCGAGCTTCTTTCAATAACGTGATATGAAAACCTCTCAAAGAAGAAGGAGTTTTTTTGTATACAAGTTTGTTAATGTTCTCGCATGTTGTCGTCCTCTTATCTATTGTCCTTATCTTTCTCTTTTTTTATTTATTTATTTGTGTATTCGTGGATTAAATGAATTGCCCGCTCAAATTTTATTTCCTCTCTTTCAAATACGTAACACGTTTTTCGAAACGATGTTTTCCAAGACCCATCACGACTCTTTTACGAATAACGGTTCAATCTTGATGGAGACAAGGTTCACGTATCGCATCGTTTCCATAGATATTTGATTGATAAATTAAAATTCTGTGAATTCACTCGTAGATAACGTGAAAATATAGTTTCGATGAATGTTTGCATAAAAAACTCGGTAAATATTTTTATTAATACCTCAATTAACGAACAGTTGGCGGTTAATTTTTTAAATACACTCGTCAAAATGCCGACTGAACACACATTGACTCAGTTGTGCAAACAGATCTTTGTGTACACAATAGGTGCCGTTAGGTTCTTAAAGTTTACTGCTTGATTTGTACGTTTCCACAACCTTCAATAATATTCGTTAGATATTAACACGTCATGAAGAGATTATTCAAAATATATCTCCCAAATTAATTAGAAGGTAGCACGATTGACAATTGCGTAGGACTTGATTTTCAATGTTATTCGTTCGTGTAAAAGTAACATTTTATTGAGTTGAATCTTCATAAATCATTATCAGCTCAAACCGTTTTTAATTTACGTATAGGTAATTCGCGACAAAATCGAATGCTCATTTTCACGTTCCTTCCGATGGTCAAATACAATACTCTTTGGTAAAATTTGTCGTACGATAGGTCGTTAAATGTATGATTCTTTTAAGAGATCATTGCGCGAACTTCGTAAATGCGTAACATTATGCTGGTAGGCGATTATTCGTTAATTATTTTTGCGTTTTCCAGTATTTCTTCCCTTTCCTCGTATATTATCGACAACAAACATCCGCCATTGCAAATTGCCAATATTTCACGCAATTTTGAACAGTCTGTGTTTACAATTCTATTATTGCTACTTGCGACTCTATTATGTTCAAAATAATAAACGATCCGTTTTACGATTTAAACGTAGCGTACATCGGTGCTTCCGTGAATAGGAGTGTAGAGACCATTGTACAGATATATTCCATGAAATATGACTCGAGAGAGATTTCAAGTGCATACCTGCGAATACACATTCGAACCTTCTACACACATCTCGTAGGTTTCGAAACCAGCTCGACGATACCAAAAGTAAGCAAACGTTTATTTCTACGGACGTTACTTCCACAATGACTACTTACGTATCGAACTCGACCTCGTCATTGGCGATCAGAAATGATTACCAACTGTTCGAAATGTCCGAGCGATTAATTCGACGCGAAATGTCGAATTTGGAGCGTCGTATACAAACAAACTCCTTCTCCTTTGAGAGATTTTCATATCACGATATTGAAATAAGCTCGAGCTTTGTTTATTTAAAGAACGTAAATAGTCGATGTTTGTAAAGAGATCTAATACATTGTACAATACTTGAATCCTCACACCAGGCCAGAATACTCTTCCAAGATACGATACGCGCGCAATCAGATGCATCTGAAGTTACGACGGTACTATACGTTCAGGGGACATCTCTATAGACGCATACGGGACATCATTGACCAAAATTCCCGATACAAATGGAGTCAGGAATATTTCACGGTTCAAAATAAGTCGAAAGAATAGAATGTAACGGAACTGCATCAAGGGCATACCTGCGAGAATACTCTTCGAAACTTCCACGCATACCTCGCAGGTTTCGAAACCAGCTCGACGATACCAAAAGTACGCAAACGATTATTCTACGGACGTTACTTCTACACTTCCTACTTACGTATCGAACTCGACCTCGTCATTGGCGATGAAGAATGATTACCAACTGTTCGAAATGTCCGAGCGATTAATTCGACGCGAAATTTCGAATTTGGAGCGTCGATTGGCTCGGTCCGATTCCTCTCGTATTCAAAGGAAATCGTGTCGCACCGCCGTGCCACGGTTTCCGCGCGAGGTGGTGGGGGTAGGTCCCGGAACGGACGAACATTAATTATTCCGACTGTACGCGCGGAGTAGACGCCCGGTGAAACAGGAGCGAGAGTGGAGGTTTGAAAACCGGTTGAGCAGAAACTCTCGCGACAACCTTGAGGAGAACTCACCACCGCCGAGGCAACAGCGCGTTTTCGTCGTGGTGGGGAGGCCTTACAAATTCTAATGGGCAAGTTCACGGTTCCTGAGCCCGTTACGACCGGCGATCGTCCGCTTGGGACGACTTCTCGATCGCCGTGCGTTTCACAACTACGCCCTCGGCGATTGCCTTCGCTGCGATCGGCCTTCTAAGAAATTTTCCCATCGGTAGCGGAGCCGTTGCGATCCTATCGACGATGTAATCGTTTCCCTTTGACGTTGCGTTCGGGCATTACTTTCTTGGTCGTTCGACTGTTCATGATCTATTTACCGAGCGTACGATCTTGCAATGAGATCGCATCGTGTGTTACGCACTGATTTTAATACTCTCGATTCGGGTATCGTTTGCCCGTAACTTTGCTACAATAATGGTGACTATATTTTGCGTGTACTATAGACTGTTATTTCACCTATAATTCACGTCGATCTTTTCATCTCGTGGAAAATTGGATTCGATTAAAGGTAACGAATAAAAGCAACGTATAACAATTTATTCGCGACACTTGTTCGATTGGGCGAATGTTTATTTGCCCATTTTGGAAGATTTCATTCTCACGATGGAAAACTGTTTATCTTTTATTCGTTACTAGACATTTTTATCTAGACGAGTACTTTGTTCACTTTTACCCGAATTGGAACTTACCGCGAGAAATGTTAATAAATCTCCGTAACAAAATTGTGCATTGCTCTAATCGTTTGTTCCCCGAATGTAGTAAATAATGACTCGTCGTAACGTACGATGAAGAAGTGGCATTTCTGTTGCCCGTCTTAAAAGAGAAAGTACATCTACCACTCACAACTTTCTTTTCATTCTGCTTCGATTTTGATTCATATTTTGACACGGATTCGATTCAGGTAATCATTTCGCGATAAGTTACGTGTAGAAGTATTAGCTTGTTCGAAAAGTTGTTTCCTTTTCCAAAATGAAGAATATATAATTTAATAAAACGTTTATACATTCTAAAAAAAATCGTGTTTCATTTTCACCGAAAAAAAAACGAAATGACTTTCCGAACAATCTAATAGAATAATTTTCAATAATTTCTATCGACCTTCCCGTGTTTGCCGTATAGTGCATCATTACGCGAATATAAAGTGACAACGAATAGTAGAACACCTTCGAGAGCGAAGTAATCCGTCGCGGGGAAAAATGATAGGAATTCCCGTTTAACGCGGAAATTTTTTCGTAATTTTCCACGTTACGTACACAGTCGAGAAAAACCTGGCCACGCTGCTACAGATGCACGTTCGTCGCAGATTATGCGCACCTCTCATCGCGCATCACGTACACTCAGAAGGGACCCCCTCTTTGCTGGTGGGGACCGTGCATCTATAGTGGCGCGACCAGATTTTTTTTTTCCACCGAGTGTATGTTACACTGCTGCGAATCTATCGTCGCGAAATATGCGTCGCCGCTATGAATATTTGTCGTTGGTTTGAGGGGCGGAAGTAAGGTGGAGGGGAAACGGAACCTTACACATAACACAATAAATGTTTGCGACGTGGCGAGACTTGGTGGGACAAAAATTATTTGCAGTTTGTTACGCGTCGCATCACTCCATTGCCGTTATTGTTCGCGACACGGTTACGCTCGTGCAAGCCGAGCATAACGTACAACCACTGTTCCACGCACACTCTAAAAACAATGCAAACCCCATTAAAGTTTCAACGTTTAGAACAACGTTCCTTAACCGATTACTCAATTAACGTGCAGTCGTGTCTACGAACCGAACAATTAGTGGCACAAGAATATCGTCGATCGAAGCTGCCGCGCCGAGCGGCAACCATTAAGGGTCTCGAGAATCTTGTGTGAAATAATTAAATTAATTTTCAGTCGTGATTTTCATTTTGGTAATGTTCGGTAAATTAAATAAGATTGGTAAATTTCCCTGTCAAATTAGGAATTGGTAGGCGTTCCGTTTTACCCCGTGTGTTTCCCTTTAATTGTAAAGGGAATTTAATTTTTCTTACATTGCATTTTGTGCGTTGTCTCCTTATTTCGATGATAGTACATTTTTTAAATTTCAAATTTGGTACAAAATATACGTCTCGAGGTTGTGTAATGAACAGCGCCAGCATTTTGACCTCTTGCGACCAGAGTCACGGGATGACCATTTTGACTTCCACTTAGAACGGTGAAATAATTTTATCTATTGGAAAAAAGAAAAAAAAAGAAAAATGAAGGCGGAGGGAAAAGACGATAGTGTAGTATGTAAACAGAGCAATTAACGGTACGACAATTTTCAAACGAGTGAAGTGCATTTCAGGGTTCCATCTCGTTCGTCGATAAAGTGTTCTCGATAACGTCACCGAGGCGAGCAGCCCTTGAAAATCGTATTATTCATTACGCCAGCGGCTGGCTGATGAAATAACGGGTAACGTGTTCAACCAGTGCATGCCACGGAACTATAAATAATCACGTAGACCCGTTTCCTGCTCCATACGTTTAATACGTCGCCATGGACAAAGTAATGTTTAGCTTGACGAGCAACCATAAGAACCGGACGCGAGAAAAATCGGAAGAGGTTCCAGGTGCTTTGCTCAGCCACTTGGTTACCTGTTTCTTGAGAGTCTCGACACTCCGGCCAATGCTCCCTTCTTTGATGTTGCCGTGGATGCTGAACGATACAGTTCCTAATGTGTGGAGCCAACCGTCGTTAATCGCTAAATGTTCTGTTTATAGAAAGTACCGATGCATCAAATTTCTACTCTTCGCGTTCCACACTTTAACCCTTTCCATACCCATGAGCGATATATTAGCGTGCCGACAAATAACGATTAATTATGCGTCAGGTAACATTCCTCGCTTTAAATTGATCGAAAGGGGATCGTTTAAAAATTTAATTTAAAAGGAACACACAAATTGTAATATTAATGGTAATTTCGCAGGCTTTTTTAACTCTTATTTCTATCGTTTTTAGATCTTCCCGATGGCTTTCTACCGTATTTCACTTTCTTGGATTGTCTTTTCGATAAGTGGAAAATTAATACGAGTTAAGAAGAAGAAAATAGTCGGCGAAGAATGGAATAACATTTTCTCGTTTTAATTGTATCGTTACTTGTGAGTATAAATACCTAATCTAGATCATTAATTATTGAACATGGCGCATGCAGCGAACAAGCTTGCCCGTATGCTTCGATGAAAAAATTCTTCGAATCTTACTAATTGACTTCCTTATCCTCTTTTGTGAAATCCACACATTCACTGAGTAGTTCAGTGAACATAACTAAAATATTCTACGACTCTACCTCAAGCTCGACTTCCACTATCTTCAAAGAGTTTTACTAGTTTGTATAATTTATTTTTCAATTGTAACGTACAATACAGAGTGCCCTGAAAGATATGTCCAAACGGGAATCAGGTAATTCCTTACGAGAAAATATGAAAGAAATGCAAAATACCTTTTTTTGTTTAGGACTTCATTTTCGAGAAAATCGAGTGTGAAAATTCACTTTGTACATACGCATTTATGGCAAAGATACAATTCGTCGACCGACGTACGTCATTTATCGTGTTTGTAGACAATGTTTATGCGACATAAACGAACTAATGGATTCGAGAAAAAATACAAGAAAATATTTTATTATTTCAATTAATCTTAAAGAAAGGTATTCTACGCTTTTTTTCACACTTCTCCACAAGGAGTCACACGATACCCGTTTCAGGGACACCTGACTGTACATTTCATTGAACAGTAATTTAATGGAATAAAAGAAAAATTGGTCAACTCGAATGGATTCCCATTAATAAGTTTTACAGAATTAATTCAATCGCACTCTCGATGGAAAGTTCTCCACGAACATTTATATTGTCAGGCTTACTTATATCTCTCTGAAACATCTCTCACAGAAGAAAACAATTTTATCACGAAATTCGATAAGGAAAAGGTAAAAAACAGCCATAGCGTTGTGTCCGACGAATCGTGTCTTTCGGAGCGTTAATTAAACGAGACGAAAAAGGCGACGAGGAACAAACGTGAAAGAATGGCGGAGAAAGATTTATTGGCGAAAAAAAAGCAGTGAGCTGGATTAATAAAGCAGGACCGTTCGCTCGTCTCCTAGCTTGAATAATTAATGGACACAAAAGGAAAAAACAAAGTTTGAGACAAAACAGGATGCATGAACTGGACTCGGACTCAGGCGAATCTACTATCGCGCGTGTTTTGCGTCGCCGAGCCACAGCAAAATCGAAATTGATTGCGATTCTGTGAAAATGGTGAACATTCCTCTCCGTGATGATAAAGATCTGGATTATGCAACAACCGAAAATAGACTTGTGAACAATTTTATATAGAAGTGTATTTCAATACGGTCAACGAATTGTAATGTGTATCATAGAAAACAGTAAAGATATATTACTCTTTTTTTTTTTTAATTTTCATTAGCAATTCCATGACAAAATTTCAGTAAAATGACGATACACCGAAATAATTACTGGAACGATTAACCACGTTACGTTATTTTAACAAGAACCATCTACGAAGTGATAATCTATTATACAAAACAACCGAAAATTATGTATTCGTATTTTTGCATCGTTACGGCAACAAATTGTGTGTTTAAATAAAGTTCTTTTATGTTATCTTCGAAACTCTATTTTCTGGATATGAAAACAATTTTTTATTAATCGATTCTTTACGCCTTTTAAGGAAAATTGAAGTGCGTTTGTCCAGTCGTGCATAATTTCTCTATATTTTGCTCGATTTAACTCAATCTTTAACCGTAAATCCGGCTCAAAGTTTAGTTCATTACCGGATTTATTTTTGATACTAACCATTGACGGAAAGTATGTCATACTGTACAATTATACACGAGTTATTTTTAGATTGAACTTAGGGTTATCCCTAAAGTATCACATCTAGATTGCACCTAGAGTAGGGATAGGTTATGTTTAGATTAGAAGTAGGTTCGGTGAGGGTAGATTTGAGTCAGATCTGAGCTTAATCTATTATTAGATCTTAGCTATATCCGATTTAGATCGGATGACTAACACTGAGCTAGATCTGAATTAGATCCGATCGCATATAAGTTAAATCTAATACGACCTAAGCTGAATCCAAATTTCATTTCTTATCAGACATGAAATACGTCCGATGTAGTTCGATGAATCTAAGCTAGATCCAAATTACGTCCGATTCTATCTAAACTAAAACTAGTTTGATCCGAGCTAGCTCCAAGTTAGATCTGTTATCGGATCTGAGCTCTGTCCGGTATAGATCATTGATAATATTTAAACTAGGTCCGATGACGTTTAAATTAAAGCTAAGTCGATCTGAGCTAGACACAAGTTTCATCCGTTATATCCGAGACGCGTTTGATTTACATCGACGATCAAATCTGGACTAGGTTTAGGTTAAGTCTAACGGCGTTTACGTTAAAACTGGGTTCATCTAAGCTACGTCTGGGTTAGATCCGCGTCACGATTACGTTGATGTGACTTAAAATTAAGATACATTGCCGACACATAATTCTGGTTACGTCCAGTCATGACTATATATAGTTATAATCGAAACCAACTCTACGGACAGTACCTACACCGTTGCAATAATTTTCACCTAATCATTTTCGTTATCGGTTTAATTCCACAGTTGGACGAAATTGGAGAGACGGATTCCAGATGTGAGATTCCGGAGAATCCTTAGTCGGCTATGAAAGTAGCCTACTCGATTCGGACTAAACGCTCGTTACGTAAGCATTAGCAGATGTGCCAATACACGTTAGCCTGATTTATCTAATCTGTAATAATTTAATAAATCGCTGAAGCCGCTTTTATCGTGTATTAAAGAGAACGGTTGGAGAGCACCGGACCAGATGGAAATTGCCTCGACCGCGGGGATATTGGGCACCGCGGTGCATTCGTGCGTGCATCGGGGTCGTTAGAAGTGCACGTGCACTTGATACATTGAAAACTTTCGCGCGCTGCCACGTTTGTCGGGTATTTTTTTTTTTTTCTTTTTTTTTCGTCGGAAAGTCGGGACGATCGATGCCAACCAGAGCTTATAACAGACCTACTAGTCCTCATAGAGGTAGGGATCAATATCTGCATTAACGGTTGCATACTCGATCCGTGATTTAGAAGCGATATTCTCTGGTAAATTAACCCCATTCGCCTACAATATCGTGTGAGACTCGTGGTAAAGAAATCGGGCCAAACCTAAGAACCACGGGTGAGTTTTGTCCACATTCATACGTTCAAATATATTTTCTTGAAAATATTAGAAAGAAACCTTTGTATAGTATCTTCGAAATTAAAATTCAGACTTATCGAAAATTAATAGTGGAACAAGGGGTTAATTTTCCTCGAATATAGTACCTATACCTAATCACTCCAATTCTAATCGAAAGATTCCGAGTGTTCAGTAACTCTGAAATACAGAATATTTCCAAAATTGAACAATCGAACTGAAAGAAAGGAAATTTTATTTATTTGAGTAAATTTAAGGTAATGTATAGATGAGTGTTATATGTATTAAAGCAAAGTGACGCGATCGATATGATTTGTGCCCCAGAATTCGTGTGTACTATAAAAGTCTGAAGATATAACTATCTATTAGTGCGTAATAGACGGTACCTTATCTGTTTAACGAACGAGCACTGTGTTTATTTAAAATTAAAGATATATTAGGTTATTCAAACAAGCCGAGAGTACACATTTTTAACCAATAATTATCCAACAGGTTTCTAAGTTACCATTTGAGTAAATATTTACGTAAGTGTACGTATGCATAAGTATCGTATCATTAGCAACCATACGTTTTCTATCAGGAGTAAAGTTTTAAATAAATTTAAAACAATAATTAAAATAATAGCTTGTATTTCGAAAAAAAAAAAAAAAACAGGATAAATATATTGTAGCCGTCTTAAACTTTTTCAACGAAATATTCTTAACCTTGTTATTTTAGCAATTATTCTTTTCAAAGGCATCTACTCGCAAAAGAAACGTAACCGCAACAAAATTTTCAACTCGGTTTTGAATGTATTCATCTTCTGTATGCACAAGAACTAGGACAAGACAGTAATCCGTGGAAAAGCACAAATGCAGTACTACCTACATAGAAAAAAAGTGTAGAAACCAGGAAAACCTACCGTTACCCGGTAAACAAGTTTCCAAAATGGAATGTAAACTTGGCAAATGTGAATTTAAACAAAAGAGGGATTATGTGTGAAGCGCAAATAATTTTATGTGTACACTGCAACGTTTAACTATCTATTTTATTTTATCGTTAAGGATCACAAATATTTGTGATGTTCTAGATGTTTATATTTCTGAGCATAATCCGTATTATCGCAACTTTTTATTTACATTGCCAAGTAACAAAATCGGAAACGTTACACGTTATTACAGAAGTTTCAACCCTGTGAGCGATAAGTGCGATCCATTGAAATTGTTCCTAATTTCGAATAACGTTTTAATACATATTTTCCTACGTGAATTACGGACAATAATTTTCAAAGATCGAAACAGTTCGGAAATCGCGTTTTCATGTTGCCGAGAGAAAGTACGATTTAATTCCCGGGTAAATTTCACGGCAGAACTTCCGAGCACACGATAACGACACTGAACATGTCAATAATCCGCACTGCGTGTCGTACGTGACAGTTCGATGATTACTTAATGCACGTTATCGTTGCGTCTTGATTTACAAACGCACTCGTCCCGTGATGTGCAACGGGGACAGTTTAAAATGCACGAATTCGTCGCACATGAACGATTAGCTAATTAAATTATTACGAAAACGTACCACCAGGTGCGAATTTACCCATGGATATTAATTGTCGCAATTTGTTTAACGTAAATAATCACGTAGCAGAAATTATCACGGTACCGTTTCGCATAGTATTATAAATTTTCGAAACATTTTCCGGGGTGTTTCGATATTTTACAATTATATATTTCGTTCGTTTAAAAAGACACTCTAACGATCTGCTTGTAAACTTTTGTCAACTTTCGTACTAATTTTCTAAACTATTTCTTTGCGATTTCAACCTATACTTTTTATGCGTGGACCGACACGGAGAATTGATTCGTACGACAAGTTGAAAAAAGTCTCGTTGCATTTTGCAGGTGCATCGTTGCACCGTGCACCTGTCGTCGATTATGAGAACAAATACAATTCGATCGTATTGAAGGAAAGCACCTGTATGGGAGACACTACAAAAGGTAGTAAATTCGGGCGAGAGGAAACTCTGTGTGAAAAAATGAATCGAAAATGTTGAAAGCAACTTTCTCGTATGGGGCTTCGTTTCGGAGAAAATCGAGTTCGAACAATTTCGAGGCTTTCGCACTACTATGGGCGTGGTTAAGCGCGCGCGTACCGAACGAATTTTTCAAGTTGATTTTTTTCAACAACCAAGCTCCGTACGAAAAAAAGTTACACCGCATTTTCGATTCATTTGTTCACCCTGAATCCATTCCCCACGGATTTGTACAAAAACTTTTTCATATGATTCGGTGAAACGCGTGAACGATACTTAATGAAAGGTACTTTCTCGTTTCGTTTCACTTCGCGTCGAGAAATCAATCTCGAGCGAATATTACAATAAATCGGTCAAGTTTAAGTATTATTAACTCTAATGTAAACGTTTAAAACAACTGTTGGTCGAGTCATGGTCGTTTTTTCTATTACGCTTTATATAACAGTTTGATGACCAAAAGGCGTACCAATCAGCGATTAGCAGTTTTCTTCAAGGAAAATTACCCAAGTCCTGTTTTCCCTTTTTGTCTAATGGTTGTTTCGGTCACTTGTTTTCTTAAAGTATTGTTCGAAGTTTCTTATAAACTTCTTCACTGAACAAAACTATTCTATCAAAGTAAAGCCATTAAATTGCCCTTTTCTTCGTTGATCGTTTCGTTTCTATTTCTATGGATTTTTATGTTGCCATATCGTGACAGACGATTTCGATGGAGTAATTCGTTCGAGCATTTAACAGGAGATTTCGAAGCGGAGAATTTGATAAAATTTCCCTCCGAACGTAGCCAAGAACGTAGCAACATTATCGCGATGTCTGTTCCATAAGTAATATTCAGGCTGCAATCGCGATTCGCGGTGCATTTGAATTTCGATTCCAGCTTCCCAGGCATTCGTTTCCCGGTTCTCTGCTCTCATGAATGGAGCGCCGCGAATTACGAGACTGCCATTAGTCACGAAGTCGCTGAATTTCCTATATACACACAGTGTGTAGCGTTCGTGCATTGCGAGAAAAGAGAGGGACCGAGAAGAAGATCCCGAGCGAAGGAGCTCAGCGAAGAAAGAGTGTCATAGTTAAAGGAAAAGGATCGGGGAAGAATCTTCCAGCGAGGGAAATAACTTACGTACAAAGCTCGGGGGAAAGGAAACGAAATATAGAATTCTGACGGGGAAGAAAAATGGCATCGATACAGACAAATGCAGAAAATTGGTACAAGACTGAAAAACGAAAAACATAGAGGAAGGTTATCGAGAAAAAGAAAAAAAAATCGAACCGATGAACACGAAATACACCCTTTCGTGTATAGAGGAAAACAATCGTGGAACGAGTGTCAAACGAGAGAAAAGAGAGAGGAACGAAATTGCCGTGAAAAGGGACAAGGGCAAGAAATTGAACTATCGAGACAGGAAACGCTCCAATTACGACATGTCCGCTCCATGCTGTCCGACGTGCTGATAAAACTCTTAAAAACCGTGTTAAATGTGTAATTGGTAAAACGACGGTGGTCGAATAGACCGTGCAAGTTAGACAGTTTGTTCGTTTACCTTACCTGGAAATCGATGTGACACAGAGAAACTTTGACACAAGTCTTTGATGCTTCTTTTTTTTTCTTGCTCCCGTTGAACCAACTCCGAGACTGACAAGCGTATAATTAAGAGACCGCTCGTAGACTGGCGAGTTTCTATGCGTGGACCTTGAAATTATGCCGTTCTTGGCGAACATTTATGGAGAAAACACGAGAATCCTGTTTCTGTTTCGCTTTCCATTAAAACAGATCTCCGCGCGATTGGGTTCGTGATCGAATATACCTTAGGAGTGGTGAAAAAAAGAAAAAAAAATAACTCGTTTCATCGTCCACGCGAGGCAATTATTTAGGAAAGAAGTTACGAACGGAAATATCTCGGACTTATTTCACCGAGAACGTAATTCGATGGTGCTGGCTCACGATATAAATAGCAAGAGAAGCCTGTCTCGTTTTTCGATCCGTTTATTTCGAATCTCATTCGAGGAACAAAAGTCGCGTAAATTATTTAACGATGACGGAATAACGTAGCTATTCTTCGCTCACTTTTTCAATACACGATAATATTGGATGGATCGAAACGAATAATCCAGAAACCGATTAATAAAACTAAGCCCGCAATTATCAAACTATCAATTCGCCTCTCGGACAACTTCGCCACACTTGGACCGGTGGGTACAACTTTATAATTGAATACAGTCTTTACGATAGTTTTATGTTCGCGATAAGGCCGAGTTATAGAATTACGTACCTAACCGATAAGAGTTTACCACGACCGGGTCAAAGTTTCGAGAAGATCTCACCAGACGATATGCAGAAATTTTATACCTTGGAACGAAATACTTGAACGCGCGTTAAGTCTCATCTGACTGCACGCAACTGGATGCTTTTCAATTCGTGCGAACTTTGCAGCAATTTACAAGTATCGTGTATCAGTTTACCATTCCGGGATTAGATCGAAGATTTACTCGCTCATCGAACGGTAAACGTTTAAAAACCGTACATTCTGTTCGATTGCAACGAAATATTACCCTCGATGCGTGTATTTTATACATATCTTTTTTCCTCAATTTTTTTAGAATGAAAACAATGACTGAAATTATTTCCTACCACTCTGCACCAAACCGAGATAACTCTGAACGGTTAGAATGATTTTCACGCCCGTTAAATATTTAACACAATCAATCTCGTTGGAAAAACATTTTAAACTTTCGTATTTTTCATATTTTAATCAAAGTATCGTCAATGGAATCGATTCGTATTTTATATTTCAATAAAAGTATTATCGATGAATTGACAATCGTTCTCCAACGAATCGTTACTGAAAATATTTTCGATCACGTGTAATTGAAAATAATTCAAACTGTTCGATAATACTTTTGTCACAATGGAATGAAAAATATACAAATTTTAACTCAACATTAGCGATTAACAGATGCGTGCTAATATTGTTTCAAAGTTTCGAACGCACGTAATGCGATACTCGCTCGCTGTTTGTCTGTCTCGCTCACTCTCGCTGTATTCTATTCGCTTTCTTCATCGAACGATATACAAAAGACTCGGTCTCGGTCAGCTGGAGACAACAATCGCTCCTTACCCCGCTCTCGACCCAACTGTTCTCGATTTCGTCGCTCGAAAGCGGGGAAGGCTGTAAAATACAATCTAATAATCTCTAACACGCGGACGAAATGAATCGACCGTGTCGTTTAACTATTTATTATGCGCAAAATTGCCTCTAATCAACCCTCCGTTCCCCCCGATTGTCTATGAATTTGGTATCGTCATCGACTTTTACCGCAGATTAGGAACGCGATAGAATCAGCAGCAATAGAATCACGATAACAGAATTTGGATCAGCCATCAACAGGGTCCCCATAGGGATCGCCTTCGCCAACGATATCGGGTTTCGTTTCGTTAGGAGGGGTTCCATTTACAATTAGCGCGATCGTACCAGATGTGCGTTCAACTTTAACACCATCATCCCTGATCGTACACCGCAGACCAAGTCGAGCTCGACATCGAGGCGTTCAGATATTAATAGATATGTACATACACGTTTGATCCCATCGAATAAGCGAGTACTGTTCCGTAATGAGACGTTTAATTGCCAAGCAGTGAACGTAGACAACAGTGAGTTGGAAACGCAAGACTGGAGCAAACTGGAAGACGGAGAGTTTTTTTAAACACCGACGGAGAGAGAGGTAGTCAAATGTACAGTGGTTTCGAAAGATTTTGGCGAAAGTGTGAAATTGTATTGAATAAACCAGGAGAAAGAGAGCAATCTTACGTTCATCCAAAGTATAGTGAAAGTTTGACTCGTGAAGGCTATAGTAGGACCGAAATCTAGCTCATGAAGATTGAAGTACACCGAGGACCGTATCAAAAAAAGACTTATTTGAAAATTTAAGAAAACTCGGAAATAATAACAGAGGAACTTCGGTAATCCGAATATTCCAATTTTGTACAAAACTGCTAGTTTGTAAGGAACATCAATTTTTGTATTAACTGCAATTTGGTTCTTCAGGGTGAAAACACCCTTTAAAGATAGGAAGAAGATAGGTAAGTGTATCTCCCCTTAAAGAGAAAAGGTAGACAGGTGTTGCTTTCTTTACTACATGTATCTTTAAAATTATAGTAGACATACAAAAGCGGTTAGAATGGAAGGTTTTTGTTTGAATAAAAATAAATCCTCCATAATTGTTATTTTAAAACATTTTGAACTTCCCATTGTGTCGAAAAATATGTACACAATCTCGTTACAAAAGCATGTTAAATTTGTCGGATAATACGATACGTAAGAAATTAACAGAGACTGAGAACTATCGAGAGATTCTGAGACAAATTTGGTGACATTGACCTGGACAAATATATACTGAAACAGCAAAAGAATCTAGATTGTCCTAGAATAGATGAAAGGATAGAAACCGTGATATTGTGGGACAACATATAAAGGCTAAAAAAGACATAGAAAGACGAAGAAATAGAAAAAAAAGTACAAAATACAGAAGAATACCGTGACAGACCAAGAGATTTCTAAAAAAAGGCTAGAAAGAAGTGGAGAAACGTGGAGGATGCTGAGAGGGATTGAGAAAACTCCAAAGACCTGGTAAGTGTGAGACCTGAGAAGATACTCGGAAATATTAGCAAATTAAGAAATCCTAGAGAAGACTAGAAGTAAGGAGAAACTTGAAGAGTCAGATGCTGAGAGTTGCTAAGAGAAACTTAAAGAAAAAAAGAAAAGCGTAAGAACTTGAAGCGTGTAGCAAAGATGATAACCGGGTCAGATGGAGCCTGAAAAAATCTGGGGAAAATTAAAAACGACCAAGAAGTTCTGAGGAATACTGATAAAGAGTAACGATGGCAGGAAACAACTGGGATATACCGGAATTTTCTCAGAGAAATGTAGAGAGAGGCTACGAGGAACTAGGAGAAATACCAAGTGCTGGAGTACGAACAACAAGAGAAACTAAGCTGGATTTATGGTTACTACGAGAAGAGAGGAACATACGTCATCGCGTTAAAAACGTATACATCTACCCGCGATAAGCAAAATGCAGATAATGAACGAATCGATCCGCGTCATCCGGAATTTAATGTTCCGTGTCACGCGCTACGAGCAAATATTGCTATAGTCCGTTCGCATTCACAACAGCGTTTTATTTTCTTTTCCGGCATTATTGATTACGCCGAGGCTCTCCCTTTGCTAGGTACCCCAACGTGGAGTGGCTCTTTCACCGGTCGCTCACCTCCTACCTCTTACCCTCTGAACGCACTTTGTCTCTTGTAATAAATTGACGATACAACTGAGAGGGAACTGGCAGAGAGAGTTAGCGTGGGTCGCCGGAGGTTCACAGAATCAAATAACCGCGAACAGTATTTTTCTGACCTGGAAATCTTTACTGCTCGGAAATCAACTCTTCCGAATTTAACGGGACATTCTGATGCTTCCGATCGAACATCCAGGGTTTCTTATTATTTTTCCCCCTTACGGAGAAATAATTGATCTGGCACGAAGATTAATATTTATTTATAAAATTGTAATTCATAAAATCAATAAACGGAATTGAAATTAATACACCTTTCGTCGTATTATTCGTGGGTTAGAAAATTGGCGACACTGCACGGAGAAATGTTATACCTTACAGGAGTCAGACGCGTTAAGTAATATAACTGCCCTTTATAACACTGTTTGAACAATAATTGTAAAATGTATGGAATTGTTGTACAAGCTATCGTATAACGACATCGAGCTGCACAACAACACAACGCTATCATATAATATGGTGTTATACAACTTTGATAAACGACAATTCAAAGCATGCACGGTCGTTCAACGACCAATTGGAAAAATTACCGTGCAATTTCGACTTGGAAACAGAAGCGTCGAAGCGTAAATATATCGTATTATGATCACACGTGCTTTTTAATAAAACCGTAGATCTATTAATCGTTCGTAACGTTACCAACATCTGTCGTAATTCTCGCTTTCAATTGACAAAATCGAGACCATCTGTTCACGTGGAAGCGATATAAAAAGCGATCTTTATCTCGAGTCGAGGCTGGGCTCGCGCGTATCGATCGACCAGAAAAGTGAATGGGATACGCCGCGAGTAAGCGAGACGGAGCAACAATGAGTGAGCCTCGCATTACATGCGCTCGGCGATCGAAATTCCAAAACGATACTCGTACCGGTGCGTCGATGATAATTACAATTATTTATCGATATAATTAACCGTTTAAAAAAATATATATATATATATATATATATCAAGATTATTCGAACCGTTTGAGTTTGATTCAAAAAGTAAATCGACCGGTGACGATTGGTACACCCTGTACTTCGAACGTCGCCGATTATTCGAAACGATCCGTGAAACTTCTAGGGAACGTTTAACGCGACGCACGATAAATTTAATTAAAGCAGCCCAGCGCGGCTCCTCCTTTCTTGAGAAACGGCGTCAACGAGCTTCCCAAGTGCGTGACTACTTTCACGTTTCGTCGTTTCTTTCGTGCCTCTTCACCTCTCTCTTCTTCGCCTGGTTCCCGCCTATTTGCCTCTCCCTTCGGTAAGATAATGCCTGTGATCCCGATTCCAAGATAATACGCACACATCTTCGCGTTCCCCCGCTGATGCAAGAATTATGTAACACCCTTGCGACCCACTGACACCCAGACGTCGGTCCGATTTTACTTTCGACTACTGGGACACGGTGTGCGGTCTCCACGAACCAAAGAAAGTACTTGTTAGCGCGGACTTTCCCCGTTTTCACGGCTCCGTGGTATTCGTCGGCGGACTTTCTTGACGCGGTCGAGTATGAATGTGCAATGGAACGGCTACTCCAAGAGAAACTGCCTGCGTTCGATGTATCCATCCCTGACTCCGCGATCCGATCGTAGAGGATATCCGTTGAACGTCGACCGATACCCTCGAAAGGATATACAATTTCCTTCGAGTTGTTACTCGGTCAAGAGCTTTGTAACAGCTCGAGGGACAGGTAGGCGAAATTTCATCGTTCTTATCTTTCGTCGAGTCTCACGAGGCTACGTTTACAATTCGTGGCGAATCGAAAGAATCGACCATATCAAGCGAGAAACGTGTACGTATCTGTCTCGATCGGTGTATCATTAGTATTCCAGAGTATTCTGAAAGTAATTGCGAGTCGTATCGGGTCAAACGTCCTAGTCAGCCTTCGTTAAATCCTGCGACTAAGCAAAAATTACTCGACACTGTCCTCGTTCCCCTTACTCGCGATACCACGTTCTCCTTATCCTGGGACTGATCTTTCTTTTCTCTCTATAATACCTGTTCACTCGCCAATCAAACTCTCGTCAACCGGCTACTGTGTATCGTTGCGCTGATCTTCGAGAGTTTTCTACCGAATACGGTATTGTCCGCGAGTGACGTAAAATTTTAATAAATCGAAGTTCGACGTCAAACGCCTCGTCGTAACTCGACGATTTCGATGACGCGGTTACACTCCTTTGATACGAAGCGACGACCATCAGAGGGACGTTTCGGAGCCGTATATTTCGATTCATCGAGTCGTATCCAACGACGAAATCGATCAACGTGTGATACACGCACGGTTATAAATACGAAAACACGCGGTAGAGAACGTGAACCACTCGCAGTGATCTCGCGTGACAAGAACGTGACGACACACACGATTGTTCGAGTAATTTCGCGTACGAAATAAGAGATAACGGTACATCGATCGTAACCGCGAAACCCGAGAATACGTACAACGCCGTAGTTACTTACTCGTGGCGATTACCATTGACAATAATTCAACGCAAAACACGAATTTTTGTCCGTAACGTTTTTCTATACAAGACCTCATTGAACGCAACATCTCGCCGCGAGTCCGATCGGTACGTGCGTAGTTCGACTTAGATCGTGCGCCACAATTCCAGCTCGTTATTTCGGTCGAATGGATTAATGGCATTTAATCGAGCTGTGCCTCGATGTCGTCAGTCTGATGCAACTCGGGTTAGTAGGATTCGCGCAATCGTTAAATCGTTTCATGTTTTCCTCCGTCTCTCCATTCAGGGTTCAACGATCTGCTCGCAAATCTCCGCGGGCCAGGGGACCAGCGATGCGGAGAGATAAGGAACGACGTCCCTGAGCCTCGTCATCGTCATTATCGTCCGCTCAACTTTTCCACGGACGTAAGACAGAAGGCCGGAGCTTTCACCTTACGATCGTCCCCGTTTCTAGTTTCTCTCCCCGACACGGTGGCCCGTCAAGGTCGTTTCGAGGATGTTACTCGACCTCTGCGTCATTCGCGGACGGAATATGCACGGTGACCCGGTGGTGGCCGACCAATGCCGTAGTTCGCCGATGTAAATATTTTAAAAACCCGGCTAGGACGGTCGAACACGCGGGAGTTCGTTATAACTCGTTAAAGACGAGAAAGGGGCCTTGTCGACCGGGTTGCGCGGTGGATGAATCAGAAAATAAAGCGCACCGGTGTATAATAATGATTGATGATGCAAGAACTATAGACTGTGAAATTTTGCTCGGAGGCTTCTTCGTATATTTCATCGAGCGTCCCTTGCTTGCTTGCTTCCTTGCTTCTTCGAGTACCGATTAGATCAACCACTCGGTGGTAACTTGAGAGATACCTGTTTACAATCGTGGTCGCTTGTTAATCAATATTCCGAAGATAGATAAATCAGAAACGCTGCCGGCATGTTACGAGAACAATCGAACTGTTTAGAGGATCCTATCGAGCTTCCATTGCTTCCTTATTGTTCCTTTAACACTCAAACTACCGAATGGTTCATTTGACCCGTTTTTTAATTTTTTTTTTATAGTCGCTCAATTATTAACGGTGATTTTGCTCGCAATATTCGGCGACGATTATTAAACTGCGAGAATTAATTATATTCGTAAATTAATTCGTCTTTTTCTCTTCTACTTTCGAAGATACGTTATACGTTTCAGTCTTAATACGCCGGTCGAGTTAGCCAGCCCAAGAGATTCTTATTTACGCTCAGAAGTGTTCAATAGTTGACAAATCCTCCGAGACGGATAAATCGGAAATCGAGATGTATTTTAACGCGAATTGTTAACGATCGTTCGGGGGAATCTTCGTGGATTCTACAATACAAAGTTCTCGGATGAGACAAAAAATGGAAATCGGTAGACTACGAGCGGAAATAAAAGCGTTTCTCGGTCTGGTTGTTGCAGTTGGAAAATTTCGAGAAACTCGTGAAAATAAGGATAATTCACGGAGAAAACAAGTTGCGGTTTCGTATTTGAAAAACAATGCTTGAAATTTATACGATTTGACGATAACAACACAAATTGGCAGCGTTGTGGGAGATTAGAAAAGAAATTTAATTTTACATTAAGGCGTCGGTTAATATTTTCTCGTTATCGAGTGAGTTACAGCGGAAAGGTGAAATTTGAGAAACACTGGTGTGTGGACAAGCAACCCGGAGATTCCTAATTTTCTATTCGAGTATAAATTAGTTTGGACGGTTTAGGATCCAAAGGACTCGTTATTTATAGCCGCAACTGTACGATGCTTAATATTCTCGAGGTGAATAAACTCGAAAATGAGATGCGATGTCTCCTGAAAACAACTTTACGGGAACAGCTCGAAGCTATCCCCAATGTCACGAATCACAGCCAAGCGTAGCGTCAAATTTCAGGCACCGTATGGCGCACACGTGTTGTAGCCTGGTTGACCACGGTGCAGCGATATTTTAACTCCTAACCGAAAAACAATCTCCCTGTGCGGACACGGTACGTAGTTTACGTAAACTATTATACTTGGCTATGTATGGTATTTATAGGGAAGCAAAACAATTTTATTTTCTTTCTTTCTTTTTTCAAATTGCATAACAGCACTTGTGAAAGTAAACAAAATGTCTTATCCATTCTCTTCCTAATAGGAATTACCCACTATAAAAGAGTTCGTTACTAATGACGCGAAGATCCTGTGTGTGCACGATATCGCAATGTATACATGTATATATATATATATATATATATATATATATATATATATATATATATATATATGTATATCAAAGGTATACAACTTATGTATACAAATGAGAGTCACTAATACACAGAGTCTCGTAATGATAAAAATGAAAACACATGGTGGTGCGTCAACAACTCGTGGCAATTGCGAGCGAAAAATACATACGGTAATGTACATACACGAACGTTTTATACTACCTATGCACGCAGAACAGAAATAATAGTACATAGACCGGTTGGCCAGGTGTTCCCCGTACGTTAACGCTTTCAAAAAGCAGAATGCATTGTACAACGAATACGGCGCTAAGAACCAAAATAGACTACTTTCTTTCCGCTCCGAATCGAAAGAAACGAATATCAACGGTCCCCTAGAACCTTGTTCCGTATTATTGATGCGTTGAGCGACTTGGTGTGTTTACGAAAAACGAACCCTAGTATTTGTAAACTTTTAAGTAACGTCACTGTCGTTAGCGATGTTATAAAATACTAAGTAAAAATGCTATCGTGTATTTCTACTTTTCGCGTTGCGATTTGAACGAACGTCGAAGACATCCTTAAACACGGAAAACCTTCGTGGCAGGCAACGTGTTAAATAGTACGTTACGAAAACGTTTACCATTACCGCGAGCTGATCGGCGACTCGCTCATTGTCGAGACCAGGTTTTCCAACTCGTCGGTGGCTTTATTTAATCAGCAATGAGCTGACTTACGAGGACGCTCGACAACCATAAAACGGACGAAGGATCCCGTCGTGGTTACACTTCTGGTTACTATATTAGGAACCGCGGTTCAGCCGGTAAGAATTTACATGCTTTGAGGAAGTAGATGAAGATAAGCCAGAAACGTAGAAATTTATGCCACAAACTCGTTGGCCGGTAATCCGTTCGATAGAGTCAGTTTATTGAGAGAAGGAGAGAGAAAGAGAGACAAAGAGAAGGGGGAGAAGAGATAAAAGCAATGTACCATGCTGCGAATATCAATAACTGATCGCTATTAGAATTGCGTACAGCAACGCTGACTCATTTCAACAGCCGACAAAAAATCAGGAAATTCCAACGGACGCTTAACACGGCGAACGGAACCTTAAATATAAAAACCAAATTTTTTTTCAAACTCTCCGAAGGTGATCGCGCGTCCTTCCTTTCCATGTTTGATCGTTTTGTTGTTGCAAGTTTAATATATATATATATATAAAACACGTTTCTATCCATACTTGTTAATATTTAAGCGAACCTAGCAACGAGAAAGAAATTTCATCGTCGAAAGTGGGAATCCGCGTTTCTCTTCTACGAAATTGCGTGGATCGTTTTTAACGGTCGTTCTGTGCCGTGAACTACGGGAATGGGTCGACAGACGAGTGTGCTCTCTATCGATTGTAATTCAACCATTTTCCACTGAATGTATTCAACAAAGCGACAAAGCAGGCACGCAAGCCTCGCGGCCGAGTAATTTTTCTACAGTTCATTCACTAATGTTTCCCTTCCGCGGCCAACTTATGCGCCGTGTCTGTCGAGGACGATTACCCCCATAAATCACGAAAATTCTTCGCGTATTTGGAGTAAAAGTTGGGTATAATTCCGGTCGTTAAGTTCCCTCGCTCTTCTCCCCCTCCCCCCATCCACGAGCCATCTCCCACCGGGCCGCAGAAAAATTAAATGACGCGAACAAATCGGGAGACAAAGGAAACAGTAAAAGTATGATGTAACGTGAAGTCGCGGCGACGCTTAAGGTTTCGGGCGTTGCGAATAACGGCAGTGACATTTTTTACGGACGATTTATTCTTAGAATCGATACCGGTTTTTTTTTCGACGGCTTCTCCGGAACATTCGTATATCGTTACCAGCCAATATACCGTTCGGTGCGTAACGTCTATTCCTGGCAAGTTATTAGCGTGGGCAAACTAAATGTTATAATTGTTTGCATTCGTGATTGTTACGATCCGCTTTGAAAGCGAGGGTTTCTCTCAAGTTTTAACTGTTAATTGCGCAACGTACGATATACCTTTACTTTCTATTACCAACACGTTTTACTGACTTCTGTATTTCTTCGATAAGTGACGCGACGCCCAAGTTCAAGACCATACAATACTTGCTTTTTATACATACTTAACGGATAATAGCGTTAATGTTTTTAGTAAGAGAAAACCACGTAAGAGAATCAACGAATGTAATTTTTTATTTTACCTTCGTCGACATCGAGGTATAAATATTGTGTGTGTGCGCGCGCGCGTATTCGCCTTTCTATTTCTTTCTTCCTACATAAAATACTGAAGATACGAGCAAAATACTGTTTTCATTTTATAAATAGCGATCATCGTCTTCATTGGTATTTGTAACAATATTTTCACGGGTAGTATTCTTTAATAATATGATTCTAACCTTAAAATTCGAAGTTGTTCAGTGTCACGTAGACCGATCTCGATGCAGTCTGAACTATTATCGCCTATTTTCGTTCCCGGTCAACAGTTTGACACAGTTTGGACGAATTTCACCGTGCATTCTCATTCACATCGTTTCTTCTGCGTCACGCAGCGAATCACGATTCATCAGTAGGCTGGTAGTTTTTTGTTTTTATCTATATGAATCACGGCCAAAAGGTAAAGACAAGTAATTAAATTTTGAACAAGTAATCTCTTCGTCTCGAACAAGAAAAGTAGAGAGAATTCGACAGAAAAACAAAGAGGACGCATTTGTTACGCGCGCGCGCGTGCGCGTGTTCAATCTGCAGTTTTGGTTTAGACGCTATTCCACCTTTCTTTTGCATGATACATTGCAGAAAAATGATGTAAAAAGTTACCATTCCTGTGAAAATTTGCACTCGACCTCTATCGAACGGATAAAAATGGAATTGCATTCACGTTCGTTAAAATTAATTTATAAATTGAAACAAACGAAATTTTGTTCCCGGTATTGATACCTATCGATTTAAACGAGACGTATTTTTCCTCGCAATTTGAGAATGGCTTTTAAATGATTTTAATTAGTATTGCGGTAAAATGAAAATTTTACGTAATGTACGTAACAGTCGTGATACTTTAAGGGTTAAGTACGTATACGCGTCACATACGTTTAACGAAATTAAATGTTAATAGGATTGAATTGCACAAGATGTCGTCAGTATCCACACAGCACATTGTAACATTAATTACTCTCTAAAAGCTTTTAACTAATTCGTATGATAACAGACTTTAACGATTGAACAACTGATAAACGATTGAAAAATAGGTACTTACTAAGTGCTCCTAAATAACTTTCCATAAACATTTTATCCTGTTTTTACCATTTAAACAAAAAGGATTGGATAAACATTCGGTAACGAATAAATACACTAAAAGATACGTGAAATTTCTATTAGAAAAATCTTATTTTCAGGAAAGAGTAAAATATACATATTATTCCAACGTAAATGAGACTTAGGTATTTAAATATCCACATTATACGTCACTGTAATAAATTCACCGTCGAGTTACACAACTCTTGGAACGCACTGTATTTACGCTAGACCGAGGATTTCACAGAAGCAGGACACTTTCCGTAATTAAAATCTCAAGAAAGAAAACTCAAAAATAGAAATTGGTAAACATATTCCACCCGGGTATATAATCCACCGTGCTGGCTACAGTGAATGCATAAGTTAGTACTTTCATTTTAACCGGCATAAACAAAGACCTCCGAGACGATTCTCATCAAAACATCGTTGGTAAAAAAAGTGGTCCAACTAGTATCGTGCTTAGTGCACCGCTAAAATTCCAAAAACGAAATGCAATAAACAGAAATCTTACCGTAAGTCCCTTCAGCGTGACATCTCTGTAGTTCACGATTCCGTAAAAATGTCGCGCACGATTTTTCGACCCTCTCGGCTCAGTTAGTCCTTCACAGCCTCCACTGCACACGCACCACGAAATATCCCGGTCACGTCCAGTCACAAAAACCACGAGACAACATGCATCGTGACGATGCACGCTCGAGTTCCACGTCTCTTTCACCAGCAGACGTTTTCTGGCCGTATAACGAGACTCGTGCAGATTCACGTTTATTCTACCGCACGGCTCGCTGATCACGAGGTCTCTCCACCACTTCGAGAATATACCCCGCAAAGCTGCCGAGTTTTCAGCCCGCTCCGTGAGGGAGAGACACAAAACCATGTAGAGGTAAACAGATTCGGACAGGTCATACGCGTATGTCACGGTCAGTTGCTAACGATGCGGCTCAAAAATCCGAGCTAAGAGCGTGACATCGTGCCAAAGAGAAAGGGATCAGAGCGTGCTACGAAATATCTCTCTCCTCAACGCTGGTAACCGCGCTGCTCGAGCAACAGCATCCGACTGCTTTGCTGGGCCCATCAACGCCATAGGCACGCATGCTGTTACGACCCCTCCAGAACCAACCACCAGAGGGCTATGAACAGCTGTCGATTCTCACAAGCTTTCCAATTGAACCTAATCCCTTGTAGTGAAATTTTTCACGTTGAAGCATTATCGCTAAGCTTGACCGATTGATTTAACCGACAAACTCTGAACGAATCATAAAATTCCTTCTTTTTCCTTTCTACCCTATTCTAAATATTTCCAGTTATGCTTTTAGCGAAAAGTGGCGACACCTAGTAAACAATTCAAGTTGATGATACAGAAAGTATCAGTTGATGATACAGGAAGTAAAGAAAATTTGGTATTTCGATGTCTTTCTATGAAACATTTTTCTTATTTCGTCGATAATAAATAAAATTCGATGAATACCTCTTTCTTCTGTAATAAATACTTTAATAGGAGGCTCATGAACACGTATGAATGTTTTGCCAATTATACAATTGTTATCAAATTAAAAATTATATCAAGAATTCTATATATTTTAACGTATTATGTTCATCCATCTCCGTTTATAATTGCATACAGATACATGTGGCTGCGCTTATCAAGTCACATCGTATATCTGCTTACAGATATACAATATACATAATTTTTTACTATTCTTAATTTATTATAAAGCTTTTAACTTTCGTAAAAGCTGTATCCTATTCTACTTTATATTAAATTTTTACTGATAACGTTCTATTGGTGATACTTTTATTATTAATCAAAGATATCAATACTTCGAATTCTACATCTTTAATGTTGCATTATGTTTCCCTTTTATTTTACACGTTTATATTTAATTATAGTATTTGGTAGTAAGTTTCACTTAACTCACAATTACAGTTACTTACTTTTCAATAAAAAAATTGACTGAATAAATAATTTAATTTATAAAAATATTACCTGAAATAAATATGTATAGATTTAAAACGACAACAAAGTGACGCATAGCTCAGCAGTAGTACCATAGTCATACAGGAACTTCAACGTCCTGTTACGCCTACGATGCTGTCGATAAGAATTTCCTGGATTCTATCCAAGAAAAAATTGATATACGACTTGATCGAAGAATCTTACTTACCTACCATTCCATCCATTGCGACGATCGGTTTGTTCGAAAACTTGCGACGATCGATTCGTTCAAAAACTTGCGGCAAGCTGTATCGCATTAAACTCTGCACTGCGATCAAATAATCATAAACCTTCATTCGATAAGTATTTGCCGACATAACGCGAGGTTGTCGTTCGCACGGATTTCGATCTTGACCGCTTGACACCTTTCGTAACTCAATCACAGCGACCAGTGTCGGCTGTTAGTCTCTAAAGTGGATCTTTCGGCTTTGCGTGCTGTACTCATGCTTTGATGACTGCGCACACGATGGATCTTATGCACTTATGCACGTAAACATAGGGCTCATGTGGTCGCCTTAGCCGCAATACGTGCCTCTCTGCGTCAGTCGACCATGATGAACGTTGTACGTTGGCTGTACGCTTTCCGTCGCCACTTTAAAATGTCAAGAAAAACGTGAGACCTTCTTCAACTACGGAAACTACCTGTGTATATTTAACTGGAAGCCTCCAAATGCAACGAACTGCTCGATCCTGAGGTAAGAGAGTTCTTAAATGCTTTCTTCTCGTTCGTTTCATTGCAATCCCTTTGATGTCCGCGCTTTACTGTGCGGTAAATCATTCAAATGTCAAACGTTCTTTTCAGTATCATGATTTGTTAATATTTATTCCACGTTAGTTTTTAATTGTATTACAAAATTAGAAACATTGTCCATCATTGCTTTAAATTCCCTAAAGATGAAATAACGGGATTTTAATGGAGATGCTATTACGCGTGGCTTATGGTTCAGATAATGACACACTAATAGTAAACAGCCGTGTTATTGATTATACGAAAAAGATCATTTTCATGATTGGTTTTTAACGACTTTTTACTGCATGGACGAAACTTTTATGATTTACTTTTGTTAGTATTCCATTGTACTTTAAATGTATGGTTTTCATCTTAGCTTGTAGTATTATAAATGTTAAATTGAAGTAAAGGGTTCCAATTGGTAAACATTTAACACTGCTTATTTTGGTATCAATAATATAGTTTTATACTTTTTATAGGACCAAGGATGTCAAAACGGCTCAGCTTCTATGGTCTGGTAGGCCTGGTGTCCCTTTGCATCTTCTTCTTAGCATTTAATCAACGCTACAGCAGCTATCTCGAGCATCGACTGCAGCCGGTGATTTCGGTCAGTAAAAAATCGGAGGTGGGGATTGCTCTAAATTGAGTCACGCCAAACACGCTCTTTCTGATGGTAAAGTCTAACTTTTGCACCTAACTTTTTTCCACTCGTATGCTAACAATGAACTTTTTGAGCCATACAAAGAGTCGCCAGCTCTCTTTCTCCCTGTTTCCACCATTTCCTTTCCCCTTTTTTCATGCAGCATTAAAGATGACAATTATTGGAAAACTTTGGAAATATCCTGCTTAAAGTAGAAGGATTATTGGGGTAATTTATTATCAATTTAAAAACATTGCCTACATTATATACAACAAATTAATAAATATTGTATACATTTAATATTTCGTAATTACTATGAATTAACTAATTTTAGTTATCTTAAATTAATACAAATTTCAGGCAATTATATATACACAAATGGCAATAGTAAAGAGATGTATATATATATAACAAAGCTTTATGTGTATTACTTCATTTTTTATATCCTGCATGTTACCTTATATCAAATTTTTTTCTATTATTCATTTTCTATGTTGTACGTAAAAATAATGAATACATACATATTTTTATTTGCACCATTGCACTCTTTTGAACACTATTCACTACCTATGTAGAGAAAGAGGGAGAAAGATATTGTCCTGGTTATGTCTACAGCAGTATCGTGTTCACAATATAATATGCACATTCAGAATGCTAAAATATAAATATTTTCTTCAATATAGGATGTTGAGATAAGGCCCCGCATCATAAAAATTCAAGAACCAGTAACGGTAAGCAATATGTGCATGTATGCATAAATTTATGTATTTTTGTCACTTTAAACTGATAAAATAAAAATTGTACGAAATCAAATTACACGTTTAAAATAAATCTTTGAAAATATTCAATAAAATTTATAACAATGTGTAAAATAATTTCTCTTTTTTAACCTAAATTAATCAGTATTTTATTTAACATATATATTTATGAAATTCTAATACTAATAAATAAAAATGTGTAATAGGTAAGTGAATATCTGTTTTGTGTTCAACTTTCTTATATCTAATGAAATAATTAACTTTTAACACATTTAATATGGCAATGGGAATAAATAATGTAAAGAATATATTAATTGCTACTGCTTTTGCTTACGTTATATAAATTAAAATTTCAAAAAGACAAACTTTTAAGTATAAATTGTGGATATCCTTTATAGGCATATTTTAAAGGATCCATAGAAAACATCACACTTTCTGAAATACAGGAGGTTGTGGATCAACAAAGAAAAGCAATCCAGAGAGAAATGGAAGATTACAAATACCCTAGTGGAAAATATGGTGTTAATGTTAGGTATGTTTCATTTTCAAAATAGCTATGTTTGTGCATATAATATTTGAAGTATTTACATGATAATTTATACAGCAAGTTGGAGGATTTAGTAATGGAAAAAGGAGGAAGACCAATGAGAAGCGTGATTCTGACGAGTTGGCGAAGCGGAAGCACATTTCTTGGCGATGTCGTAAACGCACATCCAGCAAATTTTTATCATTACGAACCCTTGCTCGATTTTGGAATTGTACAAATTAGAGGGCCTCCACTCGCTGACGAAGCTCTTAGAAATCTTGAATCTTTATTACGATGCGATTTTAATAATCTTGGTAAATTTATTTATTCTAAAATTATATGCGTAAATGTTTAGTAAAATTTATCATTATTCATTTTTTCAGATCGATATTTGGAATATGGTAAAACACATCCTTGGGTCTTCAATCACAACACGCATTTATGGAGACAGTGTCAAACACACAAGAAAATTTGTTGGGATCCACGTTTTGTTTCCAAGTTTTGCAAATTATTTCCTTTTCAATCAATGAAAATTGTTCGTTTAAGGCTACGTGCAGCGGAAAAGCTTTTAGAACAAGAAGAGTAAGAAAATAGTTTTTTTTTTTAGTTCAAACCTTTCTTATTCTATAAAGAAAGAAATGTATTTCACAAATTATATACTTCAGTTTAGGAATACGACTAGTTCTACTAATTCGTGATCCAAGAGGAATTTTACAATCAAGAAAACATCGGGAATGGTGCCCTACTAAACCTGATTGTTCGGATCCGGCATTAGTATGTGCGGATATGGTTTCGGATTTCAGTGCTGCTGTACGACTAATAAAAAAGTATCCGCGCACTTTCAGGTATGCTGTTCCTTCGCAATGGATATGGTATTAAGTAACTTAAATTTATATATATTATGTTCTTTTCTATTTATATATATATATATATATATATATATATATATATATATATATATGAGATAATCTGTTATTAATAACACACAAATAACATTTCCTTTTATCGCTTCGTATAAAGGAAAGTGAAAATATAATAATTTATTTTGTAATTTATCTTCAACAGGGTAGTACGTTACGAAGACCTATCTGTAGATCCCTACAGACACGTAAAAGAGCTGTACAATTTTTACGGTTTGGACTTTCATTTAAATGTAAAAAGATTTTTGGATACTCATACAAAGAACGACGTCGGTGGCGTTTCAAGTACTTTTCGTAATTCGAAAGTGGCGCCCTTTCACTGGCGGACCGATCTCGATTTTGAGGAGGTCGATGAAATACAGAGGGTATGTGCGGCAGCCATGCGACTATGGGGCTACGTTATGGCATTGAATTCCACTCACCAAAAAGAATTTGATCCTCTTGTGGAGTACCAATTACAGTTGTGACATCTAGTACTACCTGTTATAGATGTATAGTCTCAACGTAAATACCACTGTGTATAACGGTGTTAGCTTATCTCTGCACAGATACCGAGATTATCACAAGTGCCGTAATTCACATTGAAACAAAAAAGGTGCTGAGCTTGTCATGACAAGTGCTTATGAACTCTTATGATTAACCTCTTCGCCGATCTATTTCAAGATCAGCAAGATAGCGAATATTCGACCTTACAAGACCAATGGTGAATCTGTTCCTTAAAAAATTTAAGAGACGCGTAAGTGCTCTTCGAGCTTGTTGCATAATGAACAAATTTCATCTAGAATTTTAGACTGGAGTATTAGGCACGAGGATTGAAGAAAGTTCCTAAGACCCTGGCGTGCAACAAAGAAATATCCATATCAGCGCAAGCATTAAACGAATCTAAATAATACGACACCTTTTTAGAAATCAGAATTTAACAATCATTCTCAATATACATTGTAACTTTAAATGCAATAGAATTTTCCACCGAATAAAGACGTTAGATCGCAAGCATTTAAATATAATGTTATTTTTTACGGGAACTTGTTGAAAAATCACATAATGTGTAACATTATTTTATTGTATAACAATACTTTATTTTTCCGAAAATTACATAATCCAGAACACATATAGGCATTTTATCCTTTTAATATGTACATGTATGCACATACACACATAGTTTTACTTACATAGATATTGTATGAATGATATTAATTTAGAATTGTAATGTTAATATTTTTTTCTTATACTCGGAGATTGTTGTTGTTTCTCAGAAAGCTTGCAGGATGGAAATTTGAGCCAATAGAACAAAATTTCTAATAGCACTTAAAGTATCTGTACTTTCTGTTTCAGAACATTTTAATTGCGTTTAGGTAAGAATAGCTTCGCGTAATTGGCACTCGATGCTAAAAATGATGAAATTAGGTTATACCTGTACGAATTCTTTTTAATGTACATACATCAACGGAAGAACTGTAGAAAAAAGATATTAGATTTAGTAAGAAATTTCCTTCCGTTTGATCACATAATGTACATTAAAAATAAAAAAATACTCTCATTTTCATAAGGAACTGGTTAAGTAATCTTGGAAAAATTTTCCATTTGAATATTATTTAGATTATTTTATCAGATGTAAATTTGTTAAATGTACTGTAAAGTTACTCGCATGAAGGTTTAATAAATTTGTACATTATATTTAGTGTATGTCAACTTCTAAGCATGTTTAATTTAACATAAGCAATTATTTAATATCATTATTTTAGTACAATTACTCAATTCCGGTGGAAATGTATTTTTTATAATAATCGCAGACACGATTGAATTCAAATTTCAAATATCTGCTAGATATTTTTCAAGCAACATTGTATATTAATTACCGAAATCACTACGCATTAAATCATTTTGTTATCAATTGTACTTGTGTTGTAAACTTAGGATCTACTAGAAAATTAATATTTTGTACTGTTATACTTTTATTAGCATATAAATGTTTTGTGGGGGATATAGTATTTCAAATATGTTAAATGTTTATAATTTTATTTTTGTTCATATATACAGCTCTCTAATATCAGTCTAAACTTATTATATTAGTGCCATTTTGTGAACTTTCACTTTTTAATAACATAACTGCATCTAGTCCGATAACGTTTATTACATTTTATAATATCATTTGAATGTACCATAAATCTTTCACTGAATAAAATTTGTAGCACCTACACGTTTAATATTAAGAGATATGTATTTTATATAATTTTTTTGCTATTTTGTACATAAACACATTAGCTAGTATATCGCACCGAAGCGTCGACATCACACGATCAAATTATGCGGTGCAATAAATTTGAACACTTGTTATCCTTAACTAGCAAAAAAGTTTCTATATGCCCGCCTTCAGTGGCTTAGTTCTCGGATATACTATATTACAAAGTGCCAAAAAATAAGAGATACGTGTTCTTTTTATATATTTAGAAAATGAAACTACCCTTCAAAATTAATAACATGAAATATGAAAAATAGCTTAAAGTTAGCTCAAAGATCTTTAAGAAACCCCAGATATAATGATTATATAATAGATTAGTGATTTTATGACCTTTCATTCTTCCTGGAGGGCGAATCATCCCTGATTGGTCGACACATCCGTCTTACTAGGGGCTGATCAAATTCAAGTAAAGAATATTTCTTGAAAAGTGACTTCCAAATGACGACGATAGTTAAGTATAGTCTCACTTTCTGATTATGAATAAATAATCAATAATCCATTTACAAAATTGTAAGTAATAAATATCAACAAATATTCTATTATTTAAATTTTATAATGAATTGTATGCAAGACGTACAGGTTCAATGTATAAAATAATTTACTTTACAAGTATACTTTGAACCCAATCACCCTCAAGGAAGGACAGCTCCTTGGTGTAATAGCTAGTACACTTTTCGTTTTCAGTATCCTTATTGGAAGAAGATGCAAATGATATCTTCGTGGAATAGCTGATATCTTGCCCAGCCTCTTAAAAAACTACAAAATTTGTTCTACATTCGACATATTCTCGCTAATTGAAAATAACACATGATTTACTTCAGAATTTTCTACTAAATAAAGTTAGAGTAGTTTGAATTTGATTTTTCCTAAATGACTTGTTTGAAAGTAGTCTCTTTATGTTTAGCTGAAACGAAAATTAGTAATAAATTATAAATTATACGACTACACTGATAAAGATATAATCACATTTTTATTTCAGAAAAATTAATTATCATTGAATTTCATAGCGTATATTGTGAATACATCATTAAAAGGTAAACTTGATTATTTTTGTTTTTAGTCCAATTTATTGTGTAAAACTATGAATAAGAATCAAGAACAATATTATACCTTTTTGTTGCAAATATTTTCCTTTATAAATGACGCTATTAGGTTTGCCGTTTTATTTTTCTAAAGATGGTACTACTATTTGATGAACATGTGTGAAATTTCATGTAGATCTGTCGACTCATTTGTATATTTACAATTGTTTAAAGTTAAAGCGTCATAGTATTTTTTTTACAATGGAAAAACCGATAAAACTTATTGAACAACCTTACTATATATTTTATACAGCTCCAACGTATCTGTAAAAATTAAACATTGTTGAATTACCATGATTTACATAAATCACAAGATCAATTTATGTAACTTAAAACTCAGCGAGGGCAAGTAATAATCACTTTGGACAATCATATTAGCGTATATCTTTGCGAAACATCATAGTTCATAACAAAATTACTCATTACATTACTTTTATATACTTACTTAGTTTTAACCCTTGGCGGACGGGACGGTTCAAAGTGAACCGTACCGTGGTGCCGAGCTCCTGCCGCGATAGTCATTTAAAATTGCCAGTGCATATTTCTGCTTAACCTCGGCCATCGACATGCATTTAGGTAGGACACATATATGCGTTTCTCGGCTCTATCAACTGTTTTCGCCAAACGCATATATGAGTTCTTCGGCCAATTTGATGATTTGCGTAAAACGCATATATGCGGCATTCGTCCGCAAGGGGTTAAAATGGAAGTGCTCTCACTTTTGTATACTACAGAGAAGTTATTTAGAAAATCTGCAACAAAAAGTTTCAGTTAACTTTTTATAGTATAAATAGTACATATTTCATACTTCAATTTCGACCACTTAATGCATAATCAGATAATAAAAGATGCATCAAAATCTACTCAGACATATGCTTGTCTTGTATAAGATAATCATCATCAGAATATTATATTTATCACATTTAAGTTACAGAAAATTGTTAAATATACAAAATATTACCTACTCTTTTTTTTAAATATGAGAGATTACAAATTAATTACTTATGCAAATATATTCAGTTTCCACTACCTATAACAAAAAATTTGGTTTTATTATTAGGAAGTACGTTACACAATATTTGTTTAGAATATAATGTTTATATCAGTGAAATAATATCACCATTAATATATGTATGACAGGGATAACTATATATTGTTCATCATTGACAAATTTCAAAGAATTACTTTTTATACATAATAAGTGTTCACATTACCTTCTCATCCAGATTTTGCAATTATCCCAAACCCTACTTCAGATCAATTTTAGAATCATGATTGAAATTATTTTCCATTCAGCTTATTTTGTTATGCACTTAACCATTTTCATTATTCTCTCCTACAATTATAAATCCTTTGTTAGTAAAATCATAAGATTTGAAGATGAGTATTTATTATATTTGTAAAATGTTCAGATTACACTTTCTACATAATGCTTCTGATTGACTGAGGTGGTGTTAATTATTCATCATGTTTGATTATTATAAATATTGATGCAAAGTTTGTTTATAATAACATTAATTATGCCATATTGGTGTAGTAACATTTATATATCATAGGATTATTATTTATTAATTATAAATGTATACGTTTAATAGTCATATGAATGGCAGTGACTACACTGACTACACTCACGATCCTTGACTTAACAACCCTGACATCACATTCACCACTCTCAATTTGATAATGTCGATGAACCACCCATTACCTTTTCATCAGGCCTGGCTTCGACCCTTGCCAACTTCAACTCTCTCTTTTACAATACAGTTCTTAAAACTATGCCTTCTTAAAGCTATGTTTTTCTAAACCTCTGCTATTCTAAAATTACGGTACTACAATATGTTGTAATTTTATGTGATACTAAAACGTATCACCCAAGATTTTTCAAAATTTTAAATTTATAGATATTTAAACAATTGCAGCAATCAAATCAGAATAAACTTTGGAGGGCTGATACTAAGGACAAGATTATCAAGTTGAGATTATTTCAGATAAAAGAATTTTCTAATTGTTTTAGATAAATGTGATTTATTAATAGCAGAAATATATTAAAGAAATTGTGAATATAGTCTAGTTTGTTCTCTTTAGTAATCAATCCTCAAAAAATTAATTAAAACACACAACTCTGCTTCTCCACTACAACAATATCTGTGCAATAAAATTAACTTTTTTGGACCAAGTATATATTTTTTAGATTGAAATAAATTTTATCTAGTAGTTTTCCATTTTTAGTATAACACTTAAAAGCTAATTCTCTGCAAAATCTAAAAATTATCCATGTTTGAATGAAATTCAAAATGTTACTTCAAAAAGATTAAATTTGAAATGAAAAAATTACATGGGAATTTCATTATTTTTGCTGTAGTTATATATTTCATTTGATAGGTAATAAAAAAAAACATTTATATAGTCAAGACTTCATTGAAAAATAAATAAATTTGAATGCTTACCTGTATTATTACCAGCAAATAAATTTGTTTTAAGATGTAGCTCAAATTTCTTCATCTTTTTCTATAAACAAAAATATATTACTTAATTAAAGATATATTGCACATGCTAATTATGAATTTAGAAAGTCCAGTTTAAGCATCAGAATACTGAATCAATCATATAACGATCAGACTGGGGCAGTAAAGTAACATCACAGCAAATATAAACTGATATTCTTTTAAAAGATCAAAAAATGTAACAATACTTTTATTGTGAAACCTCAATATATGAGAAACTTTGAATGAAATTTCCACACATATTATATAAACGAGACTTAAAAAGTGCAAGGCACGTGTATAAAGTAATTTATGAAAAAAAGAAATTGAAATAGTAATGCGACAAAACGTATTGATGAAAACTTGCAAATAAGACTTTATAAATTTGTGATCAAAGAATAGTACTCACTAATACCGTTATAAGCAAGCCAAAACCGACGTTCATCAAAGCAAAGCAGCCCAAAGCACGCTTTGAACGGTTAATCTACTTTAATGTCTAAAGAACAAAGAAATCAAATTTTAAATGACTGATAAATTAATCATGAGAAACGTTTGAAACTTTAGATATTTTCAGAATCAAATTTAGGATCGTAATCATAAAATATATCATACGAACGAGACTATTTGTATCATCATTTGTAATAAAATTGGTAAGTTTTTTGCAGCAGTTTACGAAAAAATATAGTAAAAAAACAGTTTGTTACAACATAACTGATAGAAAAACTATTATTTTCTTATGTTTCACATAAGAGTACACGCGGTTGGAAACAGATTACGTAAATTATAAATTGTACTTACTTTTCAAATGTTCTCGAAGATGTCCAAAGTGAATATGGGCGATTTCCTTCCAAGCAGTATTATAGACGGACGAATTTTTGCGCATGCGTGTTCCACATCCACTGAAACGGAAACGGCGATGTAAACACAATAATATGGTCACTGAAAATTTTGGCGGGCTTCAGCATAACAAACAACAGTCAAATATATTTATTATTTAAATGTATTTTCTACAATTTCTGCTAAATAAAATTTTTGCTTTAATTTTATTCATTTTTTCATTACAAAGCCAATTATTCTGTTCATAAATACTTGACGCTTTTATTGGGATACTACGCCGATGCACTTTACCTAGGAATTGTTCTCACTCAGATTCGGGATCAACGCCTTGGCTTTGTCACCGTCTTCGGCCAATATCGGTCAATGCCTATGATAATAGGGACTTCAGCAGATTAGAACTAAAATAGGAATGTGAACATACTGTTCCTTCTTTTTGTGGACAAATAATATATATTTAGTGATTTTAATGGTTGCTGCTTTTGCCTACCATCTGTTAACGGTGAAAGGAAAGAAAAAGATTGTATTTCAATAACGTTTGCTAGATGGTTTTAAGCGTTATAAAAGGCCTCAAATTTTACTTATGTTTCATTGATAGTTGTGTGCATTTAATCTAATTATTTAAATCTTTTGAAGAATTATTTGATGAATGCAAACTAAACACTATGTAATCTTATCTAATGACTTTCAATCTAGCAATATGAAAGATTTATTACATACATTTTTCTTACAAATTTCTCAATTTATATTTATATTAAATATTCTGTATTTCGTAAATACAAAAATTGTATAAATTTTTTTCTACTTATATATAAACGAATAGTATATTTGATTTTACCTCTTGACTCTCAAAATATAAGATATTTTCTGTGGTCTTTAGAAAAAGTCTGTCAATTTTTGTTTTAAAACAATAAATGTATATTGCTATATATTAATTATATAATAATTCTATGTATATCATAATTTTTTTAGTTTAAATTATCGTATTCCATGTAAAAATAGTGACATTTTTCTTTCTCCTATTTTTTGTCCACATACACACATTCATTTATGGAAAATGTTGGATATTATATTAACGTGAATATCCTTCATTAGAAGGTCTCTACCTCTATTTTATATAATTTGGTATTCTCATTTGATTATTCTATTATAAATGAGCTATCGCTTTAATGTTATAATAAATTTATTTATAGAGCATCCTTGCTTTTGTGAATTTACCTTAATGTAGCATGAGACAGAAAAGGAAAAGGAAGGAAGCTTCTAGCAAACGATGTCCTTACAATTTTGAAACGCAAAATCGTTGAATGTTACAATGGGATGCGAAGCCGAAAGTAACAACTAAGAAACGATAATAAGAAATTTCATAGTTTAATGAAGTTTGTGAAATGAGCGGTTTATCGGAAGATGACAGTTCCGATAGTAACAACGAATTTCTGGTGGGTAAAAAGAAAATTGATCAAAATTCTATTTTTTTTGTTGAAAAGAAGTTGAAGGCTTGCACTGCTGGGTTTAAAAGTGACACGGAGGATGAAAGTACTGACGATGAGGATCTCGAAGATGTCAATCAAACAAGTAACATCGAATTGTTCACTCAAGTTCTAAAAAACTTAGAGAGCTCACAAAGGCTCACATTCATAGATGAAAATGTTAAAAACGAACAACTGCTCTTGGATGACTCTGAATCACAAAAGGAGAAGGAAAAAGTACAAGAATCACGAATAGAAGGAAAGAACACTGTGTCGTCTAATGAAATAAATGATCTTCTGCTTCGAGGAGAGAGCAATACAAGTTTGCTCGGTAAAAAATATGCTACGAGTACAATTGCAAAGAATGAAGAAGAAACTATAGATACTACAGAATACACTATTCCAAAGGATGGTATTAAGATTATTTTGCCTGGTACAAGTTCAATGTTAAATAAGAAAAAAAAAGGAAGCTTAGACTTAAAAGCACTTTTACGAAGACGGTTGAGGGCTAATCAAATATTAATAGAAAAGGTAGGATTACTTTGTTGGTTGGCATATGGATTTCATTTGAATCAACAAGTAAATCAACCTGAAGTAATGTCAACTGCATTGTCATTAATTTCAATAAATAATTATCCAAAGAACAGAATAGATTTAGCCTATTTAGAAAAATTTACAAAATGGTTTAAACATGTATTTACATTTGAATTTATTGAAAACAATGATAATAACCACATAAATACAGAAAATTTGTTAAAAGTATTACAAGAAATGAAGGTTTCTGATTATAGAGAATTAGTATTATTATATATTGCTGCATTGAGAGCTTTAGGTTTAAAGTGTCGTTTAGTGTTATCACTTTGTCCACCTCATAGATCATTAAGCGATGATCCATTATTTAAAATTGATAAGAATAGCCAACAGGATAAGCCAAAAAGTAAATCTGGTACACACAAAGTTACAGCCGCTTCAAAATTAAATAAAAAAGAAACTGCAGATAAGATTACTGTTGTTAAAAACAATGCAGAAGCACAAAAGGTTGCTAACCTAGAAGCTAAAAAAAGGGCAGCAGAGGTTCTACATTCGAAATCATCACAAAACAATACTCGGAAAGCTAAATCTGATGGTAACAAAGATTCTGAGACTAAGACTGAGGCAGCTAAAAGTTCAAATGCTAAAAATACAAAAAAGACAAATGTGTCTGAAAATATAGAGGAAAAAGAACATAGATCTAATGTGTGCCGACTAAGATCTCATAAAATTAATGCTGTCTCTGAAGAGAGCAAAGCAAAAGAAACTATAAACTCAAATTTAAAGAATGATGACATACAGTCAAAATATTATATCAAAGAAGATTCTACAGATTCTGAAACAGAATTCCAACCTAAACCAAAACGTTTGAGAAAGATCAAATCAAATGATACTAAAGAAACATTGGCACAAAGTTCTAAGAATAGTAAGAGGAAGAATAGAAAATTATTGTCTTCTGACAGTGAGAATGAAGAAATCGGTAAACTAAAGAAGACACAAGATATTTGGGCCGAAGTATATCTGGAATCAGAAGAAAGTTGGATTTGTGTAAGCATAATGGATGAAAAAATTCATTGTGTGGCTGAAGTGTATGTGAGTAATTTGAGAAATTACTTTATATTTTCACATTTGTGCTATTTATTCTATCTATTACACTTTATATGATATTAATGTTTTTACTCCATTATAGAAAAAAGCAAAAAAACCTGTATTATATGTAGTAGCTTGGAATTCTGAGAATTTGATAAAGGATGTAACTAAACGCTACTGTGCACACTGGTTAACAGTTACCCGCAAGCAACGTATTGATGAGAAATGGTGGCTTCAAACATTGTCATACTGGAAAGAAAAAGATACTGCTATCTCAAAAGCTGAAAATCAGATGTTTCTGGAAAAGTATTTATAATCAAAGTCTTCTACTTACCTACTAAAAAATTAATTTTCTTATTTTAAAATTTTATTTATGTTAAAGGGAATTGGAGCAACCATTGCCTAAGACAATTAGTGAATGTAAAGGTCATCCATTGTATGTCATTACAAGGCATTTACTTAAGTTTGAAGCATTGTACCCTTCTGATTGTGTACCATTAGGATACACTTCTACAGGTGAAGCTATTTACTCTCGTCACTGTGTGCACACACTTTGCTCAAGAGAAACATGGCTAAAAAAGGCTAGAGTTGTAAAACCAAATCAAGAACCTTACAAAATAGTCAAAGCACGTCCAAAGTATGATAAGGTTATTAATATTTCCAGAGTATTAATATTTTGGTACTCATATTTATAAATATTTGATCCATAATTAAATATCTATGATTACTTTATTAAAATAGCTGTCTAAAATGAAGATCAACAATTTAACACTAGAAGTGTTTGGTGAATGGCAGACAACAGAATATGTACCACCAGAAGCCAAGGATGGTATTGTCCCACGAAATGAGTATGGAAACGTAGATTTGTTTAAACAATGTATGCTTCCAAAGGGCACTGTCCACATAAATCGTAAGTATTTTTAATTTTAGTACAAAGTTTTAGTGAGTATCCAAGATACATACTAAGCAGTGATAACACAATAATGTATAGTTCCAGGATTAAACCGTATTGCTCGAAAGCTCAATATTGATTGTGCTCCAGCTGTGGTGGGCTTTAATTTTGGCCCTATGAGTGCAGTGCCTGCTATTGAAGGATATGTTGTTTGTTCTGAATATGAAGATACTTTACGAGAAGCTTGGGAAGTGGAACAAGTCGAAGCGGTTAAACGAACTAGAGAAAAACTGGAGAAAAGAGTATATGGAAATTGGAGAAGGTTAATTCGGGGTTTGCTTATACGAGAACGATTGGCTGCAAAGTACAATTTTTCACGGGATGTAGAATCATCAACAGCAACAAAACGAACAAAGCATAAGAAAACAGATACAAAGAAGGCAAAAGTTTCATGATCTCATCGTGCATATATAATTTTGTAGAAAGTTATTTATAATAATATAATTTAGGAAATACTTTCCAGTTTCGTTTTAAAATAGTCTGTGTAGTTGTGAATAATTTTGAGGCAACTTATATATTCTTTCCAGTACATTATAGAGAATGCAGTAACATATGTACTATTTAATTTTTTGTATAATATATCAATTGTACAATGTTAAGATATGTATTTTTGAAATAGATTGTTGAATTTTTTATAACCAACAAAAATGCCCAATTGTGTGGTTAAAAATATTCTAACTTTGCTTTTGATAACATTTCAAATAACATTTTTTACAATTTATTATAACATACGTATTGTGCATATATTTGTAAATCTTTCTTTAAAATAATAATACTACTGAAATTATTTTTATTTATTTTGATAATTGTTTTTCTATGTTGTTTGGCAATTAACATTGATTAAATATCACATTTAAAGAGATGTAATATTAGTAATAATAAGTAAACTATATATACTTATATATCTACTTAAACTATCATTCATTAAATAATGTACATAGACACTGGTTTTTATAAAGTTATACGAATAAATTAATATATTTGTACATACATAACATGTATTGTGTTCATTAATTTAAACTGCCTTGGACAAAATAATCAGATAATTAGATTATATTATACTATAATTTTTCCTTCATAAAATAATATTAATTTTTTTAATACATTTAAATTGTCTTAAAATCAATAAAAATATGTAAAACATAATAATTTGTACATATCGTCATCATTAAAAATTGACAATATATTCGTTTCAGAAATTCACGTAGAAACTGCCAGGTTAAATGTGGTTTTTATTCAAATATCGATGTATCGATAAGTCAACTGACATATTGGTATTTCGATATTCTATGCGAGATTTAAATTTTGTATGCACTCAATTGCTCGTAACTGATCCACTGTGTTGAAAAGAAACAGTTTAACTATTTATATTTATATTTTAATTTTATATTATTTCAAATTATTTTGTGTAATATGGATCAAGAATATTATTCATCTATGTATCAATGGTAAGTATGTGTACTTAGAAAAAAATTAGAAAAAGAAATTAAAGGTTAAGTTTTATAAATAATCAATAAAATTAATATTATAAATATTTCATCTGTATTAATATTATAGCAAAACTTTCAAGAAACTGTTAATCTTGAATTTAAATTGTTTAGTGTAATTATTAATGTAAAAGTCATATCTTTTAATTTTTATATTAGTTGTACTTTATATTAAATTTTGAAACTTATCAATTAATTACAATTATTACACTGTTAAAGGTTCGAAAAATGTGGAGTGATATCAAACATAAGAACGCATCTTCGTCAAAATTTAATAAATGCATTAAAAAATAAAAATCTTGTACTGAAAACTGATGGTCCCAAATCTGCAAAACAATATGTTTATGATCTATTGATAGCAGAGTATTTATTTAATCATAATTATGCTTATACCTTATCAGTATTTGCTAGTGAAGCACCACTGTTAATAAACTTTTCTAACAAGACATTTCAAAACTCTGATGGGAATGAAAATAATAATAAAGAAAAATTACAAAATGATTATGTATTACACGTATTGGAAACATTAGGTATTAATCCATATGATGCTAAAGGACAATATGTTATATCACAATACATTAAAAATGATATGCCACTACTTTTATGTATATTAAAGTGCATAACTATGTTTTCCTATAATATGCATAATAGTATACCAATAAAAGAAAAGGTATCTCTTTGTAATGAATCTACACAAACTCAATTTTCTTGGCAATCTTACAATTTACGTGTAGAAAAATTAACTGCATTGAAGAAAAATGTATCTACGCATAAACAAATAATAAATAATAAGTTGCACAAAAGGGAAATGATACTAAAAGAACAAGCAGTGCTTATTGAACAACAACTTGAAATATTAAATACAAAATTGCAACAAGTTCAGGTAACATAAACTTTAATTTTATAATTAATAAGTATTCTAAACTGATTTATAAATAATGAAGTATAATATTTTAGAATGTTGTGCATTCAATGAATTTAAAAGAACAACGGTTAAAAGAAAAGAAATGGAATAGTGAACAACAAATTTTACAGAAGGAAATGGAATTGGCATTAAAAGAAAGATTATTATTACAAGAAGATAATAGGTGAGTTTATGTCTATGCACATGTATTTGATACATTATGTTATTGAATTTTTATGCAGTTACTTATTACAATTTGTAGACTACAAAAAGAACAAAATAACTGTAGGAAATTAGTAGAAGATTTACAAAATTTACAGGAAGAAAAAACAAAAAAGGTATCTACAAGTCATAAGTTAAAAAATATAGAGGTACAAACAGATTTTGTAAGTGGTATAGTGCAAGAAGACAAGATTAAAGTACTTACTAAAGAAAAAGAGGAATTAACTACTCTCATACAAGATCAACAATTAAAAATAGAACAGATAACCCAACGTGCTCTTCAGCTATGTCGGCAAATAGAAGGAATACGTGCATTAAGACCTACTAATGTAGAAGTTCCAACTCAAACTGCAAATGCAAATACAGTCATTAGTGAGAGCAGTTCAACAGAAGATATTCTTCAGGATGCAAAATTAAGACTTAAACGGTTAGAGGAAGAAAGTTTGAAAGCAGATCAATATTATTATAATTTTATCAATAATTCAACATAATGTTATGTTTACAGTAATTTAGTAGCACTAAAATAAGAATTAATAAAAAAAACATACATTAATATAATTTATACACTACAGTATTAGTTATATTAAATATTGTAATTATAATGCACATAATAACATGATAGAAATAAGAATATAAATGTTTTTCTCAAATTTGAGAGGAAATTTTCAATAGTAAGTATAATGAATGAACAACAAGGTATGAAATTTGTGACAATATCTTTATTGCAATCACTAATTCCTATTTATTATAAACTATATGTATAAAATCTCAGTTATATGTACAAATTTAAGACTGAATTGAAAATATACCAAAGAATTTTTATTACCTAGTTTATTTTATAAAATTGGACGTTAATATAATATACAAATTATTCTCTATTTTTCTTTATTATTTCAATTCTACCTTAATTACATGTAACACCAAACGTAGTATATAAAATGTTAAGTCAAATTTTTTCCATTGTTGTACATCATCTTCGTTTGGGATCCGAACTCCTCCTAGTGTTCAGTGGTTAAGGAATAATATATTTCGTTCTTTTAAATTATAATAGTTTCACTAATACCAAATTAAATAGAACTAATATTTAATATGTATTAGAAAAGGATATTGTTTATCTCGACTTTCACGGCCTTCCCGTTCATGAGTACGTTCCTTTGTGTAGGGTGACTTTTCCTGAAAATATATTCTCATATGAATCTTCTGAATGCCATGTTTTCCTGCAATTGGCGTTTGGGTACTTGATAGTATCACCTATTTTTTCTGGTCTTTGCTATTGTCTCCCATTTCGTCTTTTCAATGTACTCGAAGCGGACGTCTTTATCAACTAAGGGGTCAAGGAATAGTGTTAGAAAAACGATTAAAAGTTAATTGATGTCAGAATGTTGGGATAAATGCAAAAAAAATTGTGATGTTATAGGATTTAAAAAAGTAGTGTAATATGTTATTGCGATGTGTGTTGAATATTCTTATCGAATATAGACGTTATCCGTCCTTTTTTAATCCATAAGGATTTTGTAATATGCTATACCTTTTTGTACTTCAAAATTACAGGGACGACAACTAATGACCTACTTACAATCGATTTTGTTATTAGCGATGAAAGACAGATACACAACTATCGAAGGAATCATTCAAATAACAAAAGAAAGTTTAACAGAAATATTTTGTTAATGTATATAGCATATTATATAAAATTACTCCGATTTATTTGAATGAATATCGATTATTTACCAAATACAATTTGTTATATTTTCTTTACTATAAGTAATGGAAACTTCAACTTGAAATTACTAACCTTGTTATAGTGATGTTTCTCTCTGTGTTCTGGAATATCACCATTTTGGTGTGTTCCTTTCGCTAAAAATTGATTTCAGTATTTTTAGTATAAAAACAAGTTTAAAAACACATCTATAACATTGAAGTAAATGTACGTACCTCTTTCATCATCTTTTCTTCTTTTTTGTTCAGTTGTAACTGCCGATTCGTCTGCTCTATCCTGTTTTAATAATGAGAAAGTTTTATAGATATACATACTAAGTAAAACAAATTTATTATTTAATAGTATTTTATTGAACATTATATATTAAAAATACGAAACATACCCTCTTCCGTCCCATTTTCTTTTCTTTACGTAGTTCTTTCTGTTCGTCCCTTATTTTTCCCTTACTGGAACGCTCCTTTTTGTCCAAACTGCCTTCCGTGCGTCTACCTTCCTGCTAATGAAGAAAAGTCAATTTATAACAAAGTAGATGAGAAGCAAATTAACAGAATACAATGATTTTCACCTTCTGTATGTTTTCAACTTTTCTTCTTTTGGCATCTGAAATTAGATATTATTAGTATCACAATATACAATAAAGTACGTACAATTAGTAGATATATTTTTTGTCGAAATTTTTCTGTTATGTCGTTTTTTCAATAAATATTTGTCGCTCCTAAAAATACTAAAAGAAGGCTCTAATACGCCTTGTCTTGATAATATGTATAATATTTTAATGCAAACCTCTGTCAGATCCATCTTGTGTTGGTCCAGAACTAGCACTACTATTTGATACACTAGAAAGATCTCGATCTAAATTGTCTACTCCACTGCTATAGTAATGTTCTTCCTGTAATTTAGTTAATATTAGACATTAATACGATGTTTTTACAAATGTTATTCAATAATTTGTATAAAATATATAATTACTTTATAATATTTTCTATCTTTTTTATCTATTGGATCATCTTCTTTAATTTCCTCTTTTTTTATATGCTTGTCTTTCCCGTCAGAACTTTCTTTGTTTTCATCTTTTTTTCTAATTTTCTCAGAACTTTCACTAGATTAAAAAAGTAAATATTTCAATACTTGGTAATAGTGTTATGTAGATAAGAATTTAAATATCACATAACTTACTGATGTATTTGATTTGAAGCACTTCGTTTCTCTCGTTGATCTTTATTCTCCTTTTCCATTCGACTGTCGCCGTTAGTAATTTCTTTACTCGATATTCCATCACCAACTTTTTCTGATGTATCATTATTTGGATTATCTTGTGTCTTCCCAGCCTATAAGAAAATATATTGTTTTATGCATAGAACAAACATTCACTAAATAAAACAAATGTAATTACAAACCTTATCTCCTACATGATGAAAGTCTGCTTCGCGAATCATATTTGGAGTTTTGGCCTTCAATTGGCCACTATACGACGTAGCCAGGACATGTAAATCCTGGCGTTGTCCACGCTCCTCTTCTCTTACTTTTTCTACTTTACGTTCAAGAATTTGTGATAGTTTGGCCAATACAGGAAAATGTGGTAATATTTTTATTAATATTATTAAAGAATTTCTTATTTGTACATAATCCTTGGAATCCAAACAAACTACTATAGCCTATAATATATAATTATTTTAGTATTTTAAAATGTAATTTATTAAGAAGTATAATCCAAATATGAATACCTTAGTAATTTTGTAATGCCATTTGTGGCATACATGTCTATAATTTTCAAATCCGACCATGTCATTCGCTTCAGAAAATTGATTGCTAACCCGGAATTTCGTCACGAATCCCGGATAATTGCTACATTCCTATAATACAAGAAACATATGAAAATGTTCAAGCATTTCAAATGTGATAAAAAAAAAGTACCTTATCGAATATGGCTTTTTCAGAGTGCCATCTCATTACTGTTTCCAGCATGGCGCATAAAAATCTCCCATAACGATTTGCTTCGTTTTCGGTACATGAGGTAACTGAATATGTTATATCACAGAAAAGCTGTAAGATGAAATATGATTTAGTAAGTAGTTAATTTTGTACGAACAGATGTTTTACATAATGCAAGATGATATTTTTCTTCTTCTTTGATAAATCACACTTACTCTGTCATAGCAAAGAAGTGTTGAAAAATTTGCAGTCTTTAAAGAATGTATAGTGTGAACGAACTTGGCGCAATACATGGCATCCACAGTGGTAAATGTACATCGAGGAAACAGGCACAATTGTAGGAATTGGGTTATTGTTTCATTTTTCGCTGATTTAGCGCTCCGGGATAAGAACCATGTATCCTTTTCTTGTCTAATAAATCGATATTTGATTGCGATTAACATTCAATTAACAAATAATCAGTAATAAAATAATAATTAATAATTATTCTTACTAATAAAATTTTACCTCAGATATGCAAACACTTTCTCAACATGTTCTTCTTGTTTTCTCCTTTCATCTTGTAATTTCTCAATTAATGTAGTATATCTTTCTTGTTCCTTTTTTCCTTTACTAACATTCTGAAAGGAATATATTAACTTAAAATTAATAATCCCTGAAGATGTTACTTTTTGTATAAAGACACATTTACGCACCACATCTTTGGAATCAGCACTCTGTGCTGCAAGTTGCTTTAACTTATTAATTTCTCGCTGATAACTTTCAACAGGAACATACAAATCATACATAGACAATGACCAAAATGTCACCAGGAATTGCGGCGAAATGTCTTCCCATACTTTTAAAGGATGCAAAGGTCTAACAGATTGAGCAACAGGTGCCATAACTGCTTGTGCAGCTTCTGCATATTTTGCTTGTTTCATAGTAGTCGACATTTTTTTGTAGTTTGGGTCAGCTTTACGCAAGGCATCATATTTAATCTGAAAGCATTTGATTTATTTTAATTTTTTAAGCAATAAACACATGTTTATTAGAAACCTGAAAATTACTTACGTTAATGGCATGTGCAAACATTGGTCTTGCAAGGAAAAATGCAACATCAGAATGTATATGATTGTCCTGAAGCATAGAGTGTATGGATGGAAGTCTTTCCACATATTCATCTACTGTCATTGTCGAACCCAAGAAAGTTCCAAATTGAACTAATGTATCTTGACACTGATCATACAATTTTCCTATGATTTTATATTAAATTACATTTTCATAAATTTTCCCATAAAATCGTACAATAAATATCAAATTCTTAAAACAAGATATTTACCAACAAGTTTAAGGTGAGATTTATCTGTTTCTCTATAGACAACACAATGCTTTTGTTGTGCCATTAAGAGACATAGAGCTACAGCAAGATCATGTTCAGCAAGAGCTTCTTTTAATCGTTGAGATGATTTTTTTGTATTACGTACTTGACTGAAGTAACCAGCCTGAAAGATATTTTTGTAACAGATATATACTTACATATTAACTCAACAATTTATTCATTATTTTATAAAATTACCTCGTTTTTCAATAAATCTCCACCTGCCATAGCATCTAATTGATCTGAAGTCATCTCTTCAGCAGCTTCAATACCTGCCATTTTTTGTACTATCTCTTTCAATATTAATAAATCTAAGCTGAAAATAAAGATAAATAATAAAATTTGCAATGCTATCACTTTTATATATATTGTCTGAAGTTTAGCAATAGTATTATGTAATATTAATATTGATTTTTGTAAATGAGTATATTATACCAAACATTTGGTTTGGTAACATTTATAACAATACATATTAAACTTCGAAATTTTTAATACAGTATAATTCTTATTAAAAACTAATTTCTAATACACTGTAAAAAGCTGAAATTCTAAAATGACTGTAGAAGTAAAAAGTAGTACATGATAAACAGTAATATAATGCCTGAATTTTTAGTAAAGTAAGAAAATAATCAATTTACTATGCTGTAACATATAAAAATGATTGTTTTATAATGTAAAGTATTACTAAATTGCTACATATAGTATGTATAATTTTATGTATGGTATGTATAATGAGTAATTTTACGTATAATATAATTTTATGTATAGCACAATGTGTTATTTATGTATAGTATGTGTAATTTTACAATGATTGAACTTTTTGAATATGACTAGAATCAAATAGGCAACAAAGCTTTATGTTTCTTTGAGTGTATCTCATTTTTGAGCTTCATGTTTGAGTTTATGGCTACATACAATCTGCTTTCTTTTGAAAGGTTTAAAAAGCCATATCACAATTATTATACTGTTTCTTAAATGTGCGATATTCATACATATAACTATATCAAGTCAATTTGCACTTTTCTTTTTGTACATTTAGTGTCATGTATATATAATAAAAATTTGCCCACTGTTTCCTTGTAAACCATTACAAAACTTGTAATATTTTAAAGAAGACATTTTTATTTCCTCATCCACATCTTCGCCTTTATACTTTTTATTGCAGAGATCCATACACTTGACTAGTTTTTATCACCTTTAATTTTATATCTCTTTTCTTCAAACCATATTTTCCCAATACTGTGCTTAAACTATAAACATTTTTCTGCATTTTATCCATTAATTAAGATTTTAGTTTCTCTTTTACAAACTTTATACCTAGAAAGGAAAAGTATAATTCGAAGTATTTGTATATACTTGTAACAAGTTGCATTAACATTATTTAGATTAAAATTAAAATGAATTCTACAATAAAAGGTTTTTATTTACCTTGTCCTTCTAGGTCTTCATTGCATCGGTGGCAATATCTCTCACAATATCAAACTTTATCTTCTAAATCTGTGTGTACTATTTTTATTCACAAATGTATATTACATTTCTCTTTTTTAATAGAATAGATAGTATCTAGATATTTTTTTCTGTATTTTTATAGACAACTTCTGAGTTTTCTAATTCTTTCACTTTTTATAGTAATCTTGTATTTGAATATTCTCTATAGAATATTTTTATTAAATAATGCTGGTTCATGTTGTCAATATTACTCATTGTTATTAATAGTTTCATAACATTTTTTCTGTATCAACAATTGAATTCTAATTATTGCATTTAGTTCAGTGCAAAATTAAATTCTCCTACTTCATATTTTTATCTAATATTTTAGGAGCCTATCTTCCATATTTTGCTTGCAATTTATAGTATTTGATGCTAAGTATTTTTATTCTCCTATTCATTTATTTTTTATTGGTACAGGATGATAATCAATGTTTCCATATTAATGTCCCCCTTCCCGAAATTATTTTTCCTTCTTCCTATATCCAAATCCTTTGGTATATAAAATACATATAAACGTGTTTTTCAAAAGTAGTTTGTATTTAGTTATCTCAAATTACTAAATTTGCATTGCATGAAAATATATAACAATGCATAATGAATTCAATAATCCAAAAATGCAAAAGGTCCACAAATCTGATCCACATAATGTTGAATATTTATCTTCTTTGAATTTTAAATAGATTAGTAAAGAATAAAAATATATTCAATATACTATAATCAAAGATATGTTTGAAAGGAATGAAGAGAAAGTCGTATATTGCCACACATTTTAAATTATCACTGGTAAATTTCCGTTGCAATGAAAAGTTTGTAAGTTTTATTTATTTTTCCATTTTATGAAAGATTACAGCAGAGTGATAGTGTATGTATGTTCACTGCAATTAAAAAGTCTTCATAGTACATGTGTTATAACTTGATCATATTTTCATGTGTTCGTGAGTATAATTATTCTGAAATTACAAACAGTGGTTTATATCTCATTTTGTACTTAAATGTCTCCACTGCCATATTACACTGGTATTTGATTATAATCACACACATTGAAATATTCATAGAAAATATTACTGTATATACTTGAAAATGATGTACTAACAGTCTATTTAGAAAAATACATTATTTGTTTGAATAAGCTATAGAAAGATTTAAAGGTAATACTGCGTACAATTAGCTCTCCATGTCAAGGCATGTGGAACTTACATTTAAAATATTTATGCATAGTTAGAAAAAAATGCCTACTATTAGTTTTAATAAATACTGTAATATTTATATTATTACTGGAAAATATAATTGTACTGTATTAATTAAAATTTTCCCTTTCTGGATGTATCTTATTTAACAAACCAAGAAAAAAATAAAAAACGTAGCATCTTCTTTATTTAGCTGTTTGAAGAATGACAAAATATTATTAAATTATTAATACTCAAATAGCTAAAACTAAAAAATCCTAAAAAATTAAGCAAAAAATATTCAAAGTAGTAAAAATTAATTTGATCATTTTATTATAATAAAGAGTTTTATATAATTTGTTAATTCATATTACTCTGTCACCTTATGTATTTGAAAAACTACACTATACTTACCAAAGAAATAAACAAAAATGTTTATAAAATCTATGCAACGTGTGATTAGAGATGGATGTAATGTATAATTGTACAGTAATTCCTCGTTTTAAATCAAGAGTCAGTAGACAACTTATTTTTGCATCTGGTTGAACTCAAACAAACCACTTAAAAAGGATATGGCATGGGATAAAATACCAAGATTACACAACAGTGAGCGAATGGACGAAGTTTTAAAGCAATATCAAATGCATATCGATGTATAAACATCAATGTAACTTGAAATTTGTTATATTTATCATTATATCTTCGCGAGAGTAATATTAATTAATTCAAGAGATTTTAACGATGAAAATGAATTTGAGCACAACCTTGTTTTGACTATTTTGTATTATAATTTATTCGTATTGTTTCTGAAAAACAATGAACTACGTATAATTATAAATAATCGGAATAAGATCGTATTCAAACTTATTTTCATTCGGAAAATCTCATCAATCCATTGATAATGTGAAAATACAATGAGAAATGTGGGAGTTTTTAGTTTGCATTAGCCACTTTTTAAAATTCGGTCAAGGGGTGTTTAATTCCATAGCTATCCGTTATTTCAAATAATAGAACACTTGAATTGAAGAAACATAAACAATAGTGGGGATAATTCAGTTTCTGAACTTCATGCTGAAATTTTATCTTGAAGCGAGGAATTACTGTAAAAAGTATGTACTAAAAAATTAGTTTAACTTGCACAATGTACCTTTTTTGTGCTTTGAGTTGGTTAGCTACATACTGCAACAGACCAGTAAGTTCAATGTTATACTTTTTGAATATAGCTCCACAGAATGAAGCTAGAGATTGAAGCCAAAGAGATATGCTGGTGCCATCATGCTTAAATCTATCTCTATCAGCACCAGCTAAAGCTTCCACAAGACAGTAACCAAGTACATCATATGAAATGTTCGTCAGATATTTTAGAGAATCTACGACAGGTCCTATAACATATAAAACAATTAAAAAACTTAAAATATAAGCCCGGACGGCCACGATAAATCGCATTATTAATTTGTGTTCATGATATTTTTTCAGAACATTATACCAACATAGTATATGATTCCTGTAAGATTATCTACTTACCTATAAGATTATCGTACAACTGAATCTGTATAAGAACATAATCAAATAATACACCAGGTGATGAATGTGTCAGTTTACCTATCGACCTTCCCACAGGTTTGATAGTTTCCTTGCTCACTCTTTTCATAATAGATTTAATCATTTTCTGTGCATCAGCTCTTTTCCGTAGGAGAGCAGCATGCTGTAAAGGTGTATCATTCTTCCAGCGAGCGTACAAACAGTATCGATTTTGATACGGATAATATTTTAAAATATTCCACAATTCTTCTGCAACACAACAGTTGCAATCCATAAAAGACAATGAGGGTAACAATGCCACGTCGAGAATAGTCAGCACATCGTAATAAAGATTATTATTCTTATCAACTGGTTGCTTGTTTGAATCTAAAGGACATTGCTTAATAGCAGCATGACATAATCTCATGATTTTGTACATTAAAACAGGATCGTGATGTAAATTAGGGCCGAGAACTATAAGCATTGGCAACAATTGATCATGTATCTGTTCAAGATTTTCTATTGGTTTTGGTGCAAGGGAGCTCTTTAATGAAGAAACTCTTCTGCCTTGTAATTTTGGTGATATAATACAATGCCTGAAATATAATATAATAATACAGTATCATAATTAAATCATAATAACACATTTTATGCCTATTATGAAGAATATATAAAACTGTACTTACTTGCGATAAACTGGTTCAATAAGAGATTGAATCATTTTGCACAATGATAATGCAATTGGACGCTGATCAGTAAGACTATGTTCTGGTAATCTATTGAATAAGTTTTGTGCTACCTCCCAAGCTCCTATTTCTAACAGTGCTTCGCATAATCCAAATTTTTGATTGCTTGTATATTTATCCTTTTAAAAAAGAATAATGTAAATAAGATCTTCATGAATGTCATCATTAATTAGAATGAAATTATACATTTATATACCTGTGGGTTTTCTTTTTCTTCTGGGATATCTTCTTTGTCTTTAGTAGAAATTATACTCAATTTACGAACATATTCTTTTGCTTGTTTCATTGCATACTCATGTTCTTTAATAATGGTCCTATCATCTGGCACTAACCATGGCAATATATCATCCAACTTAATGACACCATGTTGCAACATAAGTGCAGTAACTTTTTGTAATGAAAATGGAGTAGCATTGACAGTACAACAATATTTAAATCCTAAAACTTCACAGAGTACCTGCTGATCACTCATATATGAACGAATTAAAGGAATAAACAGTGCATCATCTTGAGGTCGATTTTCAAAAGTTTCTAGTAAAATGTCAAGTACTCTGTTAGGATCTAAATTGAAATATCCTACAAGAATGATACACATGTAGTTCTATATAGTGTTCTAATTACATTATAAAGTTAACTATAAATCATATCACAACAATATAACATTTTTTACACGTACCAATAAGAGATTTAACAATTTCTAGTATCGATGGTACTTCATTTTCCGGACGTTCCTGATTCAATTCCACTATAAGTTTAGAATAACCTTCGCTTTCTTCTCTAAATAAATTAAATTTTCGTTGCTTATAACTGTAAAAAAAAATTAATTTGATATAAAATCTACTTGAGGTTAAATCAGTATTATACCACTGGATAAAAAATACATACTACAACTTTGTCTTCACTTTGATAAATTTGGTTTGGAAACTCTTATTTTTTAATGTTCCTACATCTTGCAATGTATCAATTTCTAAACGTTCCTTCAATATCCTATCTGTTAGAAACTGTACAAAAAGCGTATGACATAAATTAATTATGTCATTGTGAATTTTTTTTTAACGGACTGTAAATACTTCAATCACATTTATTGTTATCTTATAAAATGATACCTTTTCCGCTTCTTTCACAATATAATAAAAGTTATTTCTTTCTTCATTATGTGCTTCCGCATCTATTAGTGTAAATATATCTACTATCGCAGATGGTATTGCGCCATCAATATTCTGAAAAGAAATATATTTTATACATTAAAAATAAGTCAGGAAATCTATATTCAAAAAAATAGTTTTGTTGCTTAAACAAAATGGTTTTCAATTTGTTCCATGTAATAATGTTTATGGTTCTAAGGTCACTAATCTTACCATCAGTTCACCTAATGTCTGAACTACATTGTCCCTTTTTATGTTCCCATGGATTCCATTCGATATTAATTCGTACAATCCTCTTCTCCATTCTAGAAGGAAAACAAATACCACATAAAAATATAAAAAAGTGCTTAACATGTTTAACACTGAACAATTCTAAATTATTTTTATGTTTATTGCCATTCTTCTGATGTGATTTTGACTGACATATACCTCTGTTAACATCACATTAAAAAAAGGAACACAGAACTAATAAAAATTTAAACCGTTTCTTATATTGTTTAATCATTTAAAATTAACATAAAATTAAAACCAAAACTATCTTGAATTAGTTATATCATTTTTCCTATAATGTAAAGAATTTTCAAATGTCATATTTATGTCTAAAAACAATAAATACTTCAAAATACTGATAGTTAATACACATGTTTTGAACATTTAATACTTCTGTGTATTCCTTATTCAATGTGAGTCAGAAATCTTGTAAATTTAGTATCATCAATTTTGTAAAACATGAAAACGTTGCTAACACTGGGAACACGGAAATAACAAACTTTAATATATGTGAAACAGATACACTAATGGATTATATACCCAAGCTGGTAAGGTAAATCATAAAATAATAGAAATTCACCTGTAGTGTTGCCTTCCTTAAATTTGTGCTTGATTAACTTGAGGCTGCAAACAGTTGTTAATTGACAATTAACTCTTCAGAAGAGCGAGAAACAGGAGAGATAAGTTGCAACCATCAATTGCACAGAGTATGCAGTATCAATTCAATATTAATCGAACGCACTTCTGACGTTAATGCGTTAACCACTTACAAATCATTTTTCCCATGTTTATCCCATGCTTTCCATATTTCTGAATTCCACACTTTACCAGCCATTTTAATTCCATGAAAAGCTTTTTATGATTAAAAACAATTGTATCAACATCACAGGTTAATAGACACCATTTTCCACCATTGCAAGCGTCCTCGAAGCTATCGTGGCGCGATCTTCCTTATGTCATACAGTATATCTAGTATGACATCTTTATCGATAAAAACATTTTTCAAATTAACGACACAAATTTTTAGTGATAAAATATAAATAAAATATTTATCAGAATATTAACATAAGAAACGTATAAATACAAAATAATACTGCTGAAAATTATATTATTCGATAATAAAAAGGTTGTAAGATAATTATTGAAACTATTTATGCTCTTAAACTCAGAAGAAACTATTCTAAACAAAACCATGTTATTGCAAGTAGGGCTGAAATAGTAAACAGCTTTGTCTTCAATAGATGCAGATGCAATAGAATTGAAGTATTCAAACATGTGATACATATTGTTAGTTTTTTTTTACCGCTCTAACAATTATAATAGCTTTTTAGTAGATGCTTTAGCATTGGTTTATTAAGCATTTGCTCAATTTTTGTTGTGTTTCGATCCATTATGCGTTGGATTTGCGATACGGTCATGGCTAAAGATATAATAAACCAATGAGATTATTCGTAATCAGTGTTTTCCTTTACGTGGCCTCCTTTGGTTCAATATATTATAATATTTTTCCATATATTTTACATTTATTTAAAAGATAGTATTATTTCTTTATAATAAAGATATTAAATAAAGAAATTAATATTCTGTATAAATTGCATACAAAAAGTAAGTCTATGCAAATATTTTATATTTTCATATTAATATGTAGTTATTTAATACATTACTAAGAATTTGTTGTAATTACAAATGTGTTCTATTGACATTTTATATACAATATTATCAATGCACCATTGAGCAAAAATGATGAGTTTAGGAACACTAGAAACTTTGGTTCTTTTGCGTCGAACCATACGTCGGAGAGGTAATGTCAATTTCGCATAAAATAGAATCGCGAAACATCTGGCTGTGAATTTAAAAAAATAAATAAGTTTTGATATAATTACATTAATTAATAATTGTTCAGTGATGGAATGTCAATATTATCATTCCAGAATATAATATGCTTTTTACAAACACACGAGTTGATCGTTGGTTTGTTTACTGTTCTACCTGCAAATTAATATAATTTAAATTAATTGAACGTAATCTAATGTTTTGCAATAACAATAAATTAATCTTGATCTAATATGTATATTTTGTGTTTAAATTCTATCTTCGATTCTTTCAATTGTTTTGTGAATTTATTTCGTAATGTGAATTAAAGATTGATTGGTTATGCCACGCTGTGGTAATAAGATTTTAACTATTTTATTTTCAGTATAAAATGGCCAAATCTACAGAGAAAAAGGGAAAAAGTGCTATCAACGAAGTAGTAACTCGTGAATATACAGTGAATCTTCACAAACGCCTTCATGGAGTTGGATTTAAAAAGCGTGCTCCACGAGCGATAAAAGAAATTCGTAAGTTTGCCGAGAAACAAATGGGCACTCCAGATGTAAGAATCGATACCAGACTTAATAAACAACTTTGGTCCAAAGGAATCAGGTAAATGTATACACTTTTATTTAAAAATAATTCACAGTTGTTTGAAATATAATCGTTTTTTGAATAGTTACTTTTATTGTGTTACATTGTTTTTTGATTTAAGTAAATATATTCTTTAGGAATGTACCATTTAGAGTTCGTGTACGATTGAGCAGAAGGAGGAACGATGATGAAGATTCTGCAAATAAATTGTATACTCTCGTTACATACATACCAGTTGCTACTTTCAAAGGTCTACAGACAGAAAATGTTGATGCAAGTCAAGATTGAATTATTTCTAAATAATAAATAGTTTTCACCAATTTTTATACCCAACATTATTGAAACCTTTTACATATTTACTTTTTCAAAATTATCGGTAGAATAACAAACTACAAAGTATCAAGTTATTTAGTTCTATTAGTTCTATTGATACTGTAAGACTGAACAATGAATATTACTATCTAAAGTGTTTTCTAAAACGATTGATCCTTTTAAGAAATACAAAATTTATGATACTTAAATATAAAAAATTTGTTTAACTTGATATTGCTACTTATCGATTTATATCGATTACATGTCTATTTCTTAAATAACAAGCAATTTCCCAACTATTCATATCCCTAGTTTAGTGGTACTACTATTTGTCACAAACTAGGAAAATTACATTCATCTCGTGGTAGTCATGTCTAGTGAAAAAACGCTATCATTCTCAGCTACCTTTAAGAAAGTTTATCATTCGTATGGATCTTGGCGTTACGATACTGTTACAGTTCGAATAGCATAAAGTCTGAATTAGAAGCAGTAAGAGTAAGTAACATTAAACGATCGTATAAGTGCGCGCTCATTATATTGTTTTCAATTTGATTTATGAGCTAGGAACAAAATAATAGACTTCGTCTTTGTTTATACTCACGACAATGACGAGTCCTAATCTTTTATTAAAACTAAATCTTTTAATAGTTCCTAATCTTTTATTAAAACTCGAAACGTAAATTGATTTGTTTGCATCGTGTTATTTACAAGATTACCAACTTGTCTTTTTATTCAATCTCAATCTGTTATATTCTGCTTTATTGATGCATTCACGAGAGTTTTATTTCAAGGTTTCCAAACTGTTTGTATAGCCACGGCGTCGCGTCCCACCAAGTTACATTTGTATTCAATAGAGTTAGTATTAATAAGACGAAATTGAGGGCCTATTGTTTATTGTAGCATGCCAAAAGTGGTTCACACGTGCGTTCATTTTTCGCATCGTTGTAAGAAAGTACGTAGTGAGTTTAAGCGCAACAATTATTCACTTCGATTAGTCTGATTCGATTGGTCGGTGATCGATCATGGAACCGTTTTTTCTTTGAGTCAATTAATTGATTCTTTTCTATCGCATATAACTGTGCTGACTACGAGAAGAATACATTCCGTAAATCTTGATTTAAATTTACTTATTTTTGTCTTAGTTCTTTTACATGACAATATTACAATTTCTTATTAATTGATTTCATATAATGGATTCTACAAATTTAATTGTACAGAAAAGGGAAGGAAAATAAAATATTTTCTGTGTTTTTTAGTAGAGTTTTTGTTGGATTAAATAAACTAATAGCTATACTCAGAGTATATTTTCAATTTATATAGTTATTTTTTTGTAACACAAATATTTTATTTTATGGGCAAAGATGTGTAGATATACATATAGTTTCTGGACAATGCTATGTGTTTCTCTTATGTTTTACTTCTCTCTTTGTCCTATTCCTAAATACTTTAATTACTTAATTAATTGTTTAGTTAATAACATTCCTTATTTTATAAGTTTATATAAAATTTTTAAAGTTAAATAAATTTTTAAAGAATATTGCATTTAAATTTTTAGATTTAAAGAAAATTTATCATATACTGTTTTCTAGATTTTTTATTATCAATTCTTATAAATCATTAGGTAGTTTTATAATGGAAGGAGGTGGTGTACTTACTGCAGAACGTAGTCCAGCACGTGCAAATTTGCATGTAGCGTTTACCGAAAAAGGAGAAGTTAAGGAACGTAGAGAGAAATTCTTGACAGCTAAATATGGGTCTCATCAAATGTCTCTCATTCGCAAAAGACTTGCAGTGGAAATGTGGTTATTTGATGAATTAGAAAAATTATATGAATCAGTTGTGAGTAAAAAATTTAATTTTTTCAAGATAGAAATCATTTTACTCAATTCAGTAAATTGAATGTAATTTGTGTGTTTATCATTATGAAGCAGTATCATATATAAACTATGATATTTTAATGAACTGTTAATTTTATTACCATTGGAAAAGATGCACATTTGTTGTATTTTATTATTTTTCATTTACAGAATGACAGTGGTAAAAATCGAGAAGTTGAAATTGATATAGATGAACTTCTTGATATGGATAGTGACGATCATAGACGAAGATTTTTGCAAGTATGTATATGAGTATCTTATAATTTTTAGAATTACTAGAAACAAGTACTAATTTAAAAAAGAATTTGATTAAAGATAACATAAATTGGTTTGATTGTTTATAATTTTGTTACATGATCATTTAATTTTATAGGAGTTACTGGTTGATACAAAAAAGCCACCACATGATATAAATGTAAGTAAGAGTATATGCATTTTGTTACATTTATAATATTTTTTAGATAAATGGTTACATATTATTTATTGGTTTAGTGTTACAATAGTGTTTTTATATCTAAAATTTAATATTGTGTAATAATTTATTAATTTAGAATATTTTATTTAAAAACAAAGTATTCTCAATAAATTAAAGCAGTTTGAATATTGTTTATCTTCTGTAATTTTTCAGAAGTGACTTGCATCTAGAAACTAGTAATTGTTACTAACACAAGTGTTTTTGTTTCAGAAATTCATTAATGATTTACTTGAAAAAGCTAAAACTCTTTGAAGAACTTCCATGTTCTTCTTAAAACTTATGTGTTTGCAAGAACTTTTGAAACATTAAAAAATTTGCTCAGATTTGGAACGAGTCAAAGACATATTCAAGCCTTAACGAGTTGCACACACACAACTCAAATGCCAATTTATCATTACTTGGATAGAACTTAATGGGGAAAACATCAAATGACTCTGCACATTTTTATTCTAGCATGTATTATTTCATATTGAAATCGTAAGCATTAGTGTCTGACTTATCTCAGTACAATGGCTAACTTTGTTAGTTATTTGTGTGCGCATCGCATATAAGTAATCAACCTTACAGTACACAAACTGCCTTGCTGTACGATCCATCCAATCTGATGTATAGTAGAAAAGTTTGTTTTTCTACACTCTAGTTTTGTATACCTTCTATACTCCATCATTCGTAGTTATATTTATTTTATTAAGGATTAACTAACGATACTTCCAAACGTAACTATACCAAATGATTTCTATACATATCTTACGTTTATTAAATTATCCCAACTGAGAATACAATTGGGTTATAACAGTTAATATGTCTATGTTTAGTAGTGTAATGAATTAATAGAATTTTATTTATTTTAGAAAATATTTTAAGGGAGTAATATACAAAATTTAGCATTGAATGCTTGTATGAATTAAAGAAGAAATCTGTTTGGTAATATAACAAAAGCGTGTCTGTTTCAGATGATTTTATCACTGACAGCAATAATTAAAACGCGGAAATGACACCTATCGTTGCTCCAGTACCGAATCAGTATTGAAAATGATAACAATGTAGACAAATTTACGCTGCTATCATTTTTTTTAATAACAATGAACATTTGATAGTTTTTAAAAGTCTTTAAATTTCAGAATTCTTGTTAAATTGTTAAAGAAAAGTTGAAACGAAAACATTCCTAAATTTAGAAAGATATCCAAAAATCTTTAGAAATTTAGATTTTATGGTGTATTGAAATTTTTAAATTATTTTGTTACTTATATAATTATGTTATTAATTCCAAGATTTAAAATTTATATTTATATATATGTTATACTCTTTTAAATTATAAAATGTATAATTTTTAGAAAATCATTAATTGATTAATTTCCATTTTTAACTCCAAATGTAATTTTGTAGGTCCTCTGTTTTGACACCCAGGTTTGAGTAAAATCTAAAAACAATAGTATATTATTATTCATGTAATATATTGTGTACACTTGCGTTTGAATCGTGAAAATTCATTGTCGCAACAAAATGCAATTATAGGTGACATTTATGCGGTTTATTGATTGTCATTTAACATACGAGCTACTATGTGAAATGTATCCATAGCCATGTAAAAGAGGAAGGAAGTAAACTTAACATAAATTTCCGAGAACATAGATCTCTTGCACCAATGTATCTCGCATTATTACTTAACATTGTACCAAAAGACTGCACAAATGTATTTACCTTCCTCTTACAACTAGATGCGTACAGAAATTACATGACAAACAAGAGAATACGATGGATATATCATTAAAGATTGAATACATAGTATCGGATGTTGAACCAAGCAAGAAGTTAACAAACACAACATGCAAAAGGAACTTCTGTGTTTACGTTGGATAGAATATAAAGCAATACCCAAAATGTGATCACTCCACAAAATGTCTTCACAGAAAAAATGAAAGTAATTGGTCGAAACTCTGTGTTACTTCGTATTGTGAAGAAATAGACGATCTCTGTAGTGTTATTAATCCCCAAATAACACATTGACTGCCACATCATTCATGTATGGCTAATCAGCTCTTTGCTATGCAAGTGGGTCAGTAAAATTTGGATGAGAGTCATATTTTATTACAGAGCTGTTACCACATTGTAAACAATGGAAAATTGTAAAGAAGATTTTATTATTTATGTATTATGTGATCTAAAAAGAAACTAAAAGAGATTAAAAGAAAAGATTTATTTAAAATTTAATATCCAAATCAATGTTAGAACTAAATTTAGCCATGATACATGACTTTTAATGAATTATAACAAATTGTGGATTACGTAGTTTCCACTTTACTAAAAAAAATGTTGACTCTGTCGGATGTTCCATGGATATTGATTTGGCAATCAACGTGTTAAAGAAATGGAAGAAAAATGGAAACAGTTTTATCCAAGCAAGGACTAGTGAAATGTATGAATCATGATTATTTACGAGATATTAGGGTGTACAGAGATTCACTTGCCACTCATCGATCATGTTGTTTTGTTTGGCAAAGTGTGATCTTTGTGGACTTGTCATGAGCATAGGAAAATGTGTCTAGACTACCTTTCTACTCTTAAACTTCCATACAATTTAAGTAAATAACGTATAATTGAAAGCGTTGAACTCGTCTCATCACCCATACGTATATTTAAAACTTTATACAATGAAATATATGTGAATGTGTAATTAGATTAAGAATAAACATATACAATAAACCTTGATCTCATGCGTGCAATCAGTGGCATATTCGTTCCATTGGAATAAGTGGATAATACATTACATGTTACTGTTGAACGAATACGCCAAAATTTAATCAGAGTTTATTGTATTAGAAAGAATACAATCAATTTGTGCACTTGTGATTTAGTGTTGTAAAGGGTATGCGATCTTCGATAGAATTATGTTCACCGAATCGAAATTATGAAGTTTTTAAATTTTATCACGAGAATAAGTGTCGCTATCAAAATCTTTATTCTTTTGTTCTGGATTCTGCGATACATATTAAGTTGGTGTATATGAAATGTTATTTTTTCCTTTAATTAAATGTTAAAGTCCAAGAAAGTACTGTCGATGAAAATCAAAGGAATAGGCGACTTATTATTCTTTCTTACTATTTTGTTGATCATTTTACCGTTTGTCAAATAAACATGATTTCTTGTTACAACTTGTAAATTAATCAAATCACTTGACATTTTGATTACTCAGTTATAACAAACAACTTTAAGTAGCAAACTGAGAATTTTTTTTGGATATTAATGCACTTTAACATTGTGCATAATAATTTACAAATTAAAATGTAGCTTTACTTATGTATCATTCTGAAAAATTCATATATAAAAAGAAAATGACATTTCATAAGCATCATCTGATTAAAAGGGCGTGATCGGTGCTTTAAGTGTAACATTCGTCGGCATGTGAAAAATGTTCCATAATATCATTATGGTTTAGTGTTTTTAAAGAGGTAAAGGCATAGAAAACTAATGTAATTCGAATGTTTTCCAAGATTATTTTCTCGGTGAATCATTTGCAAGAAATGAGAAATACATAATGTCTTGTAAAGAAGGAAAAGGTGAGAATGCATCCTAATGGCACTGGAATTTCCTGTCCTGTGTGAATGCTTGGAATGTTAATATGTAATACAAAATCAAATTAATCCATAATACTCTTAAGCAAGAGAGAAAAGCACTTTTACACTGATTATAAAATGGAATTCCCATATTCATAATGCAATTTAAAACGAAAAAAAAAGAGCAAAAATAATAGGCAGTTTAAGATTCTTGTTTCCTGAGTTTTAAATTGATGATATTGCCGAAATAATGTTTTCCATCAATATGTACTGATTATGTAAGAGATTGTATTTACTTGCACAAACAAAATAAGAATTGGATAACGGAAAAATTGATTGTTTTTTTTTTACTTTGCTGAGAGTCACGTTTTACAATGACAATTTTACTGTTCTAGATTATTATTTGGCTACAAATAAATGTCGATTTAATTAATGTATAATTTCGTTAATTTTGGCTATTTAAACTTTTATCAAATTATACATTTATCAATGTACAATTAAAAATAAAAATTACATTGTAAATTGTTTTGCACCTTTATAAATTCAGTTTCTCTTCCTTTAAAAATGTAAGTAGATACTTAATATCGTTTTTCATTACTGTCTTTATTATAATTTATTCACTAGTATGAGGTCTAGCTTGAGATGATTTCAGCGAGTTATATCAAAGGTTTATTCATTATATTGTACAGAATTTCACCGCAGTAGTAGTGCGTATAGCGAGTCGTAATACATATTTTCATAGAAAAGTTTATGAAAGAAAATTAGTTTGAATAAAAATACATGATATACGTTGATGTAAATAAAGTTACTTCAAAGAAATTATTCGGAATAATTCTGTATTCTTGAGACTATACAGTTTCTTTTTTTTTTTTTTCATATATATATTCTTGACGTTCGTAAAAATATGTCATCCTAGTGTCATCTACACTTAATAACCTTACAGAACAGAGTCAAGTGCAAGACACATTGTAATTGGAACAGGAAAAAGATTTATATAAATACTTTACATAGTTATGCTTTAAAATCGTTACTGTACTTTGACAATGCTTATGAATTCCTAATACCAAGCGCCTGTTCCAATTCTGCACGCTTCTGTTGAACCTTTGTATAGAAGTATCGGCAGACAGCTTCTTGTGCCCAGGGTTGATAATAAAATTCTGCTCTGCGTTCTTCTTCTGGATTTCCAACAACATCTATCATAGTTTTCAAGTCCCTAGTCTGTGATATAATCCACTTGTTAATAAACTGTTGAGGATCTTTGGCGAAACTTAAGAAGAATTCTCGATTTGTCTTCAACTGATTGATCGTTTCAACTGTTTCATGAATCTTGTTGTCAAGACTTTGAATTTCTTGTTGACTTGCAGTAGAAAGCAAGAAATTGTTCATCTGTGTTTTCAATGTATCATCCACTTCAACATCTATGTCGTAGCATGCAGTTTGCTTTGTCTCTGTACCTAATACAAAGTATAGAAAAAATCACGTAAGTCACTGCTTCTTTGAAAATTGTTACTTATCATTCATAAGTACCTTCCACACTGATGACGTGATTAATTACAATTGGATCTGGTGGATGAAGCAGCGGATTTAGACGCTGTGGTATTTCCGCAAATTTCATCCTTGAACAAGCAAATATTTGTTCCAAGTATTTATCACAGTTTATGAACTCCCTTTCATGACTGTCTTGAAGCTTGTGCGTTTTTATATACTGCCAGAGTGCAGAAATGATGACGGGTCTTGTTTGTGTATGTACACCTAACAGTCGTGCTAATCTGGGATCTAGTTTAAACTGTAAACAAACAATTGATCAATTGTAGTTTTATTGATATTGTTTGTATAAACCAGTAGGCATTTAAGAACATAAAAAATAAGAAGACAGTACTTGTAGAGGTTGATAATCAAGGAGCAAAAGAATAGTGCATCGAACATTTTTATCTCCAGGTCTCTTTACTTGAAAACCATCAGTTTCTTGTGTTGTCAATGTACGGTGCCATTCAACCAAGTGATTATCAGGTCCATACAAATCTTTATCCAATTCTATAACTAAACTTTTGAAAAACGAGGAAAACTTTCTTTTTACCTAAAAAATTTAACATAAATTCAGATATCATTTTATCTTTCACACATTTACTTTCACATAATAATTTTTACCTTATTAGGATCATTTTTGGTATCCTCTAAAAGCCGTCCTTCAACTCTAAGTTCCCAAGATGCAACCGAACCCTCTTCTCCTTCACCAGCCTCTTTTGCTGGATAAAAGGTATTAGAAATAAATATTCGCAACTTTCTTTTTTGTTTCATAGGACGTTTTAGTGCCTCTTGTATGTCCAGTCGTTTCCGCATAATAGTTGCATCTAACTTTCTTTCGAATGCAAGTAAATCCATATAAGCCTGAGATTCAGGCACTAAATCACGCACTTTTTGCGGTAATATTTTGTCTGCCAGTTTTTTCTTCTTCTTGGATGTGGAATGTGAAAAATCACTGTTCCAAAAATACCTAAATGAGTTTGTGTAAAAATCACAGATTCAAAAATCAATAAACCAATTTCGAAGCTTATGAAATGCAGTGAAGTTCCTGGCAAATTGGTAAATGGTTTTTAACATTGTCATTTTGTTAACATTACAAATAGCACAATAATTAAAACTGATGTATGTATTTCAGGTATTTCAAAAGACTTCTCAATGTTTATTTCATATTTTAAATCTTTTTGGCTTATATAAAAAAAATATATTGTTTTTTCAAGTACAAAATTACAAATATTAGTTTTCTTTTTCAAAGAAAAATAACAAATTAATGTATTTGTCAAATCAACATGGTGATTCAATGAGTATAGTGATAAAAATACAAATGTGAAATTAAAAGAAACACATGCAGTGCTGGTGCACTTACGGTTTTTGTTGCGACATAGGCATACGTTGATCCGCACTCCTCTTTCCAACTGGTGGCGTAGGCATTGGACCTTGACGCATGTTAGAATAAGGCTGATTTGCTCTTATTATACTAGCTGGACCAGGTCCTGCATTAGCCATTTGTGGAGGCGGAGTAAATCCAGATCTTTGTTGCATCTGTACAAAAAATTACCTTATAAATGAATCATCAAACATAATTATAATTGTTTAATTTGCTAATTATATTTGTCACAGTAGACAGTGTACTTACAGGGAAATTTGGGCCTGAATATTGTCGTAAATTTGGAGGTACAGATGATGCTGCATACCTTTGTTGCGGCGGGCCATTATTCCCTGTATTTGGTACAGGAAACCTTTGCGCCATATCTCTTTGGTGACTGCCCTAATGATTAAAATCAAGAAAATTTTTATTTAAAGAAATAATCATGTCTTAATCACATTTGTATAAGGCAAAACTGCTTCGAATCAAATCGTTTGTTCTGTGTTGTACAATAAAATTATACAAAACCACTATTAAATTATATAATATGTTATCGACCAAGTAAATTTATTTACATTTTACCATCGTACATACAATTGTTTATCTTAATACAGAAGCAAACAAGTTGTAATTTTTGCGTAAAACTAACTGCTAAGGAAAAACAAAAACATAACCTTCGAGAACTTGTATAATTACAACCTTGAACAGATTAGAATCAATTGTACTACTTTATAAGTATTTTAACATAACGAATAATGAGATTTACGGAGGCGATAAACAGAGAAACACAAAAAATACAGATATTAAAACACTTTGACTTAAAATTTTCGTTGGTAGTCCGTCAAATTCATATACTTTGCATCACAACACATCTTAATTCTATGTGTCGGGGCTGTAATATTTTATGTTCCGATACAACAAAAAGTGTAAAGAAAACGAGGAAAAAGAGAAACGAGTCCAGTTAATGAAAAACAACCTACGCCTTCAAAGCTTCTATTCACTTTTTGGCAAGGTTAGTCAGCTCTTGCGAAGCGGCAGACCATAGACGAATTCTCCTGCGTGAGGCGGTCGACGAAGTGGTATTGCCATCTAGCGGCAAAATGGAAATATTTTTTGTGATGTTACGGTACTTTGCGGGTAGATGACGATACCATTTTGTATTCCTGTGCAACGATGTGATATATAAATTTAACACAGTTCTAATGCAACACGTGCAAAATTAACACAGTCCAGAAATCCGGAATTCAGTGGCTATTGAATATGTTTTAACTTTTTTATATAAAACAATTTCGTTTACATTCACCGCCTTGTTAGTAATGCTCAGCTGAATATTTAAATTTCTCTTTAATTTCTAAATAGTATTTTGGTCAAGTCATAAAGTGTCAGTATATGAAAAATAAAAACATGAAACATTGACTAAATAATAATTCAGATACAACTGAATGATGTGAGAAAGGAGAGAAACTTAATGATTTTAATTCTTATTATATACAACCAATAATTAGACAATTTTCGTAATCTGACAATACCATGATGGTCAGATCACGCAAAAGTTTCAAAAGCGGCGAAGAATTCTGACAAAAGATCCGAAATTCGTTTGAAATTTTTGCCACAGTCCAATTTGGAAAATTTCGGGAATTTCAAAATAATATCCGAACTTTTGCTAGAATTTTTCGTATATTTTGGGACTTTGTTATCAAGAGAACATGATAGTCGAGGGGGTATTCCTTCTTCGAGGATTGTTGAAAATAACATCATTCAATTTTTGGTGATTCATAGCAATTATCTATAAAATAGACAATTATTAGTTTCCATGCTTTAAAATTTTGCGAAACATGTTCTTACTTCGAATCTCGGTCAAAATCAATTTCCATAAGTTACGTAATCATTTGTAGTGCATAAATAAGATGCACATTGTTCGATTAATATTAGGAATAGGCACAAATGTTAGTAACAATTGCGGAAATGAACAAACATTCATAGAAACTTTTCGCCTTCGCAGATTTCGCAATATCTAGATGTCTATTTATCATAATTATTAACAACTGTCGTAGGACCATAGTGTAAACAGTTATTAACAATGTCCTAGTATAAATAATGGCTTGAGAGCCATCAATTTCTTCAAATATTCGTTAGCTCGAACAAAGGTAATCGAAGTAACCGTGCAATAAAATAAATGAATATTTCTCTACATATCGAAATTACATACATTGCCATCTGTTGGAGAAAGAGTGAAACTACACTTAAGGTGTGAAAACACCTGGCGGAGAAACGCTCAAGTTTGTCGAAGAATTGTTCTAATTTCCACCAATACATGGCGCGACGAGCATAATTTATCGACATTACAGATAAGTAATTCCATTCGTATGATATTCCCTACCGTGCGATAGAATAAATAAATATTTCTGTACAAGCTTTTGTATGTATCATCTTTCGAATAAATGTAAAATTAAACGAAATCAGCATAATGTAATGTCTCTGCATTCTAGCCTTCCTTTAAACATTTAAAAAAATCTTTGATACCTTGAAATCAAGGCTACACATATCGATTATCGACTCACAAGTGTTTATCACGATGACTTTTCTATATAGAAAAGCGATTAATTGAATTTCAGCACTTTTGAGTAAAAAATACAACTTCTACGCGTATTGTGTAAATTATGAGATTTAAATAAATGTTAAATTATTGCTCTAAATAGACAATTATTACTTTCCATGTTTTAAAACTTTACAAAACAAGTTTTTACTTTGAATCTCGATCAAATTCAATTTCTATAAGTATAATCATTTATAATGCATAAATAAGATACAAATTGTTCGATTAATATTGAGAACATGCATAAATATTAGTAACAATCGCGAAAATTAACAAATATGTTCTCCAAGGGACGGCAACCCATATAATTACCACGTTACAAATGTTTGGAATTGCGCGTTCCGAATATATTTGCATGCATACAAACAATAATTCGATATGTAGAGAAATATTTATTTATTTTATTGCACGGTAGGGAATACTATACAAATGGAATTACTTATCTCTAATGTCGGTAAATTATGCTCGTTGCGCTCTCTATTGGTGGAAATAAGAACAATTCCTCAACAAACTTGAGCGTTTCTCCGCTAGGTGTTTTCACACCTTAAGTGTAATTTGCCTATTCTCCAGTAGATGGCAACTCACTTCATCGCCGTGTGACATATGTGTGTCACTGAGCGTTCGGAATGTATATGCGTATATACAAACTGTATTTTCGATATGTAGAGAAATATTTATTTATTTTATCGCACGGTTATTTCGATTGTCTTTGTTTGATCTAACAAATATTTCCAGAAAGTCATGGCTTTCAAGCCATTATTTATATTAGAACATTGTTAATAATTGTTTAATCTACGGTCCCGCGACGATTGTTAAGAAGTGTGATAAATAAACATCAAGTAATTGCGAAATCTGGGAAGGCGAACGGTTTCGGTGAATTGTTGTACATTTCCACGTTTGTTAATAACATTTACGCATGTTCCCAATATTAATCGGAGAATGTGTATCCTATTTCTACATTACAAATGATTAAGTTGCTTATAGAAATTGATTTTGATCGAAAATGAAAGCAAAATATTAGCATTGATATGTTTCTCGATTTGCGATCAAAATTAATTTCTATGGGCAAATCAATCATTTAAAATGGATAAATAGTATACATTTTGTAACATTAATATTCGCTACTTTTACAGTGTAAATCATTAATTAGTTTACGAATGTTAATTTTGGAAAAAAATCGAAAAATATATGAATGCCAAACTTTTACTTTAATTTTTCGATAAAATTTAATTTTTATAGGCAAACCAATCATTTACAATACATAAATAAAATACATACTGTAACATAAATGTTCGAAACGTGCACGATTTCTTGATGTTTATTTATCATAATTATTAACAATCGTCGTACTACCGTAGATTAAACGGTCATAAGTTACACATATCGATTATCGACTCACAGGTGTTCATCACGATGATTTTTCTATCTAGAGCAGCGATTAATTGAATTGTGACGCTTTTAAGTAAAAAATACAACTTCTACGCGTATTGTGTAAATTATAAGAATTAAACAAATGTTAAATTAATGTATCTAATAAACAATTGTTACTTTCTATGCTTTGAAACATTAAGAAACACGTTTATACCTCGAATCTCGGTCAAAATTAATTGCTGTAGGCGAATCAATCATATTTCATGTATAAATGGGATGCACATTGTTCGATCAATATTGGGAACATGTATAAATGTTAGTAACAATCGCGGAAATGAACAAACATTCACCGAAACCGTTCGTCTTCGCAGATTTCGCAATATCTCGATGTTTATTTATCATATTTATTAACAACCGTCGTAGGACCTTACATTAGACAATTATTAACAATGTCCTTGTATAAATAATGGCTGAAAATATCATTTCGTTGAAATATTCTTTGTTCGCGAAGGAATTTTTCGCTGAGATCCAACTGACATTTTCAAGGCTACAGGTATCGATTATCGATTCACAAATCTTCATCGCGATGATTTTTCTATCTAAAAACGCGATTAATTGAGTTCCGGCACTTTTATGTAAAAAACACAACTTCTACGCGTATTGTGTAAATTATAAGAATTAAACAAATGTTAAATTAATGTATTTAATGAACAATTGTTACTTTCCATGCTTAAAAACTTTACGAAACACGTTTTAACATCGAGTCTCGATCAAAATCAATTTCTATAAGTTTCTTAATTAATTGCAATACATAAATAAGATGCACATTGTTCGATCAATATTGGGAACATGCATAAATGTTAGTAACAATCGAGGAAATAAACAAACATCCACCGAAACCGTTCACCTTAGAAGATTTCGCAATATCTTGATGTTTATTTATCATATTTATTAACAACCGTTGCAAGACCGTAGATTAAACAATTATTAACAATGTTCTAGTATAAATAATGGCTTAAAATATCATTTCGTTGAAATATTCTTTGTTCGCGAAGGAATTTTTCGTTGAGATCCAACTGACATTTTCAAGGCTACGGGTATCGATTATCGATTCACAAATCTTCATCGCGATGATTTTTCTATCTAAAAACGCGATTAATTGAGTTCCGGCACTTTTATGTAAAAAACACAACTTCTACGCGTATTGTGTAAATTATAAGAATTAAACAAATGTTAAATTAATGTATTTAATGAACAATTGTTACTTTCCATGCTTAAAAACTTTACGAAACACGTTTTAACATCGAGTCTCGATCAAAATCAATTTCTATAAGTTTCTTAATTAATTGCAATACATAAATAAGATGCACATTGTTCGATCAATATTGGGAACATGCATAAATGTTAGTAACAATCGAGGAAATAAACAAACATCCACCGAAACCGTTCACCTTAGAAGATTTCGCAATATCTTGATGTTTATTTATCATATTTATTAACAACCGTTGCAGGACCGTAGATTAAACAATTATTAACAATGTTCTAGTATAAATAATGGCTTAAAATATCATTTCGTTGAAATATTCTTTGTTCGCGAAGGAATTTTTCGTTGAGATCCAACTGACATTTTCAAGGCTACGGGTATCGATTATCGATTCACAAATCTTCATCGCGATGATTTTTCTATCTAAAAACGCGATTAATTGAGTTCCGGCACTTTTATGTAAAAAACACAACTTCTACGCGTATTGTGTAAATTATAAGAATTAAACAAATGTTAAATTAATGTATTTAATGAACAATTGTTACTTTCCATGCTTAAAAACTTTACGAAACACGTTTTAACATCGAGTCTCGATCAAAATCAATTTCTATAAGTTTCTTAATTAATTGCAATACATAAATAAGATGCACATTGTTCGATCAATATTGGGAACATGCATAAATGTTAGTAACAATCGAGGAAATAAACAAACATCCACCGAAACCGTTCACCTTAGAAGATTTCGCAATATCTTGATGTTTATTTATCATATTTATTAACAACCGTTGTAGGACCGTAGATTAAACAATTATTAACAATGTTCTAGTATAAATAATGGCTTAAAATATCATTTCGTTGAAATATTCTTTGTTCGCGAAGGAATTTTTCGTTGAGATCCAACTGACATTTTCAAGGCTACGGGTATCGATTATCGATTCACAAATCTTCATCGCGATGATTTTTCTATCTAAAAACGCGATTAATTGAGTTCCGGCACTTTTATGTAAAAAACACAACTTCTACGCGTATTGTGTAAATTATAAGAATTAAACAAATGTTAAATTAATGTATTTAATGAACAATTGTTACTTTCCATGCTTAAAAACTTTACGAAACACGTTTTAACATCGAGTCTCGATCAAAATCAATTTCTATAAGTTTCTTAATTAATTGCAATACATAAATAAGATGCACATTGTTCGATCAATATTGGGAACATGCATAAATGTTAGTAACAATCGAGGAAATAAACAAACATCCACCGAAACCGTTCACCTTAGAAGATTTCGCAATATCTTGATGTTTATTTATCATATTTATTAACAACCGTTGCAGGACCGTAGATTAAACAATTATTAACAATGTTCTAGTATAAATAATGGCTTAAAATATCATTTCGTTGAAATATTCTTTGTTCGCGAAGGAATTTTTCGTTGAGATCCAACTGACATTTTCAAGGCTACAGGTATCGATTATCGATTCACAAATCTTCATCGCGATGATTTTTCTATCTAAAAACGCGATTAATTGAGTTCCGGCACTTTTATGTAAAAAACACAACTTCTACGCGTATTGTGTAAATTATAAGAATTAAACAAATGTTAAATTAATGTATTTAATGAACAATTGTTACTTTCCATGCTTAAAAACTTTACGAAACACGTTTTAACATCGAGTCTCGATCAAAATCAATTTCTATAAGTTTCTTAATTAATTGCAATACATAAATAAGATGCACATTGTTCGATCAATATTGGGAACATGCATAAATGTTAGTAACAATCGAGGAAATAAACAAACATCCACCGAAACCGTTCACCTTAGAAGATTTCGCAATATCTTGATGTTTATTTATCATATTTATTAACAACCGTTGCAGGACCGTAGATTAAACAATTATTAACAATGTTCTAGTATAAATAATGGCTAAAAAGCCATCAATTCGTTGAAATATTCGGTTAGATCGAACAAAGACAATGGAAGAAACGGTAAGTCACCTTGGGGAGGGTATATATGGAGCCCCCGGTTATTTAAAATTTCATTCTTCCTGGAGCCTCCGAGGTGGACGGATCTCTTCGTTTTAGGTTTATGGAAGGGGACCCCCCACCTTGGTAACCGGTACTGGCCGCCGGTAGGCGGTGGTCAGTACTGGCGACCACTCTCTCAATCCTTTCTTTTTTTTTTTTAATTGTTTCTTTGTCCAATTCATTTCATTTGTACTCTGATTTTAATTTCTACTTGTTTTGACATGTTTATTTTTTTCCACTAACCAAATTCATTTTTATTTCCTATTATGCCATGACTTTAGGTTTCTCTTAGGTTTCTCTTAGATACATTCTCTTAGATGTATCGGAAAAAGAATTGCATCCTCCGCGGGACTGTTAATTCCAAGTATAGACTAAGTTAGTTTTAAGGTCACCATGTACGAATATCTGTGATCTGCCGAGCAATTATCCAATCTTTAGCTTCTTTTTGCTCGCTTGCTCGTATCTCAGTCCGGCCACCTCTGCTTGTTGCATAAGCAAGTGACCGGCCGTGGAGGTGGACCGAACGCTCGATCGCCGTCTCTTCTGGTGCGTCCGCTTTGAGAGAGAATATGCTGCGAACACAGGGGCAGGTGTTCGCACCGGTCCCTGCGGAAGCCCTTGATCCATCATAAGACCCTCTCTTCGTCATCCTCCGTGAGTCAGGTCCACGCTCTGCGTGGCTCCTGGCTGCGGAGTTGGGAGAAACGGGGCACTCCTCTAGAGGAGTGGACGGCGTCGCGCATATCCTTGAGAATCGGGCCCACTGAGGGGAAACGGGACCGACCTAGTAGGAACAACTCTACGGTTCGCGTCGCGTATTTCCCAATTTTGCCTAATTTTTCCATAATGTAATTGCTCGGCAGAATTAAACGAGGAGATCGAAGGAACATCGATTCCTTCTATCTCTGCAGTTAGAATAAGTTAGTTTTAAGGGTGTGATCTGCCAAGCAATTATCCAATCTTTAGCTTAATTTTGCTCGCTTCCTCGTTCCTCGGTCCGGTCACCACTGCTTCTTGTACAAGCAAGTGGCCGGCCGTGTAAGTAGTCCGAACGGTCTATCGCCGTCTCTTCCGGTGTGTCCGCTTCCAGAGGGGGCATGTTGCGAGCACAGGAGCAGGCATTTTTGCCGGTCCCTGCGAAAGCCTCCAAAATAAGACCCTCTCGTCGTAAAGATGGAGAAACGGGGCACTCCTCTCGGGGAGTGGTAGGCGTCGTTCGTTTTCTCTGGAATCGGAACCACGGAGGGGAAACGGGATAGACCTAGTAGGACCAACTGCACGGTTCGTGTCGCGTCTTTCCCAATTTTGCCTAATTTTTCCATAATGTAATTGCTCGGCAGAACTAAACGAGGAGATCGAAGGAACATTGATTCCTTCCATCTCTTTGGTTTAGTATCTTCGTTTGTATCGCGTGTCGAGGGAGATCGATGGAACTTTGATTCCATCTATCTCTCTCCGGGTCTCCGCTCGCAGCAACCTCCACGTGGTGAGACCTGGTAATCGGCATTACTCACGACGTAGTATTACTGGCCGTGAGTAATGCCGAGCTAATTGGCTGTGAATTTACATTAGTTAGTTAATATGCAAAAATAAATAGAATATCTTGCATTCCCTTCTTTAGTTCCATTGAGTTTACGTGATCCTACATTATAAGTTGAAGAACGAGATATGATAGTTCCAAATGTTGTTTGACCATTTCTTTCTGAGAGTGTAAGATACATGTTACAGAGTAAAAGTTTGACAAGGAATAGGTCTTGGAAAATATCAGAATTAGGTGTAATTATCAGGGTACTTGTATTTTTGAACATATTCTGATCTTCATGTCGCTTAAGTATTCCAAGTTCCATCTGTGGGATTAAGTGGGAATGAAAACTTTCGTTATATTTTTCTTCATTACAATATTCTCCTATGGTATAGGAATCGTAATGTTCTATTTCCAAATGTAATCGACGGTCGGTCAGTCAGGCTGTCTACCTGCATATCTTGTTTCTGATTTTTTAAGAAAGAAAGAGAAAGTATCACATTCTTCTTTCTTCTCGATTCACCGAAGCTGTCGAAATGTCTAGGCTCATGGGTATGTAGCCCTTGCATTAGGTGTGTTGTACTTGGGAAATTTTCACGATTCGCTAAGTAATCGTTCAAAATGTACCCTACTATATTATTTCGCCACGTGAAAATTCCTACGTATGAGAGCGCGTCCTAATTATATTTCAGCTACACTTTTTTTATACAGAACTTTGTAGGATGTGTAGTTTCCAGAATCACCATTCTTGAACGAAGAGGTCGCTCGAAAAGCGTTAATATTTCGCGATGTCGGTATTTCAGATCGTGTTACACCAACCCCCGTAAAATGAAATATCTGTTTCATATTTCGTCTGTGCTTTCATAACTGGTTAATGAAGTAAACGTGGTAGACGTGACGAGTAAACGATTAATCGTTTTTCTAATTAATCGATATTTATAAAACACGTTTAATGGACTGCCTCGTAATGATTGCAAATTACTCGGTAATCATAGTTATTAATTATTAGTTTCATTGCAGTCGCGTCGACTCCGTTGGTAATTGAGACTTAAGTTTCGGTAAGGTTGCGAAGTTGCGTGAAAGAAATCAATTCGGGGGGCGTAAAATCGCATTCGAAACGGCCAAGAATGTTACAACTCTGCGAAAAGTTTGCTGTCCGTCAATGAAGAGGGAAGCCATTGCAAGTGGAAGTACGCAGGACGCCGCCGATTATATTTAAACCTGACTCAGTAGCTAGGTATTCCGTCGGTGAATAATCTTCCATATCATTGGATTTTAAGAAGAGTCCGTTGGATTGCGTAATTCGTGCGTTATCGCGTCCTGTTCGAATAAAAAACGGTCTTAAATAGAGACACTCCCTTCGTTGCACCGGTGATCCTCTGTCCTTGTGTCTTGGCCCTACCTTCTCGATCCTCTGTTCCCACCGAGTTCGTCGTAAATTCAAAAAGTGGATCGTGTAATAATAGCTTGACCTATATAGTCAGCGGTTATTTCGAGAAAAAATTTACGGCTGTTTGCGTAATCGAATTTTTTTTTCATTTTTATTTTTCAAACATTTGGAGCTGGTTGCAGCAACCAGAAGGTTCATTCTCGATAAGTTGTTTCTTCGCGAAGAGCCATATGGCGACTTTGTTGGGCGAAGTTGTAGACCAGGATTTTCCAAACTCTTACCAATAAAGATCCATCGTTGAAAACGATCATTTTCGTACATTCGCTTGTAAGACATATTTTAAAAGAAAAGGGAGGGTGAATAAAATATATCGTCTTACCGTTTCGAACATTTCTATCAAATACACTTAATTAATGTATAATTTCATCAATTGCGTACAACGTAACGCACTCCTAACGTTCATTCGAATAACACTCACATTTTAATATTTAACGCGATTTTTCTTTGTCGCAGACGATACTTTATCGAGGCGAGGATTCACCCCTAAGTAAAACAACGCATCCTTAATGTTCCTTAACGTTCCTGTTTTTATTTTTCATCTTACCTTTTCTCGTCAGAGTATCGTTACGATTCACAGGAATTCGAAGAACGCGTTGCAGAATAGCGACGCATGGGAGGTTTACGTTCCCAACGTGGCGGAAGTTGACGTTAAAACGTCGGAATAACATCAACTAAACGCTAGGTAGGCGGGGGAGGAGTGTCACATACCACAGAACCTCCATTACTCCGCGAGGGGTTCGTTGCAATGCGTCGACGAGCGAAAAGGACGATACGTCGAGAATGTTCCCCTAACGACGACCCAATTTTGTGTAATTTTTGTAGAAATTGCTGAAAAAACCCCAGTCGCTGAAAAAACATTCTCAGATTTTACACGCATTGGTTATTAGGAAATTAAGTATCATTTTCATGTATTTCCTTATCGTTTTTTCTTCTCGAATACACGTCGATTGCTTTTTCATAGATTTGTATTCGCTTTTTTTTTCGATTTTACATTGGAGTCGGTTCGTCGTAGGACGTTTCAATTTTCTCGACAATATTTTTATCTTCGATTTCTCGTAGAGATGCGCGGTAACGCGAGGCAAGTAATCGAGTAGGTGGCCAGACAACGAACAACGTGCTCGAAGTTGGGCATTTGGTCACAATTATTGTACGTGACTCATCGAAGGTGCATATACAAACAAGAAGTACATTCCAAAATAATTTGTCGTTCATAAAATTATTAATACGAGAAGCTTAGTAACGTAACGAATCATCTTACTATAATTGCAATGTCTAGTCAGAATCATTCGTACCGAGTGTAGGTGTTTTCTTTATCGATGATGTCTATCTTGGGAACTCTGCGTTATATTCTTAGGTTCTAGTATGTTCTTTTCGACAAATTGGCCGAAAGATTGGTCGATTATCGAAAAAGATAGTGTAATCCAGATTTTAAGTCCGCGCAAGGATCAATAATCTATCAATTTTGTGTCTCTTAAGATTTGATAAATCTACATCGATCTTTCGGTGTAAATTTTCTCAGATTTCCGCAAGAAAATAACTGAAAAATGTTCAATTATTGAATCGCGTAGTTATTGTATCGAAAATTGAGTAAAAATAATCGTTGGAGAAAGTGTCTCGAATGTCGAAAAATGGTCCCACGGGATGCAATATACATATTTTTAAGGAGAAATTTAAATTTTTTAATTCTTCCTCGTCCCGGTATCGCGATCGATCGAAACATGGATAACGTAACTTTCAAAAGGATCGTTCAAACTAGACCGAGTTGAAATTTTTATTGGAATCCATTTTAAAGCTGCACAATCATCGAGATCGCGAATAATACAAAACAATTTGCGGTAAAATTAAAAAATCGTTAATTTCGGGGTGAAAAATTGACGATATTCGAACCGCAGTAACTTTGCGAGAAAGAATCGTACAGCAGCGTATTCAGGCTCGTTTTAAAGAAAAAAGACTCTACCATCCTGTCGTAAGATTGAATTTTAGTTCTGAAAGTAGAAATTTCCCCCTTTAAAATGAGCCTAGGTACACTGTTGTACGATTTTTTTTCACCAAATTACAGAAGTTAATTCAAATCTCGACAAGTTTTCGATAAAAATGTTCTACGCTTTGTGCCTGTCTTGGAGTCAAGTATAAAACTACTTAACCAAGGGTCGCGAAAAAATTGTTGTCAATACGAAACACGCAATAAATGTTTACCCGAAGAATACACGCTGGCGACGAAACAACGAAAATAAAGAAAAACAAATAAAAACAAACGACAGCAAATCGAAACACGCGATGTGTTATACACTTTGTAGCGAAATTAAGGCATCGATAACACGCATCGCTCTTGCACGTTGATCATCGCATTAATTCTTGAGGGATATCGTTTCGAAGTCTTTGGACAATTAATGCATTTCGTTACACGTACGTTACGGACGATTATACGTATGCGTTCTGCTTTTGTTTAATGAGTATTTAGGACGTGTCTTGTATATGTGTTTTGTTCACGTTTAATAAAATTATTATAGAAAATAAAACGCGTTTGAAGTTTTCGTCAAGTACACTGCGATTTGTACACTGCTCTTCTTGAATGTTTATAATTTCGTCAATTTTACGGACTGGGGTAAATCCTTTTGCACAGACATCTTTGAAACCGTATACTTTGAGAAAATATAAGAAAAACAAAAATAAACTTTTCCGAAGCCGGATTAGATCAGAAGATCTCCTTAATGTTGCGTATGTTGTGTTTTGCATGGAATGTAGATTTTCAGTTTGGTCTGTATAGAATATTACTTTTTCAATTCGGTCCGTATGGAATATTAGGCTTTCAATTTGTTCCGTATGGAATATTAGGCTTTCAATTTGTTCCGTATGGAATACTAGATTTTCAATTTTGGCACACAGCGTTACAAACGTTGTTCAAACAAGGCAGTAGTTGCACGACACTTCGATCTTGGTATCCTACTTTCGCAAAACGAAGAAACTGGTAACCGCGATGAATCTCTCGTTAACGCGCGGTCACACGTGGAATATCGGTCCACGATACGTACTTAACGTTTGGCAGACGCGATTTTGGAAATCCTACGTGTTGCCACCCCGTCCAAGTGAATAAGTCGCTAATATTAGATCACACTCTGAGAACCGTGGAAACTGCGCGAACAGACACAAACACACACACACATAGAAACATACACGTTCCTCCGCGGCCGTAGACGTCTTTTTTTGACGTACGCCGACACGGTGGTGAAACACACCCAGCTCCACCCGTGTTGGACAGTTTCCTTCGCGGCGTGGGCCGTATTCCCGCCATCATCGCGCGGCGGTATAAGAGGGACCGGAGATCAGACCGAGCACTTCAGTCCTCTCAAAGAAACACCACACGGTACAAGGATGGCTCTCGAACGTCAAGTGCGCGCCAAGGTACGGCCCTGACACGACGCGGGATTTTTTGTGCACCGATTGTCATCCTCCCGGAACCCTAGGATCGCGAGAGTGCGGAAATGGATCGTTCGGAAACGGATTTTTTTTCGTATTCCTCCCTCTCGACCGGGTTACTGTGACTCGTGGCATCCGTAGCTCACCGACATTGACCTTCGAACGGTCACAGAACCGTATTTATTATTCATTACGAACGTTCATCACCAACGATGTGTTCCTCGTCCGTTGTTACACATTCGTTGATCTTAATTCGTATCCATCGATCGTTACCGAGTAAAATAACTTTCAGTCGATTTTATTCGTATTTTTCGAAAGAAACTACGCGAAGGTCTCTTCGGGGAACTATGTCAACGATTGGGAAAACATTATGTTTCAACGGAGAGGGAGAAAATCGTGGATAGTCACCTTCAACTTTTAACTATCGATAGTTCTTTTTCTATGGTCATTGATGCTGATTTCTCGCGAACCGTGGGTTTGGTATTTCGTTTATCGTTCAGACTCGTAGTTTCGAATTCGTGTTGGAAACTCGAGTCGAGTAATGATTGTAAATTTTTCGCTGCTCGCGATCGCAATTTACTTCGCAGTAATTTTTTTTTCAGCGATTCGATTGGTCTGATTACGATTTTTCTCGTTGCAGTTGGCGTCGAAACGCAACCCTGAGATGGAGAAGGAGGCCCAAGAATGGATCGAGACCATTCTTGGTAAGAAATTCCCACCCGGTGAAGTGTTCGAGGACGTGCTCAAGGACGGACAGGTGTTGTGCCACCTGATGAACAAGATCGCACCCGGATCGGTCGCCAAGATCAACACTTCCGGTGGCCAGTTCAAGATGATGGAGAACATCAACTCGTAAGCAGAAACGATACGACGTTTTCATATCTTCCGCGAACCACTTTGTGAAAGCGATTCCTCGAACGTGTTGTTCTTGCATCAGGTTCCAGAAAGCTCTAAAGGATTACGGGGTGGACGACGTGGACGTGTTCCAAACGGTTGACTTATGGGAGAAGAAAGACATAGCGCAGGTGGTGACCACTCTGTTCGCTCTTGGTCGCACGGTAGGTTTAACCCGAATGAACAATCTTTTTTTAAGGTATATTCGTCTCTATCCTTGCACAGGGTCTCGTTCTTGAACTTGATGCGCTCCTCGGGTCTTTTTCGACCCAACGAGTCGAGATATTATTTTTCTATAATCGAAGCTATTGTATTAGATACGATCGGATGCTTCCTTAGGTACTCTTAGTGCATCACGAAGCTAAAGTATACGTTTGATACTTTTGGGTAAAAATCTTGAGCGTACCATCGAACGAAAGAATGCTTTGAGATTAATCGTTAGAGATCATCGAGCAATCTCTTTTCCTAATTCTGTCTTCTACTCTTCCCGAGGTAGACCTAATTATATACAATAATCGGATATTTATTGTAGATTAGAAAATTTACTCTTTCCTTCGTTCCACGAAAATCCGAGCACCGAATCGATCGATCTCGATTCGTATATATTTCTACGTTTTCAAATCTCATTTTCCAATTCTGTCTTTCGCTTCTCCGTTTCTCTACCCCCAACGTATTGTAGATCACGTAACGAACGTTCCGTATTTTTGCAAAATATATTTATCGACAAACATCTCATTCCACCAAAAGTCTAAGCTCGATCACGATCATTGTTACGTTTCCGTTGTTTTCACAGACGTACAAGCACCCAGAATGGAAGGGACCTTACCTAGGACCTAAACCAGCCGAGGAATGCAAACGTGAGTTCACGGAGGAACAGTTGCGCGCCGGTGAATCCGTGATCGGGCTGCAAGCGGGTTCCAACAAGGGTGCAACCCAAGCTGGACAGAGCATCGGTGCCACCCGCAAGATTCTCCTTGGAAAATGAAGCGGCACCTCCGTCCTTCCACATTTAGACTCCAAAATTTATATTTTGTATGTACATGTATATATTACGTATTTATTTTGTATTTTGTAATTGAACGATAATATATATATACAATCTATTTATAATTTACGTCAAACGGCCTCTTCGATGATCCCCGTATGCTCCAAACGTTACTACGAATAAAATCGACGTGAAAATCAACATAAAAATGTAAATAATTGCGCAAACCTTCCTATCGTGAAATTTCTTTATTTTTGAATTTATATTCTTTGAGTTTTTTTACCGTGTAATTAATCGGTCATGTATATATATATACAATCTATTGTATATATTCTATCGTCTAATTTTACCTATCTCACCGGTTTAGCCTATATACATATACACTCGGTCTATTTATTATTTATATCAAATTTTATAATTTTTTTTTCGATCAATTACACCTATTTATTAATACACACAATATCTTTATTATTTACATCAAATGGCCTGTTCGATGATCTCCGTATGCCCCAAACGTTACAACGAATAAAATCAACGTGAAAATTAACATAAACATGGAAACAATTTGAGTTTATATTCGGCATAAATACGTTGTGCGTATTCGTAAGACGAGACCCAGAGTTTATTGTGTGAATATTTCATTTCTAAAAAAAATTAAAACAACTAGTAAAACCAACCAAAAGTAATTTATGTAGTCACGTTTAATCGATCGAGCAATTAATTGAATTTTTTAATTCGTTCATCGTGAAGTACTCCGTTCTACGATTAGAATTGTAATTTCGATTCGATGAAATACGGATGAGAAAAATTGCTCTCCCTTTTGCTCGTTGTTTGAAATGTTCATCCGGATGAAGTTTTTCAGCAGAGAAATCGAAATTCGCAATGTCTGTAGAACTCTGAACGTGCGCGAGATAAAAATATGTTCGCGTCGGTCTAGCCGGACTAACGAAGTTTTATACAATTTCTGGCAGTGTTAATGGAAACACAAGCGTTGATATTTCTATCTTTTGATCTGCGAAGATAGAATACGCCCCCGATGTGATGATTCGTTCGCGTTTGTTTAGGATCGCGTTGTGATTCGACGAACGATTTATGAAACATGCGGTTAAACGACGCTATTAAATACAATCTCTGAAATTGAGACAGAGATCCGGATCGTTAGGATTCTTGGCAGTCTTGGTGCGTTTTTCCTCGAAAATCATCTAGCTGTTCACTACGCACGTTGAACGCCTATAGGCGTTCAACGAGTATACTCGATAAATGGAACCACAGGGTTCCCGCACGGTAGACGTCCCTTGGATCTTATAATCGAAAGAGATTAAGGAACGAGAGTCGTTAACAGTAAAATGTTAGGTATACGTATTGAATTGATTACAATTAATATCTCGATTCGATCGAAAGTCCTCTTCGGATTGTTTCTATTCTTGAAAATTACAATGGAAGAAACGTGATGTGGATTTTGTATTAAACTACACGCATTGTTACTTGCACTACGCTTATTTATTAATACACCTAAATTAAATTGTTTTCGATAAATTTCACATATAACCATCACGTGCACGTTTCTTCGTTCTTTTAGTCATACTTTTTCTTCTTTTTTCTCTTTCTTGACCATTCTGTACTTGTTTTTCAGTCTCGTTGACACGTACTATGTTGAGTGCACATTATTATTGTTTCGTCAAAGTGTGGCGGAAAAGGTTCGTACAAATCGAAGAAATATATGTATATAAAGAAGGACGAGGGAACAAAAGAAAAGGCGAAAACTTATTCCGCGATATATTATTTCTTGGATGAAATCTCAGTAATCACTGTAAAGACTGCTGAATAGTCATTAAATGAGTAATCATACCGAGTAGTATCAAAATAAATCGACGAAAAATATTTAAAGAAGAATGAGGGAGTAAAAAAAACAACAAAGACAACATTATTATTATTTTGGATAAGGAAAACCATAAAGAAATCGTTGCGTCGTTATTTGAGAAGCTATAGTATTGGAAGTGTCGATCGAATCGAGTCGAAGTGTAGTAATAGGAAAAATGAACGAACCTAAGCGAGCGTGAGTACTTTGGTAGTGTGTACTCGTATATGCACGATGTTGACTGGTAGAGACTGAATATCGTGCACACGTCGGGACGTTAAAATTAGACTCGAAGAAATGAAGATACATGAAATGCTCTTCGAAGGTTGCAAAGAATTCTAATAAACTGACGTCGTTAACTGTGACTGCTATTTCATTGTAAACGAAACAAGTAGTATTCGCTAAACCGAGCCATATCCTCGAATTCGTTTTCTAAAAATATTACCACAGACAGAGACATGAAAATTTATTAAAAGCATCGTATTACCTTGTTGGAATGCTCGTAGAGTGTGTCTCGTAGTGGGATTTATAAATTGGACGGTAATGTAATTTCACTTGCCCGCCCTTCGGCTTCAATGTCTCTTTTAATCCTAATTTACGATTCTGACAACCTTCAATCTCCCTGTCCGAAAATAATTTTCCGGCATCCGACTCCAGCTGTTCTTCAATTCCTCCTTCCAAACATTCGCTGGAAGTCTCGGAGGACAACTTCGTCCACGAGGGAGTAGATTCTTCGAGAGAATGCAAAAATGATTTCACAGCCCTCGTGTGCGAGGACCTTGATTTTCTGAACACCGAAAGTTCCGTTAGAAATTCTGATGCGTGAGGGTAGCGGTGAGAAAGCTAACAAAATTATCGGGAAAGTGATCGAAAGTTTGCGATCGAAGTAAAGAAAACGTTGAATAAGGGGATCAAAAAGCAGAAAATAATTCTCACAATATTACCATATTCCCCGAGCAATCGCAGCTCGAGAAGCAAGTCTCCAGATTGCCTGGAGCCCAAATAAGGTTACTTAACGTAAGAATACACGCGAGGCACTCTTTAAAAGAAGATTATGATCCAGAGGGGTCTAGGGGTATAATTTTGTTACGGTATATAAGTTTTTATCGATGTAAATATGTATAAAATTTTGATCGATGAGAAAGTAAGAGCACGTTGCGTTGTTGCCTCAAATAGAGTAACTTACTTGTGTGTATTCTTGATAGACACAAATACTGTAAAAGTTATAGTCGATCTGGATTAAAGGTATCAAAGGAAATGATGAAAGATGAGAAAGTTTTATAATTTGTATTATCGTCGCTATCGTTCGATGTACAAATTTTTATTATTCGAATATTTTTATATTTTGTTTCAAATTTTGTTATTTGAATACTTTTATATCTTGTACGAGGATCCAAGTTGCGAAGATTTTTATTTTTTAACAAATTTCCAGAAACTACCCCTAGTGTTTCAGTTCATTGTCGTGGAATAATCTCTTAAGAGGATATATGTATGATAGGTTCCTTGGGAGGATTGGAAAATGAAAACGAGGGAAGATGGACGGTGTTAAACATGGTTGAAAGTTTTTTAAATTATCTTCCTTAAGGTGAAAATTGATTGTTCAAATTTTTGTAGAAAGTTTCTTAAACGATTTTCTTTCGAGGGAAAATGTATTGTTTTATTATTATATTTGCAAAAACTGGTCGAATTTGATAAAAGTTTCTTAAATCATTTTCTTTTAGGGACAATGTATTGTTTTATTATTTGCAAAAGCTGGCCGAATTTGATAAAAATTTCTTAAACGATTTTCTTTTAGAGAAAACTGTAGTTGCTTTATACGAAAAAATTCCGATTCGAGGTTTTAATTCATAATCAAATTCGTTGCGAGAACGTCGGTTAAAGAACAGGTGGAAAACAGTGAATCGTAGTGAGACGCAACAGCAAGTGGCGGACAAGTGTTGGTCGGCGCACGAAAATAGTGATATTGTAATTAGCGTTGTGTATCGTTGGTGCATGCATCTGCCGCGAGATTCAACTTGGCACGGCCTTCGTCGTAACAGGTCGGTCTGAATTTATTTTTGATCCTTCCAGACTAGCGTGAAGCGAATCTACGCGCTGGCCGTACAATTTTGGACAACGGTCATAGGGACGTTCGTCGTCCAGATCGCTGCAGCATCATCGATAGGATTTCAAGGTCAGCTCGAGGTCGGCGATAAAGACGAGACAGATTCGGTTTTCGAAACGTTATCGAAATCCTCAACCAATTGATAACATCCTTACGATAACGGTTAAAAAGAAACCCATCGACGTCTAACAAATTTACAAGGCTATTATCTATTTTTACTAGAACAAATAATGGCGTCATTTTCTGCACCGAAGATGTTCTCTTTGTGCGTCATTAAAAAAAAAATGATTTTCATTACATTCGTAGACACTGAATTATCTTCGTTTCGTAATTAATTGGTTGCAAAGAAGAAAATAAATAAAATGGACGCCGTATGGTATGTTGCGTTCCCTATGATTTTAAAATCGCATTTTGCACTTGAAGTGTTAACTCGTTAAATAATAGTGTTTAGAGAACATTTTTTTTTACCGAAATTAAAATTTATTCGAACGTCACGTGATTTTTAGTTTTATTTAAAGTTCGAAGTCAAGATTCGATTGAAGTGCAATGTAATATTTTTATAACCATTTTTATGATTTATTACTAATAAAAATTTACAATAATTTACCCGATTTATTTGGATATTACATATTCCCAGATTATAATTGAACAAACTTATTCTATATTTGACGTTCTTTTACTAAACAAAATATTTGTAGAAGCTTACGATATCATTGTTTTTTGTTTTGTACTATACTTGATATTATTAAATACTTCCAGTCACTGGTGCTCTACTTATAAGACAAATTGTTACCTAAAGACACATTTGTCTTTATGAAAAAATTATTTTTTCTGTTGAGTAAAGTATCTTTCAAATATACTATGAATGCAACGTATAGAAAATGATCTAATTTGAAAGAACAATAATTTAATGAATTTATTAAATTAATACAAGCATAGTAACGTATTTCATCCGTAATCATGTTCTTGGGTCTGAAAAAATATATTCAACTTTTGATAATAACCGTTAATCAAGAACGGAAGTGTTTAACGGTAGTGAATCGTATTCGTTCATTGACAATTGTTGAATTTATTCGGTGTTCATCGACAATGTTTTCAAAAACAATACTTCTGGTCTATAATGAGCGATCAAATTATTACGAACACTTTGAAACTACTATTTATTAAAAGTTTGGTCAAGAATGGAATTGAAAATGTACCTATAACATCTTACAATAATATCCAAACTTTTACAATAAAAAAATATATACATTCCAATATTTGGTGAAGCTCTCTTTCTCACCTATAATGTTTAATAACGTTTGATATTTTTTCGACAGTTTTCTTATATTTCTGGATCCTGATGCAATATGGATATAACTCTCTCATTCATGTTTATTGCATACTATATGCAAAGAATGAAACGATTAAATATTCATATACATGTATCTTTCTGTTTATTACAAAAATTTCGAAATAATTGTAAGATGTTGTTACGAATATAACGATACCATTTTTAAAAAAATCAATGTTTCGTTTCAAGATCCATTTTCGATTCCATTTTTGATCAAACTTCGACTAAGTGGTAATTTCAAAGTGTTTGTAATAATTTGGTCACCCACTGTGGCTGTCCTCAGAGATCGATATCTTTGCGTTAGCGGTAACAAGGACTTGGTATCGGTCCGTCCTCTCGTATGTAAAACGGGATCGGTGGGTGTATGCCACCTGTGTTATTTGTAGAACGAAAAATTATTGTTTACTGCCAACTGTGAAATATGCACGGTGTGCCTCGGAAGTCAGCTGCACAGTCAGTTTAATCCACGGAATTTTGAAGATGAATCTACCGAGACGTGACAGCTCGAGACCTCACATCATCTAGGAAACTGATGTCATTAGGGGTAGTTTGAGAGCTCGATGACCGTTGTATCTGGAAAACGTTGGAACATTGTAACGTATTTATTAAAAAAAAAAGAAAAAGAAATAAAGTATGCGAAGTGCCTGTCATATTCGAAGGTCTATGGGTTTGTTGTTCTTTTGGAGTTCAAGATCACTTGAAGGACATAATTCAGACACCATGAAGTTGAGAAAGGAGAAGAAATATGTATTAAAAAATATGTGATGTTATTACAAAAATAAGTAGTATCATTGGAAATAAAGAAGATAATTAGATAGTCTTGGTTCCGGTGCAATACCTGGTATATTTTTTTTTATCGACTCTTCTTATAATTTGATAAATTTAATGTTAAATTTTAATTGTATATCTGGATACACATTGTGAATTTTTCTATCAATTCTGAGTGTGTGTTTAAAAAATATTTCTTTTTCCTTTTATATCGGTACTTATTGTTAGATCTTCTTGTATCTTTATCTGTTTTGTGTTTATTTTCATAATTACTCTGTTTACCAAAGAGGGTACGAAACACCAAGTTTGAAACGTTTGAATAAATATATAATTTTAAATTATGTTCATTGATGTTATTTTTTTGGTAATTTATATTTTCTTTTGTTATTACATTCTTATTTCTCACTTAATGGAAAAGGGGTAAAAAGATACGGGTTGAAACTAATTGTAGTAACAATTGGCATTTCTGTTGAAATGGAGGAACATAGCATCCAGTTAATACAATAAAGTTACATTTCTGTTGCACGATTCATTTCCGTTTGCCAGATCTTCATGTTTGATTATTTGAAGTGGAATGCACGTATTGTGTACGATTATCCAAAACATAAAATACATTTTAAAACGTATAGATATAGAAACTATGTGAAATAGAATTCTATACAAAAATATAAATGTTGTATTTCAGTTGAAAGATTTTCATTATTATTAACTATCAAGTTGATAAAACTCCATAATAAGTCATGAAAATTTAATAAATATAAATATAAGAATAGATATGAAAATACATATCATTGGTTTTAATCATTCATAATGTTTCAAAAACTGTTGTAATCGTAAGAAATATAGAAAAGAAATCAACATTTAAATACGACAAAATATTGCTCTAAACTGAGAAAATAAATTGATGCTAAAACAGTCTGACAAATTGCGGGATAAGAATAGAAATTATTCATACATATAATTATTTAAAATGCAATCTCAAACGTTTCTTAAAAGAAGCTCGAGAAATAAGTTTTTGAAGGAAAATGTATTTAATTTTCATTTTTAATGTTGTCAACACATTCTTTATTATTTAATCCTTTTATGAAGCTTTCTTGTCACTAATCAAAATTAAAGTTATAATTATTAAATAAGTTTAATAAAATTATCAAACGATTCGATATAAACATTCTTCGAATAAAAATTTATTTGTAACGTTCGTTGAATTCCTTATAATGTTTAGCGTGAACTTTCTATTAAATATTTTTACTTGGTAAAAATTAAAAACTAAGTAAAAGTTCAGTATAAAAATTAATTAATAGGATACACTACAATTTCATTGATATTACAGTATAGTTCTGTAAAATATAGATGCTTACAATTTGGAAGAGAAAATTTCAATTTTAGTGCTTTTAAATAATAAAGGTCGATTAAACAGCAAAATGGGCACTGTTTGCATAGAAACTGAAATACACTTCATTTTATTTTTGTTTCCATTCTACTCGTTTGCATATTATTATTGCATGCACTTTGGATACCATTCCAAAAGCAAACAGCTTTATTAGAGATGCTATTAACGATCTAAAATTTATAAAATGCGTTTCATATTTCGAGCTTATATATGCACCTATATCTAAATAAATTCGTCAGTAGTCTGGAATTTAGTTTAGAAATATATCGAGTTATAAATGAAATTTAGAATTTAAATCGAAATGTGTGTTTAAATATTTCAATACACGATAGTTTTAATGCAAAACGTAAGTAAACATTGAAAAATATTCGTATAATATTTTGGTTTTTAAATGTAATTACAACAAATATTATCATGCTATGGTTCTCTCAAATTTTGTTTGCATTCGGCCAAAGGAGATGGCACCACGTACTGGTAAGAAGTAGTGCAAAAATATCATCTGGGTTTTGTTCAAGTTCTTCCAACGTAGTTAATGTGCTAACAAGAGAAGATGGCGACACACTATCGTTATGCGTTATCAAATTTTAAAATAAAAACGAGAGAGAATGGTAGAATCTTTTGGGATGCAAACATTTTACGTTTCACGTCGGTAAATGAAAAAAATAATTAATAAATTGATTTTTCAATTTCACGCGCGAAGAAACATTATAATATTTTGGAAAACCCCAGTATGTTAGACATGGTGTTTCGGTAATTGTGGTAACATAAACGTCTTTGAGATTATGGAAGATGGAAGACGATTGTTTAAGTAAAATTTGGAATTCAAATTTTTTTTTTTCGCTGCATTAGCCCCTAAGAACATTTACTCAACAATCCTGTAGAAATAGATACAAGAAGTTGTTATTTTCTGTAATTGATCTAAATTTAGTGTTCAAATAAACATTGAAATTTATTTTTACATTTAATACTACCTAAATACAAATCGCGTGTTTCAATATTAATATGTGCCGATTAAGAGAAACAACATTACGAATTTAATGCTTCGTATATTCAACGCGAGCGGTGATAAATAATTGATCAAATTCTGTATAAGTTAGATACCTGTGAAAAAGTAAAGATATCACATCGAGTACACAGAGTGTTATTCAGTCGAGTTATTTGGTACATTCTCGAAAAACTGGATCATTTAAAAACGTGAACACACTTTTGGTGTGAAATTAACGGGAGGTATGGAACGAGACGGGGTCGTTTACTTTCAAAATGGCGTCCCTCTCGTATCGTCGCGCTATAAGTTTTACGATGTAAATGAATCTCGTTACCGAAGTGGAACGAAATGAAATAAATACTAATAAAAAATAAAAAGCTTTCTTCTCGTTATGTATTGTTTTGTATTACATATTTCCATTAAAATTGTCCCGGTACTGCGTCCATTATTGCCTCGAAGACCAACGAAACTACGAATCTGCGATCAATTAAAGACACTTTCCTGTAACAAGAAATAAAGTTCAGCGACCGATTAGTTCGTTTATCGTTTCGTATAAACGATCTTTCTCTGTCATATTTCTTTCTCGTGGATTCCAAGACTAAAGAAACCTTCGCGGTGGATTCACGACCGGTATGAAACGATTTAATATAAGCTCAATGTGTAACCGCAAACGTCTCCCATTTAATAAAATAAAATAAAGTAACCCGGGTAGGAAACGTGGGACTCAGGAATAGACACGATCGAGGTAGTCGTTCTCATTTCGTACATACTTGGCGTGCGAAGCAACTGTGCTTTTTGATATGGCGCCAGCCATAGTCGTAGCATCCGGTAGTGGGTTTTAATTTAAACCCTTTCCCTCGATTTTTCGAAAACACGTTAATTCGAACGATTTCGCCTCTCAAGGGAGTATTCTAGACACGTACTTTTTTGACACTTTTGTGATTTTTTAACAAAGAAACCGAAGACTCTTTCGCATTAGTATTCCGTACACGTATATACTAATCATTTGAATATGCACAATATTTTTTTCGAGCGAAAACAATGAAAAATGTACGATCTATGAATCATTGAAAAATTGCCCTTTAAAGAGAAATATCTCCATGGCTGACAGGATTCCAATCATTTCGTTAATTTGAAGCAAAGGGGGAAAAGTATTTTCGTTAGAGAGTGTTCAATTATTGTACGAACTAGGGAGAAGTTAAACTCTTGATAAATAAAAAAATGGTGGCGATTAAAATTGTTTGGAGGGCTTTATATGTTCCAGGAGTTATCTTTTGTCGCATTTCATTTGATCTCGTTGCTACGTCGTCTATTTCGTCGATTTGCAACATCACAATCATTTTGTTCCCCAAAAGTGGCGTATATTGTCAATAGGGGTTAAGTCGCGAGTTTTCTTTTCAAAATGGCGAACTTAATGCGCGCGTCCGGTTCGGTTTTCTCGTAGAGTCGAGATGTTAATTAACGAGCCCGATTGTTCCGCTCATTTTTCACGCCAGAAGTCCGTATATTATTTCGAGATTCACGATACACCGCGGATACAGTTGTTGGCATTCGTGGATCATTTAGAAAATACACACGATGCTCAAATTTACCGCGTGTCATACTTATATTTCAGAGGACGAACTGACAGGCTGAAAACCGAGACGGTTCGTATTCTGAAATCTCGTGGATTTCGAATTTGATTATTTCTCCTCTCCAATTATCCTCTTTGGACGAACACGAAGCCAGACGTGGCAAAGCACAGTTCACGAGTATCGGTGGGAAAATTTTCATATATCCTTAACTCGTTGAACGCCATGGTGGTCACCGCTGACCGGCGTTTTAAACTTACAACGTTTCTCTGTAGCGCTCACAAAGAATAAATCGTAATAATTACGAACTCTTGATAACGTTACTGTCGTTAGGAAGCTTACGAAATAAGTTATTTTATTTCGAATAAAAATAAACCGATAAATTATCGAATATTTCTACTTTTTACGCTATGGTTGAAATGTTTCATAGATCGTCGTAGATCATCAAACAAAAATTCATAGATCATTTCGTTAAATGGTCAACCAGCGATATCGGTCGATAACCGATACAATTTAACAGTGTATAATTTTCAGAGGGTCGAACTAAAAAATTGAATTTCTTTTGCGTAATTTCGGATTGGTTGGTATGCATCATCGGCGCTCGTGAGGACAGTACTAATCCTGGCACCGGGTTCGTGAAGCCACACGTTACTGAATCATCGTAATTGAATCGGTGAGTCGAAGAATAGTACAAGTTCAAAATTACTCACTTTTGAGTAATCTCGATATTATACAGGATGTACCGAAAATCGTCGTACAACCGGATAGGTGGCGATCAAGGGGTAACGGGAGTCGATCGAACGGATTTCTCGGCATTTAAAAACTTTATTTACATGTACAAACAATGTTAGAGTTTGTCAGAAATCGAATCGACGCCCCGAATCTCAATAAACCATTCATTCGATTGAGCTACAAATTTCTGAGAGCATTTTCACTTTTCTTGCTCGACGAAAAAGGGAAAGCACCAATTCGACGATAAGTCTCGAGTCTTTGCACCTCCTCTACGATATTACGTCTCGTAGTCTTGATTTATTATTTCCAGCGTGAACTAACTCTTTAATGTGACCCCATAATTAAAAATTCATCGGAGTTAAATCCGGCGATCTTGGAGGCTGCATGGCCGCACGATTTTCTCGAAAACGAAGCCTCGAACGAATAAATCTTCCTCTTCCCTCTCGACTTGTTTTTTACACGTAGAATCACCTCCTGTTTGGTTGTACCACGATTTTCGGTACACCCTGTGCGTAAAACGCGTAGAATCACACGTTAGAATGGAGAACAATGTGAAAAAAAGAGCACCGAGTATCCGGTGTTTCGGTCTCGCGAGTTCAACGAGAGCGCAAGAAAGCTTTATTTTATTTTTTCGAAAAAAATTATATCTCGATTAAAAGCAAATTTTCTTCCTCTTACTTAATCGTATTTCTGCTCGGTCAGAATCGGGTAAGAAGCACCGTACATCCGGTGTTTCGTTTCTTCCAATTTATTAAAAGGGCAAAAAGCGGTTTCTTTTCTTTCGAGTACCACCGAAAGTAATTTCCAGTAGCGTTCTTCGACTCGGTTCAATTCCGCAGCATCGTCGGTGGACGCGCTTCTCTCACGCCCCTTGCGAAACGTGTCGGGCGGACCGAGTTCCCTCGAGTATCTGCCGAGTCGAGCGGTTTTTGCGCAACCACGGTTTCGCGGGAAGTGTCCGTAGCGATTCGCGTGCTCGCCGGATCATTATGTCACGATAGTGTAACAAGTTAGCGTGCGACAGCCGGCGCTCGAATTGGCAGCCAGCGAAGAAATATTAAATCAGCTATGCAGGAGGTGAAGCGGGACGCGGTGATATTTCGGCGTGTTACCTTGAAAAATATTCGTCATCCGTGGTCGGTTACGGCTATACGAAGAGCTGCTGGGCCGAGTGGCTGGCCACTTCGCTTCTCGGCCTTTCTATTATCGGATCATCGCTATCAGATATCATCATTATCGCGGTGGGACGAGAACGGGCCGACTTTATTGCCACCCGAAATATCCTCAAGAATAAATTGTCGCACGTGCGACAAGGAGCCAGCCGCGCCTATGCGCTTTATCACGTTTAACGAATGCGTTAATGAGCGATTAATGTCGGCCGGGTACCGGGCGCGCATGCGCGCCGCTGACCGAACCGCGCCGACTGAGTCCCTAATTGCGCGAAACGCCGCGTCCATCCACCGCGATAAAATACCGACGGTGCCGTCGGAATCGTCTTCGAGACGCAGTCTGAATAGGTGGAACCTTGGGAAAGATGGACGAAGGTCGGGCGAAAAATAGTTTTCACCGTTTGGAAACAATTTTCGGGAAAGTCGGCGGCGGTAGCCCACGGTCTCTCGAAGCCGCTGCGTTAATTGGAAGCAAACGACACGCTCGCTCGTTCGTGCTCGCGAGTGGACAGGACTCGTGAGGTACGGGAAACGTTGGACAGAGGAATGCCGGAACGTCGAACGAAAAATACGGTTAATCGTAGGGCGTACGAGCGCGGTTTGTTTCGCCGTTGATTGTACGACAATTTCGGCGCAACGCGTTACGGTTCTGGAACAGCGGTGTCAAGCACAGGGCCCGTGAGTCCCTACGATGCGGCCCGTGCTCCGAAGCCCGAAAATTCCATTTCAATGGAATTCAAAAGATTGGAAATAACTTTTCCGTTGAAATGGAATTCGAAGAATGGATATAACTCCTCCGTGGAAATGGAATTTGAAAAATGGAAATAACTTTTACGATAAAATGGAATTAAATAAAAATATCATATAGGGATACGTAGTGTATTCTTTATAACGTAAGGAACATATTGTAAGGTGAAATTTAAATGATGTAACGTATATCATTCACGTTATTTTGAGACGTTGCTCCGGAAAGTTAAAAATGATATCTATTTTCGAACGAAACAAAAGAAATCGAATAAACTTTGTCTATAAAAAACGTGATGGAATATAGAAGTACAATCTTTGCGGGTTACCGTATCGATTTAACATTAAAAATGTTAAAATCGCGAAATTAAAACGTGTTTCCGAAAATGGTGACTAAGGAAGTCGGGATTTAAGAATTCTCTGCGACAGTCGTTACACATAGAAATATTATAAATATTTTGCTTGACCGTTAAATAACTAGCAAAATGAGGACGAAAGTATGCGACTTCGACCCAAGAAGATGGTTATATTTCCTTGTCTTGTATACACGATTTTTATATATTGTTAACACGAAACAACTTTCAAACGGTAATTTTCATTGTATCTAATTCGAGGAAATGGTTACGAAACGAGTAATATTCAAAATAAACTCTATTGTTGAGCCGACGATGACAAAAGTATAATGTCATGAATAATAACTATGTGTTATTATTAATTACTTTTGGCTCTCGTGTACAAAGTCACGAGTTCTAACTTTAAACATTTTGAAAACATTTCGTTTCCCAACAAATGTCGTTTCGTTCTAAGCTACCGATGGCCTCATCGGTTAAACTTGTCCAGTAAAGCCTCACTTGGACGCGATTATTGCAAGGAACTATAACAAATGCCTCTTGAAGGATGTTTACGATGCGACCAATAGCAAATAACCTTTCTCAAAAATTTGTGTCACTTAATTTGAGTTCCACCCAGGTATTATTAGTTATTAGTTTTTTGCGATACGAAATTCTAACCAATGGTAAATAACCTTTTCCAAAAATGTATACCATTTAATTTGAGTTCCATCCAGGAATTATTAGTTATTAATTTATGCGACACGAAACACTGACCAATAGCAAATAGCCTTTTCCAAAAATTGATGTCACTTAATTTGAGTTCCATCCAAGTATTATTAGTTATTAGTTTATGCGATACGAAACCCTGACAAATGGTAAATAATCTTTATCAAAGATTTATACCGTTTAATTTGAGTTCCATCCAATGATTATTAGTTATTAGTTTACACGACACAAAAACCTGATCAATAATAAATAACCTTTTTCAAAAATTTGTATCTTTTAATCTGAGTTACATTCAGGGGCAATTAGAAATTAGTTTATGCAATACGAAACCCTGTCCAATAGCAAATAATCTTCTCCAAAAATTCGTATCGTTTAATTTGAGTTCCATCCAAGAATATTCTCTCTGTTTCAACAAATTTCGAATACAATCAACGAAAATGGTAACTGTGTTACCGGTCGCCAAAGTAAAAAATAACAACGCTTCGAAATATGCGATCAATACAAGTATCTTTGTCTTTTTAAATTCGGAAACATCTTCGGGACACGTCAGTTTCAAAAAGTCGACCAATGAAACGGTAATCATTAATTTAACGACGAAAATGGTAACTTGGACGACGATGAAATTTCATTTGGCGCGTTAAAATTTCACTCGACGACCGAAAATGGTAACGCGCTTTGGAAATATTTCTGTGTAATTTAAATTCAACGAATCGCAACCATCCACCGTTGTAAACGTTTCGGTAACCAATTTGATTAACAATTTACATTCTAAACCGAGCGATTAATTATCACGGAAACAGTGAACCGTAAACGGTGGAAATTGTTACATTGTAAAGTTCAGACCGACAACGGTACCTAATTAAGCCAGATGTTCCACGTGTTCTCGGCAACAAAGTGCGCGAAATTGTATCAAAATTAGGATGCTGACTGTGTCATTCGAAAAGGGAATTGAAGATTGTCCAAGTAATATTGGCAAAGTGGTTCGCAGTGAATAATGAATCCCTATATTTAACCACGCAGGAACTGCATAAACATAAGGAACAAACCTTTCTTTGATCGTCTCTATTTTTTTCTAGAAAGTTTCTGCTCAGATTATTTCTCGCAATACCAACGGTTTGAACGAACACGGGAGAGATTACGCGTGAGTCCAAACGGACCCGTAACTTGACTTTGCCTGTACAAATATTTCGAATACAAATTTTATTATTTTATCGTCTTTTTTTTTAATTTCGAAAAGAAGCTTTATTAATGATATATTTGAACGATGCAAAAGTACAATAAAGTCGGCAGAACTCCCTATAATTGTTTAAAAATAAAAAATCTGATGTTGTGAATTATTTTTATTAATTTATCGACAAACTGAATAAGTTGGACGTTTGACAGTAGTAAAATTCGTTGAGGTCTGTCAGACCCCACCTTACTAATTACTGGTTAATATAACAATTCTTAATTCCTCGGGGAAGCTTCACTAGTGGTATAATTCAGCAATACCAGTCTCTCTGGGTCCGAAATGACCCAGGTGTGTCACGACGAGGATTAGTATAACGATAGAATTACGGAAACGTGACCAAAGGTCGAATCGGTTCAGTAGCACACCAACGGGCTTGAATTTCGCGCATAAATTCTCCAGTACGATAAATCCGATGGATCAGCCAAAATTTGATAGCGAATGGGAGGTGTATTTCATCGAGATTGATAGGCGACCCGATAGCGGGACGCATCGTAAATCTTGCAATAATAAAGTAAGTCGCGTCGGGGTTTTTTGTTGCTCGGTGATATTTGTCAAGAAAAAAATGGCGTGTCTCTTCAATTGTACCAAATTGCGATTGATATTGAGAGTTCGGATCAATTCGATGTTAGCGTTTGGAAAAACTAGGGAAAACTACGAACTGGGCCGATTTTCTCGAAACTTGGAACAAATTGGTCCATTGGTCAACATTGGCCAAAAGAGAAATCGTTCCTTGTAATTTTACTATTAAATTTCCAAAAATATGGACAAATGTTACGTATAAAAGGTGCACTGTCTACCTATTAATTAGTGGCAAAAATATGTGCGAACAATTTTTGTTTACATTTAGTTATTGATTTATTCGATAAACGGAGGGACCCTTTGATGGAGAAAATTTACAAAATTTAATTACGGATGGACAAAGCATGAATTAATTTATGTATAAAGCTACTAATAGACGAAAGAATATTTTCTTGCATATATTTTTTAACAATTTTTAATACATTTAAAAAGGATATATTCGATAACTTTGTTGCGAATAAATATACATAGGAATAATATTGAGAAATCGTAGTGTATATCAATTCCAGTCACTGTATATGAGTTTAATACCACTGCTGTACAACATCGAGGAAAGATAAACGAACAAGTAAATATCATCGTCCCGGTGGGCGAGTAGGAAGGAAGCGAGCTCGAGGTTCGCGTAAATTGTTTCTAAGGAAGAGAAGCGCTGTCGCCAACTACTACTTCGTTTTATGCGACCAGTGAGTCACTGTCATTTGCGAAACGCGTAATTCGCCACCAGTCATTGTGTCGATTCTACTTTTAACGAGTCGCGTTGACCCTCTTTGGACCCGTGAGTGCCTGGGCGCTCGTTTCAATTTTCCCGAGTTTAATTGTCATCGTCGAAGACGACGCGAGGTGCATAATTTTTGTTTTCGTTCCCCCCCCCCTTCCTGTCCCGTGGAAAATTTCGATCCACGATCAGCGACACCTCGCGGAAACCTCGAATTCGGAGCTTCTTTTCGCAAATTTAAAAAAAAAATAGCGCGAGACTAATAATAAACGATGACTAACGAGCGGATCGAGGATTTTCCAATTTTTGCGCGTGTACGAAAATAAACCGTTCTAGAGCCGAAGAATGGACCGATGAATCGCGCGCAAGGTTTCCTAGAGTGGTAAATCTTTAGCACCACTTTGAAATCCTCTTAATTAATCTTGTTCAATTGAGAATTCGATAGAGCCATTGCACCGGTGCCAAACTGCTACATTTTATAAGTAGGTCGTTTACTTAAGTAAAACCATGGCATTAATCACACTATCATTTATAGGTGGCAGGACTTACAGCCGCAGTGAGAACGGTTCCCGCGACTCACGGAGGTTAGGGGAGAAAAGATGGCGGTCGAGGTTCACCGATTGGTTCGAACTTTACACTTTAAAGCGATCGTGTACGCTGTACGTCTGAAACGATGTATGGAAGTGTGGTTAATGCGAAATAGAAGAGAGAAATGATACTTCGGAGTATCGAAGTATATTTGAAGGAAGAGTCGATGAAGAAATTGGGATTTGCTCGTTTGTTCCACGAGTTGAATTAATCTCGAACTTGATTCGTATTTTCGTTTATTTAAATTATCTAACCCTAATCTGGACCTAAGTTAGAGCAAATTTAGATCGAAGCTCGACCTAGAGCCAGATAGATCGGATTTGAAAATGATTGAAAAGGTACTCGAGATCCAGCAAACGTTAAATCAACCATGGTCTAAGTTAAATCTAACTTGTCTTAAACTTGAACTTCGCTTAAACTTCGACGACTCCAAATCTGATTACGTTCGAACTCGAGCAAAGACTAACGTAAATATATTATCCAATACATGAAGGAATTAAAACCGAAGACGAATTTAAGTTAGAATCATTCGTGATTTTATATTTGTAATTGATTTTGTTTTAACCCTGACCTAAGCCAAGGGAGAAAGATACTTTAGATCGAATTAAAATTATGACGAAAGATACTCTAGATTGAATCCAAAACTAACTTAGAACGATTCAATCCAAATGTACTCTTAATCGGAATAAGATGGAAGTCAAAAAGGATCCACGTTCGCGTCTGACTAAATAAAATTTGCACTTATCGAATAATGAAGTTGGATTAACTTCAATCCAAGGAAGTCTGAACCAATTGTTACGGCCATTATAAATACTCGTATGGAAATGATTCTATTAAAATTTAATTTGGATTAAAATTTATCTTGAAGTTAAAATTTATCTCGAGTTAGGAAAAATTACTTTTATTTATTTTTATTATTCCTTGTGAATAATAAAATTGAAGTTGAAGTTGTAACCTTCACGCCTTTCGGTAGAGGATGACTTCCGGTATAAAAACATTCTACGCCCTTAAACATCAACTGTATCCTACTTAGCAACTATCAACTTCCGATATACACAGCGACTATCTTTAAGTTTTTTCTTTATCGATATTTATTAATACACTCAATTTTTACAAAAAATTTTAAATATCACAGTTGGCACGAGACCGTGTAAGTAACTATAATTGCACACACTAATCGCAGATTCTTGCTTACATTTAGCGAATAATGTCTTTTGAGTCGAACTTTGGGGGTCTGTTAGCGAGTTAGGTGATCAGAGGATTAGGGTGGTCAGCAAAACGATCGGCTGACTGTAATGCAATATTTCAAAATTTCCTCGTTCACTGTTGAGATATTTAAATCGCGATAAATTCTTTCAGTACCAACCAACCATGAAGCTATGAAAATTTAATCGAAGTGTCTTAGATTTGTTAAAGAACATCGATATTAGACAATCCGACAATATCCCACGATTGAATTCCATAACTCCAAATTGCTTTCAAGATGTCCTCGTGAAGAGGAGTAACTTTCGAGGTAAAAAGATTCCAAATCTTCAACTAGAATTCTACTAGATAGTAGCAAGTAGAACTTAACTCGACTTTTCAAGTAGCCTTGGTTCGCGTATATTGGATTTGGAAGTGGAAGAATTGTAAACGTATAATGGAAAAGACGATCGACGAACCAATGGACGCAAGAGTGCAAAAAGAGAACGGTCCGATATCGATGATAATTCATGCTCGTCCGCCATTACCCCCCACCCTTCGGGATCTCACCCTCTTCATCTTTTTCCTTCGATTCCGCTCGCTTCTATTCGGGCTGAGTCATCGTCCGTGCAAGTGTCTCGAGGGCGTCTGCTAAGTCACATGCTAAATTTGGTTACCTTACCATCGGGATTGTATTACGTGCGTGGGCTTATTCTAATATTTCGGATGGCCGCGATGGCAACTAGGCCGTCCTCTTGCTATACTTATATCAGCTTTCTTGAGCACCGATGCCGCTTGCCGCGATAAAGAGGAAGTGACCAAATCGTCCGGCAAAAATCACCACCATTTTCAATTCTTCGCCTCCTGTGCGAATATTTTCGACGAATCCTTTCGTGCCGTCAATGGCGGAGCATTGACACACACTCACATGCACATGTGGCGAGCTCGAGAGGGTCTCCCGAAAGGAGCTTAATTACACTTTTATTTATATCGGTCGTGTTTGTAAACAGACGTCCGGCCGTATTATTTTTACATTTTATTTCGCGGCTGACGAATTATTTTCAGAGACGTTGGATTCGTTATTGCAATCGTTTTGGCAGCAAGACTGCCCGCTCCAAGTGATCAATTTTCTTCGGGAGACTTTATTTCGAAAAGTTTACTTTTCCTTCTTTTTTCCTTCCCTTTTTTAATATATGTGCACATATATACATATACATACATACATACATATATATATTCGGGTGTTGTAAAATCGATCAAAGAGGTTAAGGAGAGAATGATAAAAAAGAATAGCAATAAATGGAGGGTTCTTCACATGGGATGACATTTTCTTTTCAGACGGTGCGATTCAGGTTTTTCATTTCGGAAAATTTATTTTTCCTTTTGTCTCTGCTATTTTTTCTTTTTTACACGTATATACCGGTGTTCTCGAATCGATCTCAGGGGGGGACAGAGATTGTGAGTAAAAATAACGATAAACGGGATTCCTCGTCGAGGAACGTTTCCTTTCCAGGCGTTTCGAGTTCGGTTTTTTTTTTCCTTCTTTCGAGAAGGAGAATAAAAAAAATCGAACCGTGAGCATTACGGCCAGCCGTTTTAAAAGAGAATCGAAATTTATGGAAGAGGGAGTACGGAATCGGTGCTTTCAAGGGATTACCCGAAGAGGGTAGATCGCGGCGTTTCTTCCGCGATCATGTAACACCCGCGGCAGGACGGAAATAATTTCAGGCCGTGAAGAGGGGTGAGGAGGAGACGGTCGAGTGGAACAAGTCAAGAATTTCTGCATTATGTGCTGCACAAACTCAATCTAATGGCTACTAATAGCCTTCTCTGGTTTCGGTGTCGCGTTAAAATTTCCGGACCGGCTCGATCACCAACACCAGAAAGAAATCCACGAAGAGGCTTCCTCGTGGATTTTTTACCGCCTCGACCGACTGACAAATTTGGAGGAATTATTCAAGGCGGATACCGGTTGGCCGCTGCATAAAAATCGAGAAACCCCGAAACGGATTCGCGAACGTTTTCACGCGCGGAAGAGCACCGAATTAAATTCACCAAGAAGTGGTCCCCGATGTTAAGCAACGGTAACTGCGTTATTTGGTTTCACTTTGAATTTTTCAATCGGGACGCGCAATTATTCACGCGGAACAAAAGGCGAGTCGTCGTGGTGGCATCGCGAAGGAATTCGCGTTGCATGCCGGAACCGCTTCGAGATCGTTGCACCACGAGGTTAAATATAAATAAAGCGACTGCTTTTCGCAGTTGAATGAATTTTTAAACACTTCCTCTTTGTGACGGCTTCCATTACACCGGGCTGGAATATTTTTGTCGCGATCGAACCGCCCATTCTTAGAATTATAATTAGATCCCGGTTGTCAATCACGGTGATAATATGCTCGGTTCTTGTGCGTCACGTGACACCTGATTCGCTTCGAATAACTATCCGAACGTGCTCGTATCCACTTTTTTAGACAGAAGTAACTAATTGTACTTGCATGATTCGTAAGAATTCGTGTGAAGGAACAAAGAGATAGAAGAGGGCCGTATATCCGTGTATTTGGTTTTGTTTTCGTTTTCTCGACGCTTTTCGTCAATATTTACAATTGTATCGGAGAAGATCGCCTCGTCATTGGTTGTATCTGTGTTACTTTGAAGTGACTGCTTGTAAGTTGGGTATAGTAGTTAATTTTCCACGAAAGACACGATACTTTATATTTTTTTCCAAGAAGTACGTTATTTTCTTAAACGGAAAATTCTGTTGCCCTGGTGATAATTCTTGCACCGAATTTTGATTCGTTCGACTGAACGAATGAACCAATTCTGAGTAAATTGAACAGAAGGAATTTTGTGCATTAAAGAAACTAAATTCGATGAGAAGGAATAAAGAAATTAAATCTGATTGGTAACACTTGTTCGGTTTCAATTTCGATCAGACTATGTTCGAACTTAATGTGCAGCCTCCTTTTGAAATAGGTTAATAAAACAGAGATTTCGATGAAAGTTTTTCCTTGAAACTTCCTCCCTTGAGAGAGTCGATTGTCGAACTTCACACGAAAAGGACATTGTTTTTTTATCCATACTTCTTGACACCATTTTACTCTATGCTCCTCCTTTGGAAAAAGATGAATAAAAATCTTTTGCTCATCCATATTCGTGGAAAAAACAAATAGAAAGAATAAAATTTTCATTAATCTCGGTGTCATTTTGCTCGATGTTTATCCTCTTTTGGAAAAAAATTTAAAAGAAGAAAGTCGTGTATTTTCCCCCCGGGAAATGATAAATGAAAAAATAAATTTTCGATTAATATTTTTCCAAAGGAGGTTGGTCGTACCGAGTGAAATATTATCGAGAAATGTAAATAAAAGAAAAACCCATATAGTTTCCGTTCGACGATCGACACCCATCAAGGAAGAAAGTTTCAAGGAGGAAGTAAACTACAATGGCTTATCGGTTGCTTCGTGGCACCCCGTACAAGCATCCGCGTGGGCGTGCACAATCATATACTCGGGCTTTTTACATAAAGCCACGTGCACGCATATAAGTCTTTCTAAAAATAGAAATTTGAGCAAGATGCTATTAATAGCGGATGAGTGTGTTCCCACAGCCGTGGCTCGCGGCTCTCACTCGGTATTACTCGTTCGTTACGAGCAGCTTTTCGGAAGACCGCCCCTACTTTCGGTCTCCTACAACCGCTAACGAAAGAAACCGAATTCGATCCACGTTCGAACGTTACTCCACCCCATTACGGATCGAAATAAACTGGAACCGGGCATCCTATGTTCGATTTGGATCTCGTCGACTTGGCTCGCTTCTTTTCTTCGAATCTCGCCACTTAACTTGGTTCAACACCGCGTAACAAGATGGCGTGGTTCTGTCCTTAACACTAAAACTACCGACAGTGAACGTGTTCCTATTTCCATCGGATCTTTATACATTCGTGTCTCCGAATGTAAAAGTGGAATAGATGAATTAATTTACGAATATAATTAGTTTTCTATTTCGATAATTGTCACTGAATATTGCGGACGAAAGCGCACCGTTAATAATTGAGTAACTTTGAAAAGAAATTCAAAACGAGTCGAACGACCTCTTTGGTAGTTTTAGTGTTAGGATCGGTTAACCGAGCGTGGCGTACCGATGACGAAACCGTCTCGACCTTGACGACGTGTTTCATTTTGTAGTCGCCATAATCGTTGCGTTCAACGATTTACGCGGAAAAGAAACGAGATCCTTGATTTTTCGATACGACGGTTATTGAATTTTAAAAACGTTTCTCCTTCGAGTCTAATCTCGTTACTTAACATGGTTCCACGCCACGTGACAAAATGGCGTCATTTTACCCTTAAGATCGGTCGATCCGGTGTACCGATTTCAAATTTCTCACGATCTCAATGTTCAATCTTTGAACTCGTCGGAAGTTTTGCATTCGATCTTGCGTAACGAAACACGTGATCTTCGATTTTCAATGTTACGCGATAGTAACATTAATAATTTCAATACTACACGATAGTAAATTGAGTTCGTCTGGTAGTGAGCGTAAGATCGTGTACGCGGGAAAATTTGGAAAATTGTTGGTAATGATACGTGTGTACGTAATCCGTAAGATTGGAGGAAGAAAGTATAGTTCGGATCGTAACTGAGCCAATGCCAGTTTGGAAGGTGTTAATCTAAAAATTATTATGGTATCGTATTGCTGCTGCTTACGAATGCCATTAAACCCCGGGAGTTAGTCCAAAATGTGTGAGTAATAAATTTATTTCTGCGTTGTCTTCGCTGGTTCATCGCTCAGAAAACACATTTCCCTCTGTAGCGCAATGTAAACGAATACCAAAGTACCGAAACGATAAATATGATTCATCACGGTATCGACGTGTTCCGGTTTACGATGTTCAAAATATCGAAATGTAATTCGCGGGACAGGTCCCCGTAAAACAGACGTACCGTTAATCGAAACATTTTAATTGGAATCCGGATGAACAATACGGAAATAAAATTTGGATATTTAGCGCAAATTGTATCGAGAAACGGTACAGTGTTGATAAATCGACGAGGAATTTTGGTTTCGTTCGATGAAAATTGATCGGTAACATCGAAACCGATGTAACGTTATTTGTTTTACTTTTTCAAGGATAAACAATTGAATCGGGCATTTTATCAACGCCACGAGCAATTATTCACCGATCGGAAAAATTCGTGCAATTTTTAAAAGATTACACACCGTGGCAGCGGAATGTGGCGATTTATAAATAACTTTACTCCCTCGCCGACAAAAGCGGTCATTAATGTTTCTAAACTGTTTCCTCCTCGAATGTTTTACTTTTATCCCGAATCAATTTCTCGGCCTTCGTTCTCTTTTCTCGTGTTTCCGTGATATTACGCACGCCACCGTTTTCGTTTTTCTTCACGCCGCGGAGATTTTCAAGATCTCGCGTTTATTGCTTTCCGAAAAATTACACTATTACCAAGGTATCGCGAGAGCTCCGAGTGTTTCGTTATTACACACAGAATTATTATAATATCCCGTTCGCGATCTAAATATAATTCGTCCACGACGTCTGTCAAAATTGTTATTATAGATGCAGAGAATCTCTGTCATCGTCAGTTCGTAAAAATAAATACCATTTTTTTCTTTTTTTCTTTTCGTAATTTATCGTTCATAACACATTTTACGATTCGTCAAACCCGACTTCGCGCGTCTCGAGAATTTTTTTCGCGCTTCGTGTTTTTCGCAAAAATCTACGGCAAAGAGAATTTACAATTCTCACCGGTCGTTAATTATATTGTATATTTTCTTTTTGTCATTTTTTAAATACTCGAAAAATTTCTCGACAACGATTGTTTCGCAAAACGTGCGCGAAAAATTCTCTTCAATTTACAAATATATTTACCGACAATGTTAAATCCCTCGGTTTACAAATATGTAAAAAAGTGAATGTTCCTCGATGTAAGAACGTTTTAAAAAGTTCTTGTTGTCGAATGTCGATCGTCCTGTTCGAGTATTAAAAATCGTTGGTTCTCTTCGGATACGGGGAAGTAAAAAATGAAAGAAATGAAACTTTGAGAGTTTTTCACTAATTTTGATTCTTCTTTCGCGTTCCCTATTATATTTCCCCTTTTGGTAACCGTTGCGACAAATCGCGGAGAATATTTAATATTCCTTCCTGGATTCGAGTTTCGTTGTTATCTTTATTAATTTTTCTTCTCTACATTCTTTATTATTTGTTCTTTGTTTCTATCGTTGGAAACCTACCTCCTTCGTCTCGAACGTTTTATCCTTATCACCCCTGCCTTGCACTTCTTATTTGAATTTACTCGCGCAGTGTATTGGCCTCAGTTGTCCCTCCCCGCTTCCCAAAAAACAATCTGCGTAACCATTGTAAATATTGAGGTTGTACGAATCGTGAAACGACGATTGGTGATATTTTTCGCGACGAAAATTGCTCTTCACGACGATCGGCGCAGCCATTGAATATCGATGGTTTACGGATCGTGAATCGATCTAACGACGATTTATCATTTTTCGTTACGGAAAGTTTTACTCCGCGATTTTCCAGGAAGAAGAATTTTGCTCCACGATTTTTCCTGACGAAAAGTTTTGCTCCACGATTTTTCATAACGAAAAGTTTTCTTCCACGATTTTTTCTAAGGAAAAGTTTTGCTCCACGATTTTTCATAACGAAAAGTTTTCCTCCATGACAGTTTTTCGTAATAAAATGTTTCGTTCCACAACAATCGGCGATTTTTTCACAACGAAAGGTTTATCTCCACGACGATCGACGATTTCTATGTCAATGAAAAGTTTATATCTCCACGACGATCGACGATTTTTATCCCAACAAAAAGTTTATCTCCACGACGATCGACGATTTTTATTCCAACGAAAAGTTTTGCTCCACGACAATCGACGATTTCTGTGTCAACGAAAAGTTTATACCTCCACGACGATCGACGATTTTTATTCCAATGAAAAGTTTATCTCCACGATGATCGACGATTTTTTTTCCAACGAAAAGCTTTGCTCCACGACGATCGACGATTTTTATCCCAACGAAAAGTTTATCTCCATGACAATTGACGATTTTTATCCCGACAAAAAGTTTTGCTCCACGACGATCGGCGGTATCGTCACCGCCTCGTAGCCGTTTCGATCGCGAGATATCCCGAGTATAGTGTAACACCCCCGCTGGTGGAAGGCGGCTAGTACTCCCTCTGCCGCCGCGACGTTGTCGTCAACAGCACTGACGTTCCGATGCACACGTGCCGTGTGCAAACCCCTGGCTATGACTAGGACGGTCACGACGCGAGAACAGCCATTCGAATCCAGTATTAGTGCGGTGTAGAGTGCTTCTTCGGTGTTTTTAATCCGACGCCTGCCTCCTACCCGAGTTTCCATTCTTCCGTGGCTTCGACCGATATCGGTGGTGAGTACCAGCCAGACACAGTGTGCGATAACGAAGGATTCTGTCGGTTCACGCGACAAGACGACAGCCAGGTCCGATTTTCCATCGGAGACGTTTACCCGATTTATTTATCTGGGTGGTTCCAGGTGATATAAATGGTTAGAAACGAAGAGGTTGGCTACTACTACCGGGTTTAGGGGAACGAAACCATTTGCGAAAAATTAGAACGATTTTTATCGTAGAATTTCATCCCGTTGGACGATCGATAGTAACGTTTACATTTTGTGAACATTTTGACGAACACGTTAACATACTCGTACCTTCGTTTTGGTTTCGTGACGGAAGTCTCGATTAACCGTGGTACGCGATAAATGTTTCTCGATGTAATTCCAAGGTTTCGTTATTTGTGTTGTTTCCCCGACTCGCTGGCGCGGAATCACATGGTACCGATTCGAACAGCTTCAGAAGCTCAGCTTAGCTCAGCTTAAGAACCTGAGAAATCGACCGGACACTTGTCGCGAGAAAATTCGCAATCGGGACCGAAGTTTCGCGAACCGATTTCACATTCGTCTCGAACGTCGACCCGGTGATCGTGGAATTTACGTTTACTTGGACGCTGCCACGGAGGGGGGCTCGAGTTGATGAAATTTCAAACGGACCCAGAGATCCGGTAGACGCGAAGATTGTTGTTACCCTTAGATCGAAAGAATTGACGAAATATTTCGGTTGTAGACTAAAAGCACTCTCGAGGCATTGTCGTCTCTGACAACAAAATCGTTAAATGGCTTTAAAAATAAACCGGTTCGTAAATTGTTAACGAATCGGATTAACTGTCGAGCTTTTCGAAGATTTATGATAAATGATCCCCTTCGACTGGCAGGGGAATGAAAACATTTAAGTATTTCATCGGTTCTGTCGACTACTTTCGGTCGGACGTGGACCCTATCGCGAGAAAACATCTCGGTTGCGTTAAATATTGAAACGAAGCGAACAAGAGGGATGGTGCACACGTTGGAAAGGACACGAGGATGTGCAGGTTTCGAAGGTAGGGGTAATGGCGACCGCGTTGTGGAGAATCTAGCACCTTCCCTAATACGGCCTCGCGGACCGGCTTGCGTCTGCACGGATATAGAATCCTCCGTCTCTCTTGCTACTCCCTCGTGGTATCTCTAGCGTCTCTACTAATACCGTTACTACTATACTTGCAACTATAGACAGTTCCAAAAGTCACGCGACTCGTACTTCAACGTTTCACCGATAACGATGCAACAGCTTCAGCTGCGGGCCACTTATCGGGACACAGGATTTTTCGAGACGCCGTTGCGTTCTTGTTGTTAATGTTTTCTTTTTTTTCAGTTTTTTATCTTTTCGTCAACACCGCAGAACATCACTCCGTTATTTTCTCTTTCTCGGTCGAATCGCGACATTTCTCCGAGTTGATACTCCGATTTGAACTTTAACATTAACACCAACAAAAGGATCGTTTGGCACGTTTTTCGAATCGTTAAAGTTGCTCAATTATTAACGGTGTTTTCGACTGCAATATTCGGTGACAGTTAAAGAAATGGAAAACTAATTATATTCGTAAATCGATTCATCTTTTCCATTTCTGTTTTCGAACATACGAGAGTACGAAATCCGGTAGGAATTGGAATATCTTCACCGTTGGTAGTTTTTAGTGTTAATTTTCGTTTAACGACCCGGAGTACCTTTCGTAATAGGATTACCTGGCGTTTTTAAAACCACCTTGATGTCACTATTTCCGTTTCTGTAACTTTCTTCGACGACGCATTTGAGTCTCACAGAGCACGATCGGAGAGTGAGATTTTTAGAGTCACTCGTAGGTACCATTTTCCCTCGAAAATTTAACTCCTTTTCATTGAGGTACTTTTTTCGGTTCGATTTGGATCAACGACACCGCGTTACTATCTTCTTTATCGAAACTTTAATTTTTCAATAATCTCTCGCAATCTTTCGCGATCGCGTTACGATATTTGCGAAATTCTCTGTTTTCGAAATTCGATGAAATATTGGGTCGTTCGGAAAGTCATTTCGTTTTTTCAAAATGGAGAATATATAATTTAATAAAATGTTTATACACTCTAAGAAAATCGTGTTTCATTTTCACAAGAAAGAAACGAAACGATTTTCCAAACAATCCAATAATTTCCTGAGTGCCTTAAATGATCGAATCGAGGAACTTTCAGAACGATCGCGTAGACATTATTACATTTGTCTTAATTTTTCTTCGTAAAAACGTTTAACGAAACAATCTCGATTTCAAGCTGCCTTTTTAACAATCGTAGGATTGTTTAAACTCGTCGTGTTCCCACCATTTTTGCACTCAATCCCTTTTCAAAGTTTCGCGAAATTATCTCTAATCGTTCATTGAGACAAAATATTACCAAAGGGTACGGCAATTAAAAATTTCATCTCGCGACACTTTCGGAGACAAATTCAACTCTATGGTTTATCGGAATACACGAGTGTTGCTATCATTACCACAAGGCTAATATTAATAGTCACCTCTGTGATAATTATTAATGAGACTTTAAGAATATTATGAACCGATCTCAGGTTTCGTACAAGAATTGATGGAATTTTCGCGATTCCATTATCGTTCTATTATCATTCATGTTTCCGGGATGATCCTCTATTAATGGACAAATTTAAATACAACGAACGATATGGTTATCGCGAAAGGACTACTGATCGAATTTTATTATTCTTTCGATTTGTGAACAGTGTCACTGTTATGATTGTCAGCGATTTCGACGAGCGTGGGTATAATTGAACGTAAATTCGACTCGAGTCTCGATGCTTCGGAGACTCTTAGGAGATGCTTAGGAGAATATTATATATTCTTCCTTCTCGATTGCTGATTCTTTTCTTTCGAGGTGTTTGTGACCGACACGTTCGGGTTCAAACTGGGCACAGAAATAGATTCGTTCACCGGCACTAGGGCGACGTCTGAAATTGTTTACGTTCCTCAAGAACGACGAGTTAGGTAATTGTAAGCCGAGTTGCCGGTGCTGGGATGTTAATCGTTGTTTACATATGGTGGAATATCGAAAAGTTTGCGTTTGTCCTTAAAATATCGAATCAAATCTTATTCGTTGTTTGCATTGTCGTTGAAACTTGCGAATAAAAACTATTGTAAAAACACTTAAATTTTTCTCGTGGATAGATTTATCGTCCCTTGTAATATTAATTTAAGTAAGAAAAAAAGGAAAAAAAAAGTAAATCATCTTGCTCGCGGTCTATAACTCCCTTTATGGACTAACTTACACTCGTTACAATATTAATTTAACTAAAAAGAAACGAACCATTTTGTTCACGGTCAATAACTACTCTCACGAGTCGTTTATCGTTTCAATATCGATTTAACTGAAAAAACAAGACCCATGAGTCATCTTTCTCAAGATCGATGACTTCCTTCAGGGGTTGTTTATCATCACGATTTTAATTTAATTAAAAATATAAGTCATCTCGCATACGGTGGATAACTGCTATCACGGGTTGTTTGTCGTTACGATATGAATTTAACTTAAAAAAAAAGTATAAGTCATCTTGCTTACGGTAAGTAATTCCTTTCGTGAATAGTTTGTTGTTAGAATATTAATTCAATCGCTCACGGTCGATTGAAATCAAAGGTGATGGTATAATTGTTTATATTGTCCGAAGAATCTTTATTCGAATTTCCAAGCTCTCGTTCCAAGAACTCGATGCTTCGAACGATTGAAAGTTTCTTTGAAATCTTCTCGATCTATATATAATTCGAAACGTTCGAGTAATCATCGAAAATGGATGGATGCGATTAGTTTACCGATCAGAGACTGCAGTACCGGGAAAATCGGCGAATATTCAGAAGCAAAAGCTAGGACGCCCCCGGGTTTCCTTTTCCTCATTAATCTTCACGATTCTCTCTCTCTCAACCACGCAGTTCTGCAGGAGCTGACTGCAAAAATAGTTGCGGTTGTCGGTGGCAAGCATGAAACCACAAATTCTTCGAGTTTTAGTCAGCGGACGGTTAAGTAACCGAACTATTCCAGCGGTGGCCTCACGTATTTTCGACGTATCGTTTGTTCTGGCTTCTATATATTCACGAATAATAATTTCGAGATAATAATATTTATTTTTAACCGATATGTACACACACAGTCGGTTCAACGACATCACTCGATCGATGAAAATATCGCATCGAAATCTACAATTAAGAGACAATTCGTTTTTGGGAATGTTTCATCGAATTTCGAAAACTTTAAAGCGTTACGAAATTGTACAGAATCGAAGAAACGAGATTACCAACGAAGAAAAGAAAAACAAATCGAAAGTATAGAATAGATTTTTTTCGTAGAGTCGTTCGTTTTCGAGAAAATCGAGTTTGCGAGTATCCGGGGTACGCGGGTGTCTGCAAGACTAAACGTTGCGCACCCACTTCGCGCAACGACTCGCGTGCCCCGCGAATTTTTAAAATCGTTTTCCGCGCGACGGATCACTCGTACGAAGAAATTTTATTCCACAGTTTCCGTTTAGTTTTTCGGTAACGATCGTTGTAATTCTTTGATTCGTACTTTATTCTTTTGCGTTACTTTATTCGTAACAATCGAAATTCGAGCTATTAACAATATTACAGCGTAATAATACTCAACGAAGAATTGTTTTCGATAAATTTCGAACTTACGTATACGCAACGTTGGTGTATTGGATATTTTATCGATAGAGTCATTTTCATGCTGGATACTTCGATTATCTTGTTCAACGTAATCGATGAATTATGATAGATGATTTTTAAATCTTTCATACATGATACTCTGATTATCTTGTTCAACGTAATCGATGCATTACGATAGATGATCTTTAAATCTTTTCGACGAACGATTGCGTTGCGTAATTCTAAGGGAACGTTTATTCTGTTATTAACGTTCGATTTTCTTCTTTTCCAGTACAAACAAAATGCCTTATAAACCAGTAGAACAACCCAAGTGTCCCAAATGCGGCAAATCTGTGTACGCCGCGGAAGAACGAGTTGCCGGAGGACTCAAATGGCACAAGATGTGCTTCAAGTGTGGTAAGTACTTGGAAAATGTTTTTTTTTTAATACATTGTTTTAAAAGAATGTCACATATTTTCACCTGCTGTTTCGGTACGAAATCACGACGATGTTCTTCGACAATTCCGATGAAAGCTTTTGACACCTAACAACATCTGACGATATCCATGTTCAATATTTTACGATTTACGAACATCGTAAAATTAAGTAATCAAACAGTCAAATACGTAGCTTTAACAAGCATGGTTTATTTCCTTGTTAACATTGTCATCATAAATTTAGTTCCTCTTCGGTACGATAGAATCGGGAACGAATGTTATTTTAACCTAAAATATGTGTCGACATAAAAGAAATTTTTCAATATGTCGTAAATTAAAAGGTAATTAAAGTAAATGATAAAAAGTTGCACGAGGCGATAAAATTTGACAATAAAATGATGGGTTCGAGAATTTTTTACAAATTCAATATACGAGTCAATAATGTAATGAATTTGTACAGTTTTAGTAATAGTAAAATTACGTTTAAATAATATATTCTTATGAAAACATACGCTGATTGTCCAGCACAAAATATTTTTATACGTTAGGTTAAAATAATAATTTCTTTTCGGTCCTCTTCTACCGACAAGGATTGAAGTTTACGAAGAAACATACATATTCGATGATTTAGTTATCGAATACAATAATCGATATATACAACACGTAAAATTAAATTCTTTAGTCTGTTGTGCATATAAATATATTTCGGCGACAAAAATTGTCTCTTCCGGTGTCGAAGAATTATTAACATCATTTTCAGACCTAAAGACAAGTAATACACACAGCTATACGTGAAATTCAATTTTTATATCTGTCACGTCTACAAACGAATCTACGAGTCGAAAAACTGTACACTCGGTTCGAAAGCATGGTTCAAAAACCATATTTCGAATATTCAAAGGAACAATATTTTTTCCCGCTAAACATAAGCAACTGTTTAAGATACCGTTACGTGGCACCATTCTTGATTACAAATTATACATTTTACACGATCTCCAGATCGTTCAAAAAAATGATTAATTTTCGACTTTTACCGATCCTCGACCGATCGATTCGAATATTCTTCGCACGAGGAAAATCGAGTCTTCCGATGCGTCGTTAACGCGATCGATTTCCGCGAGCTGGACGACGTACACCGATATCGGTGTTTCGCGCAATTTTCATCTTATCGGTGTCACCCCCAACGGTATATTTTTCAATCATGGTGTTCGTCGAACGTGCGTACGTGTTTGCGCAACGAATACAGGATCCGAGTGTCCCGTTGCGCGAAACACCATCGGGCCTTTTTAAATTTAGACGGCTCTATAAATAAGTTTTATGCCGGTCCCGGATGGTTTGTCTTGGCCTTAATTAGTTCTGCGTGCTGGCCAGAAATCAATTGGAACCAACCAACGTCGAACGAAAGGTGCAACGACCCGCGCGAACTCGCATCCGTTTAACAAAAATTCCGACATCGCGATCGCGCTCGAAATAGGACAACCTGCCCCCTGCAACCCCCCCTACCATCCTTCACCACACCACCACCCCCTTATCCGTTGAATATTCATTTCGCGCTTTGAGGGATCGTACCGGAATAAGCGACGCGGAAAATTCTAGCGATTATTATCGGTTATTCGGTTACACTTTCCGAATTCTTGTCAGTCTTCGTTGTTCGGAGTCAGCCGTTTGAATAAACGATGACCGCGGTTACTATTCGCAGCGTTGTCGAATCCGTGATACATTTAGGGCGGTTTGGGGGAGAGGAAGGGGGAGGGGGGTGTAATTGAAAAGTTGATCCGCGTTAATCGAGAATAACGAACGAGTCCCCGAGTTAGAATCGATACTTATCGCGAGCGACGCGTTGTTCGTTTTTCGTGTTCGATGCGTGGCTGGAAATTAGTATTTACGCAGCGATGGTCGTTTCGCGTGGCGTTGTTCGTTCGTTGTTCGATTGCAAATTTTTCCCGTGGAGATCGATGTTCGTTTCACGTGTACAAAGTGTACAAGAAGAAAAAAAAAAGAAACGTTACGAACGATTCTTCGAAGCGCTCGCAAGACACGAACTTGTGAACTTTTGAATAGCATTACCCCTATTAGCGATACTAGAAAATAACAAGTACGTCGACGAATTATTGGAATATTCCTACTTTTTGCACCACGGTTTGAATAAATATCGTGGGCGCCCTTAAGTGTGGAAATTGTTTACGTGCCTGGCGCGGTGGTCGTGTTAAATTAGATTCAACTCTGAATGAGGTAGAGATGCACCGGGTACGTAATCTTACTTTGTTGTTCGACCGATTTTTGTTTATTTTTATACTCGTTTAAAGTCTTCGTTGAAAGGGTAGTTGCATTCGGGGTAAAAGTAAACGAAACGATACAAGAGCGCGTAAGAAGCGAGGTGGTACAATTGAGAGCTGGAAAGATGTCATTTAACCAGCGTATGTACTGTGCGGAGCTGAGAAGTTAACATCTGAAAGGAGTCGCGAATCGTATCGGCCCTCGAAGGCCCTGACTGAGCAAAAGTGACTCTACATTGTTCACGTTTTATTTAATTCAGACGATATCTTCTAACTCGTCATGGTATGTACTGTGCGAGGTTGAGAAATTGACCTATGGAAGGAATTTCGAATCCTATCGGATCGGATATTGTAGTCGGCCTTCAAAGGTCCGCAACCAAGTAAAAATAACTCTACACAGTCCATACTTCATTCGATCAAGGTGACATCTTGCAACTCCCCACAGTATGTACTGTGTGGAGTTGAGAAGTTGACATCTGGAAGAGATTGCAAATCGCATTGGTTCGGACGTTGCGATCGTGCTTTGAAGATCTGCGACTGAGTAAAAATTACTCTCCATTGTCCAGATTTCTCTACCACATAACCCAGGAGTCATCTTTCCAACTTCTCATAGTACTTCGACGAAAACTTTATAAAGCACGAAATCGCTAGAGAAACCATAGCAAGTAGAACCCTGGAATTGCCCTTTCGAACAACAGCGACGTCTCGATCGGTCATGGATCGACTCGACAACGATCTTTTTAGCGCGCAGAGAAACAACGTCGCTCGTTTCTTCCTAACGAGAGACACGTTCCTCCCAGGAGGGAACAATTCGCATCGCTCTTCTCGCTGTCGATTCACGAACAGGCTACAGCCAACAAGACGTTGTGTCTATGCTTCTAGGTCTCTGCGGCAAACTGCTCGACTCGACAAACTGCAGCGAGCACGAGGGCCAGCTATTTTGCAAGGTGTGCCACGGTCGCAAGTTCGGTCCTAAAGGATACGGCTTCGGTGGAGGCGCTGGTTGCCTGTCCATGGATCAGGGCGAACACTTGAAGAGTAGCGAGTGAGTGCACCTGCCGTCGTCCAATCTCCTTCCTATTCTAGCCCCCTTGTTCCTCGTTCCCTGAGAACCGAAAAAAACCACAAAAAAAGAAAAAAAAAAAGATAATGAATTCTCTCCGAAGTCGTTTGTAATCACCTCTCCCATGAAAACCATTCGCCCCGTTAACCAAACAAAACAGAAACACGTACCATCGACCGACCAACCGATCGACCGTCGAACCAGCCTAAAGATCCGACAGCATGATCCTCTTCTTGGTACGATAAACCGTATCCGGAAGAATCGAATTGGAAGAAGCGGCAGCCCACTCAGAATCCAAGGACCGAGAGCATGCGTCTGCGTATATGTGTATACGGCATCACGACTGTGCAAACCGCGTTCCACAAACCCCACACCCTCCTCCACTCTATCCTGAGAACGTGACACCCCTCACGACTTTAACCAATTTTTTTTTTTATTTTTCGTTTTGTACATCGTTCGTGGAAATTCTTCTTCTGTAACCCCTACTCCTTACACCTCGACTAGACTGTAACCGTTTGAGCTCGCGTTTACCGCGTGTCAGCATTTTGTTTTCCTACTTTACAACACCACACCCCGTCCCACCCCCCTGTTTATTTTTTGTTCGTTTACGTCTTTTGTGTCTTTACACGTTCCCCTTTTCCGAATCTTCTCACATCAACCCCCGAACCCCCGACACCACTCCGTTGTTCCTCCGTGATCCTCTCTCTCTCGTCGTCCATCGGCACCGACAGCGTTGATGGTGATGATGGTGATGGTGATGATAATGATATATGACGACGACGACGACGACGTATATAATAATTATAATCAACTGTGTTTTTAATCTAGTCGACTATCTTTTGTCACGTTTAACTTCCCGTTCTTTGTTCTTCTTTCTTTTTTTGTCACTCACCTCTGTCTCTTTTCCGTGTGGCGGCCGGACCGGAAGGACGGCTGTTTATATACGTATATTATATATATATATATTTACTCTTTCTCGTTTCTTTTATGCGATTACTACTACATTACGCTAGTTTATAGAATCATTTGTACCATCTGTAATAAGTGCCATTAAAAGACGAAAAAAGGGAATGAAAAAAAACAGAAGAATCTGGTGTTCTTCATTGACAACATCGGCGTGCTTTTTATCCAGTAAAAAAAAAAAAAAGAAACAATAATAATAATAATTACAAAAATATGAGACGCATACGGTCGGACAAAAATGTTCTTGCTATCGGACTGTTTTTCCATAGATTTTCTTTATTATTTTGTTCTACTTTTTTTATTTCGTTTTTTTTCACTTTTCTTTTGATTTTCTCTCTCTTTCTCTCTCTCTCTCTCTCTCTCTCTCTCTCTCTCTCTCTCTTTCTCTCTCTTTCTTTTTCTCTTTCTCTCTCGCCGGAAACGAAATTACTCGTGGTACAGATGAGTATACGGCTCTCCCGAAGCATCGCGAGCCGATTCTCGACTACTCGGTACGCCAAAAACATTTTTGACCCGCTGTACATGCACACAAACACCTGCTTAGATGTACATATATATAGACACGAAAAAGAGAACGTGTACAGAAATTTTCCTTGGCCTGGCGTCGACGGAAAAAGTGGAGGAAACCCGGCGCACGGTTCACGGACCGAACGAAAAAAAGAACAAAAAAAAAAACGAAACAAAACAAAACAGCAAAAAAAAAAAGAAAAAAGAAAAATACACAGAAAACGGTCCGTGAAACACCAACCGTGGGCACCAACCCCCTGTTAACAGTTTTACGTCCCTGAGAAAGAATACCTGCATCCAGCCTCCCCACCAAACCTCAGAACCTTGTTGTAAGAAAGAAACGAAAGAAAGTACCTACACGAAAGTGGAAAAACAAAGAAACCACCCTACTACCCCCGCCAGCCCCGCCGAGTGCGAGCCAACCAGAGGCCCATTGAACAATATATGTTGTCGCTTTATCACGAGCCTGCGCGCAACCTCGTGATAAAGGGTAATACCGAGTAACCAAAAAAAAAAACATGGTGAGCACCAGAGTCAAATTCCGCCTCTCTCTCTCTCTCTCTCTCTCTTTCACTCTATATTCTATTTCACTCTCTTAAAACTCTATCTCTCTATCTCTCTCTCTATCTATCTATCTCTCTGCCTTTTACTCTTTTGCCTCAGTATCCGCGTGATGAACGAGAATACGAGCTTATTTATTTTTGTTTATTTTTTTACCATTCTGTTCACTCTCTATCTCTACGATTTATCGATCCGCACACCTGCACGGCCTCTCGTACCTATTTTTCGGAAACACCTAACCCTGTAACCTTGCTAACACTTTAACCATGTGGGTGCTTTCATAGAACGCGCGCACAAGCTTCGCTTAAAAAACGACACACACACGCACGGCCGTAGAGATAAAATACGTTGAACGAGCTTCAGCAAGACACCTCGATCGGTTTCGAATTTACAACGAAGCCCACCCCTATCACCCCCCGCCCCCCATTTTTGGCTGCGATTCTTTTTTCTATCCCCCTATCGCCAATTTAGACGACTTTCTTTTCTTTCTCGTCTTTCTAGCCACTTCACGTTTCACCCTTTCTGTTTCTCTCACTCACTCACTCACTCACTTTCTCTTTTCTCTCTCTCTCTCTATCTATCTCTATCTCTCTATTTCCTTGTTCCACGTCATTGTCACTCTTCGTTCTCTCTTTCTGTCACTTTCTCTCTCTATCCTCACTTTTACGTTTTTTTTTTCTCTCCATTCCGAGTAAAGCGTATTTATTTATTTATTGTGAACACACGATCCGCTTCTTGGCTCTCCTCTCGGGGCTCGGCGGTAGCCACTTGCGTGGTTGCAAATGGGGAAAAGGGATACTAACCGACTGCTAACATGTGCCTAACACTCTAACCGCGAAGTTGTTATTCTGTGACGGGTTTCTGGTAATCCTTTTGTACCTTGTGTTGTCAGAATCGCGAGCTACGGAGACGGTATCGGGAAGTACGCGATAAAAGTTATTCTCCGCTAACGGAGAAATCGGCCATTTTGTTCACACGATCGTACGAATCTCGTGCGGTCCCGACCCGCCGTTTCCGTTGCTCGATTTCTTCCCTCTTCTTTTTTTTTGCGGTGGTGTTTTTGTACAATTTGCTTCTCCCTGGTGGTTCCCAATCCTCTGGTGTCCAACGACCTCCGATTAACCGACATCTATACGTTAAGAGTCCACGGTGCCGCGAATCGTAACAACCGACTCGTGACTACCAGAGTTACTCCGATCTAGTTCGATTAATTCCATCCAATCCCGCCCGTACGTTCTGTCACGAATATTTGGCTACTGTAACGAAATAAGAAACATTATCTGTTTTATTCGAAGTTTCGTACGAGTCGTTTCGAACGAGACGGTTGAATTCGTCCCGGGATTTACCTGCTCGAGGCAAACGGTCGAAAATGCTCGTATCGTGCGCCAAGAAACTTTTACTTGGAGCACGAAACATCGTCGTTACCGTTTTTTAACCGATCAGAATTTATTTGCACACTTAACGAGGGAAGCAAGATAACGATACCGTTCGAAATGGTCCACGGGTTGTTCGAGAAGATGTCACGATGTGCTTCGAACGATCCGATATTTCAACGAGGAGTTTCACAGGCTGTGCTCTCGGCTCGTGATCACAGTTATCGTATAAGTGGATTCAAATTTGGCCTACCAGCGAGCCAGTGATTCGACGGGGAGATCTTTGTAGAGGTGAAATTGGGACCAAAGTCTACCAGAAAGATACATCGGAAGGATTGATGAAAGCTCGGAGTACGATTCTCTTTCAAAGGAGACAAAATACGTCCCAAAGAAGCAAAAACAACTCAAAAGCGAAGAAACAATGTCCCCCGAGTTTGCCTCGTTCGAAAATCGCTCCTCTGGTAGTTCCGATTCGAATCTCAACGATTTCGATAATTCGGGGAACCCGTTTCCGTACGAATTGTAGAAATAATCGTGACTAACGGCGACCATTTTGCAACAATATCATTATTTTCACTCTTGTTACGAATCGTTTAAATAAATTTCGGCTACCGAGAAACGTTACCATTTGTCGGCACGATGAACACGTGGAACGACGATTTTAACCAAGCTCTTCGTAGTAACGTTTCGACTGTTAGGTGGTCTTCCAGAGAAGAGAAATAATAATAACGCAAGGATTAAAAAAAACAGAAATGAAATTTGTAAGCTCGGAAGAAAACTGAAGAGAAACGAAAAATAACGTCGAGCCGATAGGACGATTAGAAACGTGAGAAAGTAAGAAGAGTTGTTTGTAAGTAACACGAAACGTGAACACACGAGGTGGAAAGACATGGCCAGATGGGGTGTGCGATATTGTTTCGCGATAACGTTTCTTATTTGTCCTTTTTTTCTTCTTTTTTTTGTTTACAGTAGCCCGATATACTTGTAACAGAGCTTGTTGGCAGGAGTAGGTGTGTTGTCCGAGTTGGGGCGGTGGAGAGCATGCCGGTTGGGAACCACCCCTGTATCGAGCGGGATTGAGAATCAGACGATTATAACCGGCCCATTTTTAGGGAACTCGCGCGAGGATCGAACGCGGTGCTGGAACCACGCGCCATCGCTAAGGCGCCCGAAGGAGAGGGATGCCCTCGCTGCGGAGGATACGTCTACGCTGCCGAGCAGATGCTAGCTCGAGGAAGGGTAAGTGTCTCTCTGTGAAAGAAATATATAAGCGAATGAAATGAAAATTAAAAAAAGAAAAAGACCCGGAAAAAAATAGAGAAAAAAATAGAGAAAAAAAAATAGAGAAAAGACCGATGATGATCGTCGACGCGATTCCCAAGCGTCGTCGCCTTGGTGCCGCGAATACTGACCGACTCGCTCTAAAATAATCCCGCGTTACCGATGACAATTCCGCGGTTTGTGTCGCAAGTCGACAAGGGCGTGTTTATTCCTGGCGATGGTGAAAAACGTATTTTCGCCACGAAACTCGATACGCAGGTTGGCCATTGGTGGGGGAGTAGGTTGTAAACAGTCCGACGAGATCCGAAGTTATTAATCGTTGCTACCGATCGGATTCCAAACTCTAAATCACGACCACGCGATTGCTCACGGCTAATCATAATTCGTGTACACTGGACGAACGGGTTGCCTCATCCGTTCGAGCTTCGATCGGTCCCTGGGAGCTTCGATTGGTCAACGATCGAAATAAAGTTAACCGATTCCATGGAGACCGGACGGAGAAAGTGTCGCGAGTTGTGTGCCCGGTTTCGCTTTCGAGTCACTTTTCTTTCGTGGTATTTTAATCTTTCGAGCGATTCGTCACGTTGAAAATGAAATTTAGAGTTTTTTTTACTGCTGGAGTAAGGGCCGAGTAGTGGTTACCGAGTCGATACACTCGACACTCTTGTAACGTGGTGTTTTGTAATCTTTCGAGTATTTTCCGTAGGATTACCTTTGGTCTGTCTCCATTTCTCTAGTTAAAGAACGATTTATTACGTTGAAAAGAAAACCTTACAATTTTGGCAGTTATTACTGGTAGAGTAGCCTAATCTAAGTGACAGTTACCAGCTACCTGGTACATATTAATCATTTTATAACGTGGTATTTTTGGATTTTTCGAGTCTCTTCTTTGGAATCTTTCGATCTGGGTTTAATTTTAATCTCTCCCAATCTTTCGAACGATTTGTTAGGTAGAAAGACTTTGTTAGGTAGAAGTAAAACTTTTTTTGTTAGTTATTACTTATCAGTTACTCGATACACTAAACCCTCTTACTTCGATAAGATTCTCTAGATTCGATAAACTTGGACAATTTTCAATGGGACGAATTTTTCATACTGGTCCTAGGCTTCCCTTAACACGGTTTCGATACAACACGAAACGAATTAACCGTGTTACAGGAGGGTTAAGTGTAACAGGATATGCATCGAGTTTCAAGTATCGTTTTGAGGTATCTAATCAAGATGTCGTTGGTATTAGTAAGATTTATTAATCGTTGGAATAATTCTAACTATTTTTCTCGTCTAATTGTTCATTTTTGAAAATCGATCATTTAATCTTCGATGATGGTGTCATTGTAGAAAACGAATTCAACTCGACCACAACGCAGTAGAAAAATTGATCGAATATTCATTTTTTTCGATACAATTGTCTTGTGAGTGTAATCAACATCAAACTCGATGCAATCGTCGATTATCGATATCGCGACGTCCCTTAAAATGGTTGGACACAATTATTAATTTCAAACATACACTACCACTCGAAAGTATTCTGTTGTTCGTTACGTACACATTTGATAATATAGTATACCGAATCACATGTTGATATTCCTTGTAAGCATACACGCAAACGAAGAGAACGTTCGATTATTATTTTTAAAGACTCGACAATATACAAGTAAGTTCAAAGGCGCGACCAGATTCGTTGGGTAAAAATAAATTTTTTTTCTACCGAACTCGCGATCGCGTAATTGATCACTCGACAACCGATTACAAATTTCGGGTCCACGTTGCAAACAATAAACATCGAAAGAATACATCTAAAATGGGAAAAGCGAATACACTTACCGAGCCTTTGGAAAATGAATAGAATCACGAAAGACATAAAAATAAAAGCAAAGAAATATTCAGTTCGTTGTTACAGTTTCGATGCTGGTCGGAGCACGGTATTGTTTGATTTATTTCTTTTTCAAACGCAACGAGACGCACCGGCTAAATATAATGCGCGATCGAATAATTTCGAGCGGTGTAAATATATCGTTGGTATCGAAAACGCGTCTCGGGCCTAACTGGTTGAATAAATTAGATTCAGTTACAAAATACCGCGAATTCGAAGGTGGCCTCGCGTTATCCAATGCTAAAATTGACCGGACCACCGACTGACACGCTGCCAGAACCAACGGGCCGTGACGTGCCACCGTAATCTTATCGCATGACGAAACGCGCGCAATTTCATAACAATGAGGGAAAAAAACAAGAACGGAGGAGAAACCGGCGGATGAGTCGTCGCGAGTTTCGTAGCTTGTTGCCGTTGGTGCTTGCCCAAAAACTTTTCCTGTCTTCGTCGCGGTTGGCAGACAACCAACTGGCCGGCTGGTCCTCGGCGTACGATGTTGGAAAATAACTTGGAACACGCAGCCCGCCCGCGGATTAAGCCCACGGAGTCTAATTGCCTTTCTCGGGCTACTGCCAATCTGTCGCGGGCATCGATGTGATCGAACACACCGGGTGTCCGTTTTCTCTTGACACGGTGGAATAGAGTCAAGGTGTCCATATCGTCTTGACACGATGAAGTACATACAAGGTGTTCTTTTTCTCATGGTGAAGTGTAGGAAGTATAGGTCGACAAAGTCTAATTGCGATCGAACACACTGGGTATACTTTTTCTCTTGACACGGTGGAGTATGTACAAGGTGTCCGTTATCTCTCAACAGGGTGGAATAGAGTCAAGGTGTCCATGTCGTCTTGAGACGATATAGTATATACAAGGTGACCGTTTTGTCTCGACCACGGTGAAGTATAGGTCGATGAAGTCTAATTGGTCTTTTCGAACCGCTGCCAATCTATCGCGGGGACACACTGGATGTCCGTTTTGTTTTAACACAGTGGACTATATACAAAGTGTGTATATCCGTTATGTCCAAGATGTTATCTCTCAACTTGGTGGAGTATAGTCAGAATGTCCATTTTATCTTGATACGGTGGAATATGCATAAGGTATTCATTTTCTCTCGACATGATGAAGTATGTTACAAGTAACCGACCGTACCAAAGAAATATTCCGAATGAAAGAGTGGAAAAATTAGTTACACAATGTCTCCCGCAGCGTTGAGGTCGAGGAGAATAAAAATAAAAGTGTGCAGCAAAATTAGGAAAATTCTTGTCGCGTTGAGGCTTTAATATTTTTCTATACAGTTTTGCAGTTTGCGAACAAGCTCCTTTTTAGCTTTATTAGAATGTAAATATTAGAGAGTACTATTAAATCTAATGTATAATAGAAACTACTTTTTTTTAGAATTACTTCTAACGTGGCTTCTTAATTACTGTTGTATTAAACATAGATTCAATTTTTGCAATATTTTCTGTGTTCAAATTAACGAAAGATAGCGTAATTTAGTGGATTTTTTTTGTTTACGAGTTTCATTTTAGAATTTAGGTCGAAAAAAATTAATTTATGTTTCTTTTCCATTTACATTTTGTCATACTTCTCTCGTTTAATTACGTAATAAATTTCAAGATGAGAGAGTCCGAGATTTCTATTGTAATCAGGAACCGCTTATCGTAAACATTGCACGTGCGTGCGTTACCGTCAACTCGCCCAGAGTTAACTGACCGATTTTCCACTCGAGCCCCTGTGGCTGCATATTGATGGAGTATTCTACTGTCTGAGCAGTGAGCCAACTTCCACTAGGGGGCAACAACGAGTACAGTTATTTTAGGCGCGAACAATCAGTCGTTTTCTTTGACCGAAATTTGTCTTGCTTCTACTTAGCGAATTATATCTACCAGAACGAAGCAACGCGAAACATCTAGAATCAGCTGCAGTTCCATTTAAAATTGCCATAACCCTCGCAATACAAGCGGTTTAGACGACCGTGAGAAGGACCACGCGTGGGTCCAAATGGACCCACAATTTAACCTTACTTGCACAAATATTTTGAATAAAAATTCTGTCGTTTTATCGTACCTATCTTAATTTCTGAGGAAACTTCTACCAACGGTACAATTAAGCGATACGAAAGTCTCTCTGGGTCCGAAAAGACCCACGCGTGGTACAGCGAGGTTCAAGAAAGATAACCACGGTATAGGATCGAAAAGTGAATGACATTTTTTACTATTTTCGATAAGTTCAACCATTCGATACATTTAACCGCACAATATTGTTCAAACAATCTTTCGAAATTTTATTCTCCGAGGAACAAAATTTGTATTAATATCTCGCAAATTTTCGAAATGTTTACGACACGATTTGACCGTGTAATATTTCTCGATTACACTTATTACACGTTATCCACCGACGAACGAATTATATTCGTACCCCGACGATAAAAGTGTGTAACGAGTTCGAAGATAAATCGCGAAGATGACCTCGCTTTTCGATCCGGCACGCTGATTGTCCCGCTTAAGGATATTAAGTAACCGGCGAATTGTTTGTAAAATCTTATTTATCGCTAAGTTTACGCGAGAGATTCGTGGACGCGGGCCAATTGGAGCCACCCCAAGTGATACTTTTTCGGGTGCACGCGAAATAAATCGGTCACAACTCCCCCACTTGGTGAACCGAACGAGTCGTTTTCAAGTTCAAGCGAGAACGTCAGGGTTTGACGAACCTTGAACGAGCTATCGTGGCACCAAGGATCTCCCCCTCTACTCTCTCTCTCTCTTTCCCCCCTATATCGAATCGTTCGCCTGAGATGATTCGTTTTGTCGTCGGACACACCATGGTTATTCCTGCTTCTTGTGATTAGGCTTACCATAAGCAATGCTACAAGTGCAAAGTCTGTCAACGGTCTCTGGACTCGACGCTTCATTGCGATGGTCCCGATCGTGAAATATATTGTCGAGGTATCTTTTTGCAATCCAAGACGTATCTTTTACTTTTGTCGATTGTGAACCCACTCGTTGTTTTATTTTTTAATTTTGTCCCCCCCACCCTGCCCTTCGTCGTTTTGTTTTCTTTTTTTCGTGTCTCGTAACGGTCCCCGAATTAATCACGGAACGTTGTTTCGTCGCTCACGAATCCCCCCCACCCCCCTCTTCGTTTGTCAAAAGTCTTTTTACACACACTGGCGCAAAGTGTTTTGCAAATTGTCATACAGGATGTTCTCCATAGGGTTATTTATTTACGAAACCGAAGAGAGCGAATTTCTGAAAAAAAAGAAACAAAACCAAAAAAGAGAATAAAGAAATTAGCTTTCACGGTTCTTTCGTGGCCCGAGTAGTTTCTCAATGTGTTATAGAATAGTTCTTGTCGAATACTATGTGCCCACTCTGTTTTCCATTTTTGTATTAAAAAAACTTTTAGTTCTATTACGAGTATTGTACGAATCGCGGTTATTCGTTGATTAGAATCGTTAACCCTCGGTTAATACCAGCGGTTTGAACGACCACGAATGAGACCACGACCTGGGTCCAAGCGGACCCGTAACTTGACCTCGCTTAAGCAAATATTTTCAACAAAGATTCTATTATTTTATCGTACTTTTCTAAATTTCTAAGGAAAGCTCCACTAACGATATAATTGAACGATGTAAATGTCTCTCTGGGTCTAGAAAGACCCACGCGTGGTACACCGAGGGTTAAGGAACGATGTCCGAGAGTGTTATTTTCGCGATTAATTTCAAATAATCGACACTGTCGTTTATCCGCAGTGTAAATGTGCCTGTAAATTTTCTTCACTTCGATTATTTGCACCAATGAAACTGAGATTTAAAGACAAGATTGTACGAAGGAAACGTGATTTTTTCGAGATTTCGTAGGTAGTTTCGCATTAAAAAGAATTGTATCGAAACCGAGGACGATCGCAGAGACACGTTCGATACACGAAACGAGAATGATTTGTAAATTCGAGAACGTTCAGAAGTATTTCGCAACGATTAAACGGGAATAACTGTGCGTGTAATAGAACATAAAATTGGCCCCACGCCCCCTCCCCAAGAACTTTTAGTGACTAACCATTTGTCCCTTTGTGTCCCATGTAGCAATGGCACAAGGAATGTTTTAAATGTGCTGCTTGCTCCAAGAGATTAGATTCCGTCAACTGCTGCGAAGGTCCTGACAAGGACATTTATTGCAAAGGTGAGAACATCGCACGATTATACGAGCAGAAACGTAACGTATCGGACGTGTTCGATGAGAAACGAGAGAATTCACGTGTTAAATTTGCATACCTCGGGAGTCTATCTGCAAAGGTTACCCGCTATGTTCTAAACTTTCACGTTGTTCCATGAGAGAGTTGTTCTTCGGTGGAAGTGTTAGCGCAGTGGTGCATCGGTGTGCAGTTGGTCTTTGAAACGCAAATAGACAGCAAACAGACATCGTGAAACAAGAGACAAAGAAGAGTTTCGCGAGTGTTTCGATAGAACTAAACAAATTTCTGAGTTCTGAGAACCTCTGTTCCCCGAAACGTTATCCAAACCGAGTCTACGAGGATCTTGAGGCGCGTAACTCGAGTTAGGCTACCAGATTCTTTGGAAAAACGTTTTTCGCGTAGCTTCGTTAAGAATTCGAGGATACCGATCGCGTCACGGGTCATTGTTTAGCGATTATGGGTTTTATTCGGTTGGCTAAGTGATTAAAAGGGTCTTCTGGTAATACAGCAACGAAACATTGATTTTCTCATTCTCTTCCACTAGAACCGTAAGAAATTAATCTTGACTAGTATGAACGCTAATCGGGGAGAGGTACTCAGAATTCCAACTTTTTTGGAATTTCCATCATTTTCGAAGAATTCGATCTTTCCGAGACAGTGTTTTCCAAATTTGTTCGAAGGCCCTCTAGAAAACCGAAGAAAAAGATTCGGTTTACAATTCATGAATAAACAATTTTCGCGTCGAGTTTAATCGATTCAAAATCGCTCCGATGGTATTCGTATAATATTCGAGATAGAGGTGTTCGTTAAACGGGATAACTTTAAATAATTGATACTTTACATCAAATGCTCGAACGCTACAATTGTTGTATTAAGTTTCCCTAGAGTCGTCAAATTCCAACGATTCATCGTATCGATCGAAACGGGGCATTGTTCGTATATTTTTGGGTGAAAAATTTTCTTTCGCGCCGCCATTGCTTACCGTTTCGGAAAACACTGTTCGGGAACGATCGTCGAAGAACACGTTTCCGTACGTTACGTTTGCTGAACAATTATGGCAAACCAGATACCTTTAACCGATGTTCTCTACAGTATGCTACGGAAAGAGATTCGGACCGAAGGGTTATGGCTACGGCCAGGGTGGTGGCGCCCTACAAAGCGACTGCTACGCCAATGGGTGGGTTTTCAGAGCCGAGACTGAGACGGGAACACACGAGAGATATCCCGACTCGGCTTCTATACTCTCACTATATATGATGCGCTTGTCTGCTTAACAGCTTGCTATCCGAAGAAATTCGGTCCGCGAGGTATTGGCCACGCTGGGGTTATGTGGATCGGGCTGCAGTGCGATATTGAGGACGAGGGGTACGCGCCCCCCCTACAATTATGCTATTTCAGTTTCGCCACTCTGTGTGTGTGTGCGCGCGCGCGTGAGTGTGTATGTGTACGTCGATTTCTGCCCGTCGTTTCTAAGAAAGTTCTTCCGATTCCCGCCAAATTAGAATCTTCAAATCTGTTACAATGGAACTCTGTTCGAACCACTCGAGAAAATAACGCTTAATTCATTACCTATGATCCTTTGAAGCATCAAAGCTCGTGTGGATACCGAAAAACAATTGCTCTTAAGTATCTGGTAATATTGTGAATCTTGGGAATTTTGAGATTAATTCACGGGTATAAAAATTGTGTTCGGTGAAATAATTTTTTTTTTTTATTTTATAACAACGGTACGTGTAACGTGAATTGTAGAAACGATATGGTGTGTTTATTACCATAAAGATTAATCGTGTTCGAAGATATTATAAATGAGAGATTCTTCGGTATTTTTAAACATTGAAAATCGGGTTAGATTCTGGTTGTACGTATGATTGTTTAATAGCCGTGTTTAACGCAAAATGTGATTTTGTGTATTAGACAATTTTCAGATAATAGTTCAGCTAGAGTTCGGTTAATCGAAGATTCGAAAACATTTTGTTCGTATAAACGGTGGTCGTATAAACGGGGTTCGTACGAACGGAGATTGTATAAACGGGGTTCGTATAAATAGAGTTCGTATAAATGGAGTTCCACTGTAATTAGTAACAAGTCGGTACGTGTACACTACCTCTGAAAAGTTCGAGTACATCTGTTGCAGAGAAAGTTGAGAATTTTTGTATCACATGGAATAAAAGTTTGGGTACATCGGTCGGAGAGAAACTTGCGAATTTTGGCATCACATGAAATTAACAAAAATCGACGACGTTACGTTTCGTTAAATTTATTTTCGAAATTTCCAGCTAATCGAGACTACTAATTTTATTTCATATCTTGTACCGCTGCACTTCGTTTACATTCCGTACCATAAGAATTAAGGACAACATTATTCATTATTGTTCTGCTCTGAAATTTTTGTTAAATGTTAATTTTCTTTTTCGTTATTATATGTAAAATCTTTCCTTTTGTATATTTTTGTGTATTTTTATATATTTTTGTATATTTATGCATATTTTTATACAAGTTTGTATATTTTTGTACCTTTTTGTATATTTTTCTATATTTTTGTATATTTCCGTACAAATGGGTTCTCAAGCTTGTAAATAAACTATTATTGCTATTATCTTCGTTGTACAGCCATCGTGTAATGAAAATTGATTAATTTCTTTCGAAAATGTGGATAACGTACCCAAGCTTCGGTTCGGTGGTGTAGTTAGAACGTTCCTAGACGAAACGATCAAAAAAATCTAGTGATTCTTTGTTTATCGAATTCCCGAGACAAGTCAACGCGATTTTATCCGATTCGTTCGCGTCTATATCTAAGAGGGAAATATTTCAACGAAATGCGCTAAGGGGATTATTTGCATTGAATAACAAAGAAAACATCGATCGAGGCTCCATTTAATACCGAAATTGATAAAAATATCAGGCCCACGAGCGAAAGAGCGAATGAACGAACGTTTGCATGTGTCTTTACGTACGTATACGTGTACATACATACACATGAATCGACGCCTTAACGCTTTGCGCTATTACTCACCTTCACCACTTTCTATCGTCGAGCCACTCGATCGTTTCAGATTGTCGAGTACTATAATAACCACTCGTGTAATATCACGTACGAGACTCGTCTCAAATATTTCCGACGAGAATGTCCTTTTGTGCTCAACGATTCTGCTCGACGAATGGCTAGCACGTGTTTTCGTTTGTAACGACGAGTTGCTCGTAGAAATATACGCTTCTTTCGTAGCAACGAAGATTAACACTATATTTCTGCCACCAATTCAAGTTCGTGGAATAAAAGCATGTACCCGATTTCACACCTATTCCGGAGTTGATTATACCGGCAGGGAAATACACGTGCACCTCGACCGAGTGAATTATTAAATAAATTCGACGCGGGAAAACATACATTATTTATGAACGGAATAATCAACTTCGATTGCAAATCCTTTCGTTACGGGAGGACGTTGCAGAATCAGTGAAATGTTCGTATTTTTCATTAAGGACCCCCTTCTCGCATTTTAATTGCCAATTATTATCGATCCACTTCTCATTTGCATGGGATTCCCTTCTTTTGGAATTTACAAGTACTCGAACACCAGAGTCGCGCGAACGAATTCGCGGTACAGTTTCGCGAGACGTGTCGAAGAATCAAAATATTTATCGTTGAGAGTTAGAAAGCAAGTACGGTTCGTGATCGGGATCGATATTGTCGTTTGCGCGATCGGTGGGATTCGAGTACGTTCGATTCGGATCGAGATCGGAGAAATGACGGTGATATTGGTAAATTTGTGTACGTAGCGATGCTGCTCCTCGTACAACCGTGATCGACACCGCTGTGATCAAGGCACCACCTGGCAAGGGTTGTCCGCGATGCGGAGGCGTCGTGTTTGCCGCTGAACAGGTGCTCGCGAAGGGTCGCGAATGGCACAGGAAGTGCTACAAATGTCACGACTGCACCAAAACTTTGGACTCCATCATCGCCTGCGACGGGCCCGACAAAGACGTTTACTGCAAGACCTGCTATGGAAAGAAATGGGGACCGCACGGATACGGATTCGCATGCGGATCAGGATTCTTACAGACCGATGGTCTAACGTGAGTACTGTTCTTCGTTTAACACTAGATTTACCAAACGGTCGAAATTACTGGTACCAACCGCTTTTACAAAGAAATTTACTTCAAACTCCATTGTTTGAATTTGTATTTTTGTATTCTTTTTCCAATCATCGATATTTCTGAGACGCCTACGAGGAACAACTTAACATATCGGAATCTATCGGTAGTTCTGGTGTTGATAATCGCGTGAATATACCCTGTGGAACGAAAAACAATTTGGAGTTGTGAAAATTATGATAGATAAGAAAAGATAAACGGATAACTTTTCGATCTTCGGGATCCTTCGAACCAAGGCTTACCTTTGATCATTTTCTGATGTTTTTAGTTAAAGAACGATTTTTTTTATTGGAAAAAGAATTCAGGATTTTGTTACTTGTTAGTTTAAGATCTTATCTTTAGTCATCTCCCGATCTCTTCGTATAAAGAACGATTTGTTATATTGAAAAGAGAACTTAGCAGATACTAGTTAGCGGTTACACTCAATTCTCTTATAACACGGTAATCTGCAACTACAGTTCGAATACGATACGGTAGAAAAATTACTTTCTTAGAACACGATTTTCGTATATCTTAATCAATTTGGACAATTCTCGTACAGCACGAGTGTTTCCATTACATTGTCTAGCTATTAACACGGTTTTAATACAACACAGAACGCATTAACTGGTTTATAAGAGGGCCAAGTGTACTAGGTACTACAAAAAGCTTGAAAGACGTCACTTAGTGAGATTAAAAGTTTCAACCAGTCTTTAAAGACCCACGATCGAGCAAAAATTGTTCGATGTTGTCCACCATCCTCATTTAGTGAGGTTAGAAGTTATAATCAGTCTTTAAAGACGTTGTCCACAATCCTCTTACATTCCAACTCCTCGTAATACTACCCCAAGTATCTAGAACCCCTCAACGGTGACGTAGATTCGCGATAAAAGACTCCAAGGTATTGTTTCTTTCAGGGAGGAAGAAATTTCGGCCAGTCGGCCTTTCTACAATCCCGACACGACCTCCATCAAGGCGCCAGCTGGTCAGGGTTGCCCTCGTTGCGGTGGCATGGTGTTTGCCGCGGAACAACAGCTCGCCAAAGGCACCATGTGGCACAAGAAGTGCTTCAACTGTGCCGAGTGTCATCGACCTTTGGACTCTATGCTGGCCTGCGACGGACCCGACAAGGAAATCCACTGCCGATCCTGCTACAGTAAACTCTTCGGACCCAAAGGATTCGGATTCGGACACACCCCAACTCTCGTCTCAACGAACGGAGATCAGGCTCCCTCGTAGTAAGTTATATCTTCGTAACTATGGCGATATCTCCGCAATATTTTGGGACGGGTAGAGCAAATGTGCGAGATTCTTAATTCGTGGAAACTCGACTTGTTATCGCTTCTATCGAAAGTCATTTCGTTTTTTTTTTTTTTGTGAAAATGATACATGATCTTTAGAGCGTACAAACATTTTGTTAAATTATATATTCTCCATTTTGGAAAACGAAATGACTTTCCGAACATGTGTCTCTTCAATGTCGTCCACTGTCCTCGTTTTCCATTTTGAGTAGGAAAATCGTTTTCCATTTGGACATAACGTGTCAGTTTTATCGACGTTACTCTCGTCAAGTGAAATCAAAGGTACCACGTCGTCGTTTATTAAGTTGGAAACTTTCGTTTCTGATTCTTGTAAGTCGAGTCGAGTCGAGTTTTCCCTCGCGTATGTCTTCTAGATGTACGAGAGAAACGTAATTTCTTCGTTCAAGAATTTCAATGGTATAAACGATAAAAAGTCCCTTCGTACCGCATTAACTAACGTTCTTTCCATAAAGTTAACAAAATCAAAGGAATTGTAATCACGTAATCATATCAGGATCCGTTAACTTTGAAATTTTCTCCTTGATTTTTGCTTCATTTTTTCCTCTCAATCTCTTCGTTTCCCGTTAACAAAGATTTTTTACAGTACACACAATCGAGTAAACTCGATGAAAGATTATAAATCACCTTGTTACCTTGGAAACTTTCCCTTTAATTTTCGCGTCCATTCTTTCCCCTCGTTGAGTCCCTTCGGTACTCGCCGACGGAGAATGATAAACTTACCCTAAACGATCAAAATCATTTTGCAGCAACTAGCTTTATGCTCTACGCGAAATTCGTATATCGCGGAAAGATTCGTCGGTGCGTTCTGTTGCGTGTTCTCACCCGTTATCTTGTACGTTTCCTTTCAGCATCGACGCGAAGCCCCAAGTCGGTCAGAAGCGAAACGACGGCCATGGTTGCGCGCGCTGCGGATATCCCGTGTACGCGGCGGAGCAGATGATCTCGAAGAACCGCGTCTGGCACAAGCGTTGCTTCAGCTGCGGCGAGTGCCACCGTTCGTTAGACTCGACGAATCTTAACGACGGTCCGGACGGGGACATCTACTGTCGCGGTTGTTACAATAGAAATTTCGGGCCAAAGGGCGTGGGCTTCGGCATGGGCGCGGGCACCCTAACGATGGCCTAACAATTTTCGAACAAACCTAACGAGATGCTCGAACCAGTCTTATATATATATATAAAAATATAAATATAAATATAAATATAATAATATCGAGATGCATACGCGCGAATCGAACGAAAGCGACCCGTGCAGTACGAGGGTCGTACCCTCGTTCAGCACCGGTCGAATTTTACCAGTTCGCGCGTATAAGTATGTATATGTATAGGCGCCTGACTCCTCGACTAACTCCGACAAGTGACGAAGTATAACGCTGCTCCGGAAACAAAAAAGAAGGAAAAAATGGAAAAAAGGCCAAAAAAAAAAAGAAAGAAATTGAGAAAAAAATTCGTTTCTATTTTCGCCAACGACGAACCACCGATTCGATCGTAACGAAGACTGGTACCGTACACGTTTTATCGTGTCGTTATCGGCCTTTGGGGGTTACCCGTACGATCCCTTCGACGACGTAGCGCACGAACGAACCAACACACCGATCACGATTATCGAACATTATATTGTTATATATGAACGAACACAAACTTTTATTACTTTTGTATGGGTGAGAATATCACGACCCGCGGCGACTGAACGCCGCGCGGCACCGGCGAATGAGACGCGGCTCGGTTTCCGCTCCCGGTGAGACCGACACTCGGGGTTTAGTACCACTGGCAACCGATTGTTATCTACGAACGTTGTTACCGATCGTTTTTGCCGATCGTTGTCGACGAACGTTTTTACCAATCGTTATCGGCGAACGTTTTTACCGATCGTTACCAACGAACGTTTTTACCGATCGTTATCGATGAACGTTGTTACCGATCGCTATCAATGAACGTTTTTACCGATCGTTAACGACGAACGTTGTTACCGATCGTCCAGAACTGCGAACGATTCGATCGATCCGGTCGAGTGGTTACAGTTTTGATGATTCGCAATAAAACTATGAAAGCAGGGTACAGAGAGTGTCGTTTCACCCGGAGATTGGAAACCGCGAACGTCACCCGGCGACGTAAATCACGAGCATGCGAGCAAACATAGTACAAAGGAAAATCCGTATACCTGGACCGCCAATCAGGAGCAACGATGTGTAATAACGACTACTCGGACGAAGAAACAATGAACAGATATACAAGAACGATTATTTTCAATAAATGTATATTTCGAAAAAAAGAAACGAAAATGTGTGTGTGTGTGGGGGAACAGGAGGGGATTGGAGTTTTCTTTTCAGGGAGAGGGTTGGGGGGTGGGAGAGAGAAATTTTTTTTCGTGAAAAGGGAAGCGGCGAAACATCGTCTTCTCGATGGCACGTCACGACATTCCATTGTCATAATCGAAGACGCGTCGAAGGAAAAGTCATCGTCGAACGGAGCCTCTTGGACAGAGCTACTACGCCCGAAGCATTTACTATAAAAATAGTTTATCGAATATCGGAGAGGACACGACGATACGTTCGGTAGGTTTCGATTTGCTCGACGCTAAAAGGAAACCCTTAAACCGGTGGACCATTGGCACACGTTCCCCGGTTGTCCAGTTTCAAAGTTTGTCGAACGCGTTTTGTCAGACACGCAGGTCACGAACGGTACAATTTTTATTCTTAATCTTTAAGTAGCCGCGCGATGATACACCGTGACACGGACATAGTGAACGCACGAGATATTTAGCGATTAATCATAGCGACGATATTTGTGTAAAATAAATATTTTTCGATTTATAAGACCAGGCTGATGTTGATTCGAAGAATCCCGACGCGATTACTTAAAGATTCTGGGCGTGTCTCACGTGTTTCTGTTTACTCTAGACGGTTTAAGGATTCGTTACTTTAGGCGTCGTACTCGACGACGAGTTGCGATCAGTTTTCCTTCGACGTTCGAAAAGAAACACCGCCATTTCTTTGGCATTCAGTGCTCGCGACATCTTTCCGGTCTCGTTACGTTCTTTCCATACATCGATCGTTCGTATCGTCAGGAACACGGACTAAACATAATTCCTAGTACGAATGGACCTTAATAAATCTTAGATGCTAACGTATATTACTGCGAATGTATATTGAAATCGTCAATGATACACGTCATCGGAGCCTACGGTCACCGAGGGACCACGGTTCGCTTCGATTCGGTTCGATTCGGTTCGATTCGGTTCGGTTCGGCTCTTCGTCGCTCTTCGATCGACAGAGTGAAGGGAAAGAACACCTTGCTCCCGTTTAATGGATAGTAAGTATGAGTACGGTGTAAAACACTAATCTTCTATATTTATAGCAACAACTGTACAAGTGTCGACCACATCGATACCCTCGATATTATCGTTACGTTCACACCTTAACAAAAAAAAGTGGCGGAAGGAACGACGCTGTTCAGAGACCCGTGAACGCTTTCCACGATTTTCGTCCGCTTCGAGACCAGTTCTCTACCTCTCGTTGTTTCCCGCTTTCGTTTGGTAAAATATCGCGAATCGAGACGTCCAAATGCAAAAAATCGCGAGACCGATTTCACCGATATTTTTCTGCCCGATTTCTGCTCGGTTCCACTGAACCGGAGTCAGGTGCTGCGAGTCTGCTTTCGAGAAAGATACTTTCTCTCGGCGTTCTTTCTATTTATCGCAATTTTCGGTCTACATTTTTTTTTCATTTCGTTTCGTTTTCAAATATTTTTCTTTTCGATTGATCCGGTGTAGAATTTGCGTTTGAACGTCTCTCGACTATTTCGATGCGGTTCTCGTTGCAGTGCTACCGATCCGTTAGCTACTTTTCCTGGCAAATGGTCAATGGGGAATGTCGGACGGTACGTAACTATTCGCATTTATAGCGGTTTCTCGCACGAAAACCGTTTTCGCGGATTATTTCGCGCGAATGTCGTTTTCTGACGAACGATTGGAACCACGAGCGTTAACCTCGTGTACTTTGGTTAACGAATCGCTATGAAATCTCTTGCGCGCGGCGCGCAAGAATTCAGGTTTCTAGACCTCGAAACGAATAAACGATAAAGGAGAAAATGGCGCCGAAACGAGAACTTACGGACAAGGCGGGAACGAATTAAACGGTCTCTCGTTTATCACTGCATTGGAACGTTTCGCAGTGAACGAGGACCACCACGCGGAAAAAAAAACAAAAGAGCGAAAGAAGTTAAACACAACGTTCGTGAAATTTCCTAAATATTGAGATTACGGTCGAAAATAGGGGCTGGATCAAGTATATCGCGAGTAACAATATTTTCGATACAAGCGGAAGCGGCCATAGAAGCGTACGATACTTTAAAACGCTCGACTCGTTACGATTAGAAGGTTTAATCGATGAATCATAAACGAAAAATAATGTTATTATAACGTTACCGGTATAAACGAAATAAGAAACGTTACTATTATTGTAAATATAAAACAACGTTCCTGGTTTTTTGTATTTCGTATCTTGTTCGTCAATACGTGGTCTCGCTTTTTCAACAAACTCAAAGAATAGCTTTTTTTACTGTCCTGTGCAAGGATTTCAATTTCTTGTTTTCTTTCAACAACTATTTTACAAGGACTCAACAGTAACTGTTTTTCGGCGTCGAATTGAATATTGCGAGCCGTGTCACGGTTCCGTAGACGCTTTCGCTTGTACTTTAAAAATTGCTCGTAACTAAAAGCAGCAGGTTACCGAAGATATGTCTATACGAACGCTTTTCGTTACTTTAAAATATGTAGAATTGATCCTAAAAATCGTTAATATCGTGTATATCTACGATAATCGTCTGTTTCCACTGTAGGGCTTACGCGCGAATCGCAGTGCCTTTCTGACACTCGGGGTTCGAGTACTACTTTCGATGTGATTCGATTCGTTCGAGGACCAAAATATGTACTGTGCGCAACCGAGAAGTTGACCTTTGGAAGGAATTGCGAATTTTAGCGCCTTTCTGATTTCTGGGGTTCGAGTACTACTTACGAGGGATTCGATTCGCTCGAATACCAAAATATGTACTATACGGAACTCGAAAGTTGACTTCTGGAAGGAATTGCTAATAATATTGAATCGAACGTTATAGTCAGCTTTTAAAGACCCGAGACAAAACGAAAATTGTTTAACAGTGTCCATATTCCCTTTAATCCAGATAATATCTTTTCAATTCGTCATAATATGTACTGTGCGGAACTAAGAAGTTGACCTTTAAAAAGAATTGCGAATCTCGTATTGGATTAGACGTTTTAATCAGCTTTCGAAGACACAAGACCAAGCAAAAATTATTCGATGCTCTCCATATTCCCCCTAGATCAAATATCTTTTCAACTCGTCATAATATGTACTGTGCGCAACCGAGAAGTTGACCTCTGGAAGAAATTACATATCGTATTGAATCAGACTTTTTAGTCATCTTTAGAAGACCCGAGATTAAACTAAAATTACTCTACATTGTCCATATTTCCCTACTACACTCTCCTTAATACAGAAGTCATCTTTCCAACTTCCAACTATACAAATTGTGCAAATGGACTTTTAAATTCTGCGGATTCACATTCCAGGGTTCGTAACCGACTCGTTTGTACCAAGTATGATACTGTCTCTCGGGTTGTCGCACGATTTCCCATTTGTTGTTATCACCAATTAATTCTTCCCCTATCTGCGATATTATACAGTTTATTTACGAGTAGTACTCGAAACCCACGAAGTAAAACTTAGCTATTGAAATTGACTTGGATTCGCGAGTATACATGGACACTATTTAGCGCTTCGATAATTTCCAAAATTACAAGGTGATACGTAATTGATGATACGAACGAGGTTAAAGATATTTTATGGCTTGAAATAAAATGGAAATCAAAAATAGTGAAATTGTGTCGGAGGCATCGTTTTCGATGAAAATGCATTTGAAAATCAATCGAGTATGCGTGCACCTAAACAATAATTTGTTTTAAAAATTCCACTACAGACATTTCAAAACTGACGTCCATATAACAACACGGAGTATGAATCCAGATCTTATTATCGGAGAAATGGAGAAAAAATAGTAATGTTTCTTTTATACAACTTAATTTTCCATCCTGTATTTTGGGAGTAGCGAAAACTGAAAAAAGAATTTTATTCTTTAGATCTCTTTTTAAAATAAAATCTAACAGAAGAACATATTCGTATAAAAGTTTCTTTTTTAACCGTGGAATGAGAATCTGTAAATAAAAATATACGTTTCTATTTCAAAAACACAGAGTCAACTTTCAAATAACTTTCAAAACTCTTGATAGATACACAATAAATAAAATAGTTGTATTTTTTCCCTTGAAACCGAGAAACATTTGCATTCGATACTTTTCCTGAAAGTACACTGTTTTCATAATTTTAGATTATCGAAATACCCCTTTAAGAACACGTTAATAGATAAATATCGATAACAAACCTTGACATTGTATCGTGGAACAAAAAAACAACCATATCCGTGGTCTCTAGCAAAATTCGTAACGCCAGTCGACGTTCAAGTGTGTTCGGTCGATTTTCGAATGCATTTTTCTCAAAAATGATGTGTCCCGCGCAATTTCGTTATCCTCGATCTTCGGTTGATTTCGAGGCCATAGAATCTCTCAGTTCTCGTTTGTATCGTCGATTGCGAGCCATCCTGTAACATTTGGAGCGAAAATGCGCCGAACGGAGCCCGCGCGTTAATTCGAATCGTACATCGAACTCGATCCCATCTCTGGTCGAAAACACCGCGATAAAATCGCACAGTGTTTGGAAAACAACCAGCGTAATCGGAAAAATAAACAGAATCTTCCGTATAAAGAGTGGAAGAAGACAGCATGGACGGAGTGGGAGAAATAAGGGGCATACCTGTTTACGGTATAAGGTATAACGGTATACCTAACCACAATTATACTTATTGTATTGGCACCCCAAGTATAAGATATAAAGGTGTACAATTACAGTGGGTGGTAAAATTATTACGAACACATTGAAACCACTATTTATTCGAAGTTTGGTCAGAAATTAAAAATGCACTTAATTCGCAGCAACATCTTACAATTTTCAAGCTTTTATAATAAAAAAAAACAAAACTACATTTACGTCAATATTTGGTCACGTCACCTTTCTCATCTACAATTACCTGAATACTTCTCTGCAAGCTATTGATATTTTCTCGACATTTCTTTAAAAACCGTGTCAAGTAACTGAGTTCTAATTGTCTCGTTAAGGGCACGTTCGATTCCCTTCTTGATCAAACTTCAAACAAGTAGTAATAATTTCAAACTATAATAATTCGATCGGCCACTGTATACCTATTGTATCGGTACACCAGGTACAGTGTACAACGAAATACCTAGCTGCAATAACACCTATTGTGTCAATACACCAGGTATAACCGGTACAACCAACTACGATACGATAAAAACACCCGTTACTTATCTCGCTCCGCCCATTCTGTCTTCCCCCGCTCCTTACACATGGAAATCGGCTTACTTTCCCGACCACGCTGAAAACGACCTCGCGTGGGACCGAGTGTCCTCTGAACAGCATTACGTTTCCGTTCGAAGTACGCGATACTTTTCTTTTTCTATATTTACACGATTCCGCCGGGATGGAGTGGATTTCGTCGGGACGATTAGTAGAGGTTCGCGGTTTTCAGAGGCAACGGGTCCAGTAGATAAGGTGGTAGCGCGGCGGAGAAGGGCCTTGGGCTGCACGAACCCCATGCACCGCCGCCACCATTGCTTCCCCGTGTATTGGGCGAGCTTCCGTCCGTGGTGATGTCCGTCGTGTGCTTCACGCTCACCAGATTCGGATTCGCGATCGGTTTCACCTCGTTCGCGGATAGCACGCTGTTGGAACCGCCCGGCGGTGTTGCCGGACTTCTCGGTGAACGACCCTCCGCTTTCACGTTGCTCGCCACTGGGCTGGAAGCACCACTGTCCACTCCGATCCCGCTCTGGGAATTGGTCTTCTGCTGGGCGAGCCTCTCCTGCTTCCGGAATTTCGCACGTCGGTTCTGAAACCACACCTGCAACGAGGGAGACGAAATTCTTTAAACGAGGCATGGTAGAAGTTTAGAAACATACGCGGGGAGAACTCGTGAAAGTTATTTTACTTCGAATTTCTACGCAGGAAAAATAATTGCTTTTTCTTTTGTTCGTAATTTTCTTTTTATGGTCGCGATAGCACTTCCAGCATGGGAAAGCAATCGTTAACGGACACGATATTCTTAACCCCCCGCTGGAACTACGCGTGGGTCTTTTCGGACCCAGGGAAACTTATATATAGCTCAATTATATCGTTAGTGCAGTTTTTCTGAGAGATGAAGAAAAGTGGGATAAAATAATGAAATCTTCTTTGCAAATATTTGTCGCCTTAATTTCTGGTATTTCGAGGATTAAAGCATTCAGCTAACAATAAGCTCTTGCCCAATCGTCGATCGTGAATGTGTTAATACAGGGTGGAACCCGTGTTTACGAACGGTCGAATGTCGACAATCGTCTCGAGTTACCTCGCTCCCTACTCTCCGGCTTAGCAACGATAATAAATACCGAGAAAAGTGTGACGAACGTTCGAAACATATTTGTAACGTTTATGGAATATACGAAATATGTATATACTTAAACGCTTGAATTTCGTTTTAACAGTTGGATAATAACAATGTTCTTAAAAACCAAGATTCTACGACAGGGATGGTTACTTCTTCGACTGGACCCTGTATTCGCTGTATAGTCGACCGCTAGTCGATTCACCGTGCAAGGGTTAAATTACTGTTATACGTGTTAATAACTTATTATGTTTCACCGATGTTCCACCGAGTACGTCGATAAATGGAGTTGAACAGCTGTTGGTCGTCGACGAGACAACTAACTAGCCATTTGGAGTTGCTCTCGAGATTTCAAAGAGATACGATATTTTATTCCTTGTTCGCTAATTTATATCTTATTGTACCGTATTGTAAAATATTACATCATATTATATCGCATTATACCGTTGCATCGTGGTCGAAGTAGTGAATGTCTCTTTTTGACACCAAAATGAAATTGGCCGAAAGGATAAAAAGTAGAAGGTTTGAGCTTTAATTTGCTTCCTGTCTCGATAGTTTTCGATCAATATTAACAAAGTTATGGAATTTAAAATTTGATCATTCTTCAGTAGTACTCGAGTGGTCCTAATTCGATGGTTAAGAACTGTACAGTGTAATTCTCTTGGCAACATAAAATCAGTATCACCACCTAAACATCCCAGAGATAATCGTGTTTTTAGTTCACAGATGATACAAATACAGCAGTCTCCACTGCACTAGCGTCGTTGCCGACCAGCCAATGACGCAACAGGGACATCGACCACTTCAGCGCTATAGTATACAAACATGGGATTATCGCTGGGGTGTTAGGTGGCGACACTGTCTTTGTGTCCACTGGCGCGAGAATCACCCTGTATAAATACAGTAAAGTCTCCGTAGTTGACAATCACGCAACTACTCCATAGATGGCAGTCGCTACCCCCACCCCATGAGTAGTCTTTAGGTTCTAATCAGCCGTGTAATCGGATGGTCAACTCGACGATTTTAGATTCTTTTTACATTGACGCTCAAAATTAATCGATCTTTCTTTATACGTACTAGATTGTACGTGTTACAACCTAATACTATACTGTTCAATAAGTTTCATCGAAGAACAAAACTTATTGAACAACCTATTACTGTTCGTTGGCGATAGGAAGGCAAACGAGTGTTTACACTCTAGTTTATAGCCTACCAGTTTCTTTACCATCGCATGTATTGTTGCTATTGGCAAAGGATAATGAATCTCCCAAATAATGAAATGTTGCTATCGACAGAGGCCAATAGCGACTGTGTATGAGGTAGTAGGGAAAATAGTAGATTGTAAAGTAGAGTGGGGATGTAAACACTCGTTTGTCTCCTTCTCACGGACGGATAGTACTTTTGATAAAAGGGTGAGAATTGTAATTATAGTACTAACTGCTTAAAAATACTCCTAATTCTTACTTTCCTAAACAGTATTTTCAAGGAATTAAACTATTTAAAAATAATGCTATCTTTAGTTTAACTCTTTAAAAATAGTATTATCGTTAACTCAGTTCCTTAAAAATAGTATTATTATATTTGTATCTAATTTTAGTGTTTGCATAGAAGTAAATATTTGTAAGTGAAATAGATCGAGGTTCGAAAACTCGACTACATTCTTTTGGTAAAAGAATAAATTTCTATCGTTTTCATCGCACGATCAAATACTTTTGAGCGATAATGTATGCCAATAAATCGAAACTTTTTCGCGATATGAAATATCGTATATTTATGTGTTCTGTTGTTGGCATCCGGGGACCCCATGTTACCGCCATCTATGGAGATTTCACTGTACGACGTATCAGTCGGACCGATACACCTTTCAAATTTATCATTTTTTCCAACGATGTTTTTTGAAAAATTGAATTACATTACTCGATGGAATTATTTTCTTTTTTATCATTCCTTGAAAATATTTAATCTTTCACGCACGAACCTGTCCCAATATTTCCCCAAAAAAAGGGAATCACAGAAATGAGAGAATAATACAACTTTTGTTGTATTCATCAATTAAAATACTCCACGTTTGAAAACATATAACCTACAAACGACGAAGACGTATAATTTGCAAAATATCAATGCATAATTAACAACTACTTTTGTTATACTAATCGACTGAAACATCAACCGTTCACGAACGATTCAATCTACATACGACGAAGACGCATAATTGACAAGTACATTTGTTATACCAATCGACTAAAACACCCACCGACGCATAATTGACAAAATACATATATTCGAAATGGCCGCAACGCCTAAAGAGGACGCCCGGAAACGTTGGTCCGCCATTCTCGACGTCTACTAACCATCGACGATAAATACACCATCGTTCCATCGAATCATTTTTAACACATTAAACGTCATGGTGGTCACTGGTGACTAACGCTCGGAGCTTACGTCTCTTTAAATCGTTTACAAGAAACGAAACTGATACCTGTAAACGTTCGAACAACGTTACTATCCTCGTTATCACACTACAAACTAACAATCGCTCGAATGCGTTGACGAATATCTTTATTTTTCGCGCTACAATTTGAAAACAAATTTCGAGAACCCTCTAAGACATGAGAAACTCTCCTGGGCCAGTAAACGTGTTGACCGATCTCATTGTTCGGTTCCGAATAGTCTGGAATCAACGAATTCTGGTCGATTCTGTGTTCGTGGACGATCTCGGGAAAAACGAATTCTCCGTCAGACGTCTCTGTAAGAGTGTAACAGTCGCTCTTGGAAAAAGGAGGAGAGGTAGAGAGTGTGCTGGCTGGTCCCTCTGGCTCGTCAGAGGAAAACGGCGGCAGCCAGCGCTCGTAATTGGCTCTAGTTGGCCAAATGAAATATTTAACGAATAAAATAAACGGAAAGCGGCGGTGACCTGCATGTTAAAGTAGCGGATTTATTTGCTTTACCGTTTATCTGACCAGCAAAGCCACCCTCACCCCTTGTGTCCCGTGTTATCTCGCTCCGTTCAGTTCGTCCTTGTCTCTCACCCTTGTTCGTTCCTCGACGTGTGTGCACGTGGGATCCCACCCCTAGATTTTCCATGGGCGGCTACGTTCTAGGCTCCGTAGGACGGGGCTGAGTGGCAGCGGCCGTGAAAGAGGGGGAAAGGGGTGGATTCAGAGAGTCAGGGGCGCGGGACACCATGATGAACGTGATTGCCCTTTCCGGACGGCAAACACTGCTATTGGATTTTTATCAGTCGCCGTTGCCGCTGAACGCGCGGAACGGACGCGCCTGTTCGAGAAATTCCACGAACGAATGAACGAACGAACGAACGAACCGGACGAACGAACGAACGAACGAACGAACGAACGAACGTACCCGTTCGAAATCCTCGAACCGCGTTCTCTTTCCGTTACCCTGGATTAATCGGCCAATGATTTTATGAACCCTTTGCCCGGGAGAGTTTGTACACAGACGTTGGTGTTTCGTATTTACGAAAGTAACACGCCAATTGCAGTTTTATTCCGTTCGAATGACGCCTTGGATCCTCCATCTGTTGTTATTATTATTATCGCGATTGTGAACATATGTTTCGATTCGTGAAAAATCGTTCGTTATCGAATAAAATCTTGTTTCGAGGTAATATATGATAAGTTGTACAGTACATAGTTATATACTAAGTACACGTGTATTGTGTTTGTATATGCATCTGAGGTTTAAAAAATCTAATTGTAAAAGTCGTGCGTATCAAATTTACGAAAGTAACACGCGATTCGCAACTTTCGAGCTCGATTCTCCACCTACCCTCGTTATTATCATGATTTTAGACCTATTTTTCGGTTCGTGCAAATAGTTCTGTTCGTGAATATAATCTTTCGTTAATGAATAAAATCTTCTTGTCTCAAGATAGAGGAAAGATGGAAAATATGATCGCAATGATTAATTTTATAATAATTCTAACGATTGCGAATCATTGATATTCGAACGTTGGCCGTCGGAACTCATCCGTGCATCGATTTTAATTAAAATCAATATTACTGCCATATTTGTGAATATCATACAAGTCTTTAATCAGAAATTCTCAATCTTTTCAAAGACACCTACCGTAAACTATATATTTGTATTAAGATGAAGAATCAAGAATATTCGACAAATAGGGGCTGTATTATAAATTATACATATTTTTAGGTATGGAAATTTTTGTACGATTATTTTGTATTATCATAGAATTCCTAACAAAATTTAGTATTAGAATCAAATTTCGGTTACAAGTATCAATTGTGCTAATTATACCTGGAGACAAACGATAAGCATTCTTAACAAATTCCTACTAAATGGATCTTGTCTTCGAAAATACTCCGAATAGAATTAGTTCAAAATAATCCACTTATTATAATTAAACTTCGTTTATAGGTATCAATTGTGCAAATTACACCCAGAGACAGACGATAAGAATTCTTAGCAAATTCGTACTAAATATACCTACGTCTTCCAAATTTACTTTCAACCTAAGCGTACCTTTTATCTTTGACCCGAATGCATGGCAATATAAACGGTGACATAAAAAGGGGGTGTAGTATTGAACTAGTTACAAATGTAATCGTTCGCAATAAATTGACTTCCATGACAAAAATTTTCTATTCTCCGTGTAACGTTATCAATCGATTATTCTTATAAAAAATTGTAAGTACCGTAACGGTCGTAATTCACCACTGTATAATCAATGTTCGATAGAATTTGGCGAAAGATTTCAATGAGAATTATAATACTTGAACAGCGTAGATGTTGAGGAATTTCCCTATTGAGTGTAACAAACGGTTAACAAACGAAGTGTACTAAATATACCTCGTCTTTGAAATTTACTTGCAACCGAAGCATACCTTTTATCTTTTACCCGAATGCATGGCAATATAAACGGTGACATAAAAAGGGGGTGTAGTATGGAACTGGGCACAAATGTAATCGTTCGCAATAAATTGACTTCCATGACAAAAATTTTCTATTCTCCGTGTAACGTTATCAATCGATTATTCTTATAAAAAATTGTAAGTACCGTAACGATCGTAATTCACCACTGTATAATCAATGTTCGATAGAATTTGGCGAAAGATTTCGATGAGAATTAGTTGAACAGTGTAGGTGTTGAGGAATTCCCCTATTGAGTGTAACAAACGGTTAACAAACGAAGTGTACTAAATATACCTCGTCTTTGAAATTTACTTGCAACCGAAGCATACCTTTTATCTTTTACCCGAATGCATGGCAATATAAACGGTGACATAAAAAGGGGGTGTAGTATTGAACTAGTTACAAATGTAATCGTTCGCAATAAATTGACTTCCATGACAAAAATTTTCTATTCTCCGTGTAACGTTATCAATCGATTATTCTTATAAAAAATTATAAGTACCGTAACGATCGTAATTCACCACTGTATAATCAATGTTCGATAGAATTTGGCGAAAGATTTCGATGAGAATTACTTGAGCAGCGTAGGTGTTGAGGAATTCCCCTATTGAGTGTAACAAAAGGTTAACAAACGGAGTGTCGTTCCCGACGGCGGCGTAATAAAATTACGTCATCGTCCACCAAAAACTATGTAACACACGCAGAAGCCGCCGGTACGCGCCAGTGACAACAATAATTCGTATTTGGCCACGGACCAAACCCCGAAGAGACCGTAGCATGTGTGCCGTTGTTTGCCGAACGGACGACGACGACGGCGTGAATTAGGGAGACTACGTGCTGGCGTTAATGTTAAATAAATACAGTGCGCCTAAATAAAATGCAACGAGCCGCACCGACAGATGTCCGCCTCGTTTTGGATAAATATTTAAGCCTCGCTTTATACGCTCCGTTGCCTCGACGCTCGGCGTTTCGTTTCGAGCGTGCACGGTTCTTCAAAATTCTCCTCCTGTCGCGCAATCGTGACGTTTTCATTGGGTATTTACGTTCGAGAAAGAATCGTCGATCGTTGCTGTTTTTCCTGAAACGTTTCGGGTAAAGAGCGAAACAGATTTGTACGTAACTTATACGAAGATCGTTACTTTAACAAATTGGTGAGTAAAGGTAGATTTTGAACGAATAAAAATTTTGTACACGGTTCTACAAAATTTTCTTTCTATCTTCTGCATAGAGACTTTGCATTCGAGAAATAATCTTCCATTTGTTACTTAACCAAAGAGTAATCGTTACTTTAACAATTTGGTGAGTAAAAGTAGATTTTGAACGAATTAAAATTTTGTACACGGTTCTGCAAAATTTTCTTTCTATCTTCTGTATGGAGACCTTGCGATTAAGAAAGAATCTTCCATTTGTTACTTATTCGAAGATCGTTACTTTAATAAATTGATGAGTAAAAGTAGATTTTGAATGAATTAATTTCATACACGGTTCTACAAAATTTTCTTTCTGTCTTCTTCATCGGGTGTTTGCGTTCGAGAAAGAATCGTCGATCGCTGCTATTTTTCCTGAAACATTTCGAGTAAAATGTGAAACGAATTGGAACATAACTTATTCGAAGATCGTTACTTTAACAAATGGGCGAGTAAATGTGGATTTTGAATCGATCCAAATTGCGCAATAAATATATTTTATTCGAAACTGTTCGAAATTTAACTTCTTCTCGTATTTTCGAATATTTTATTTGAGACTCCAATCGCCTTTTTCCTTTGCAAATGCAGAAATGTATAGAATTTATGAAAAGAAATTATTTAATATTATTTAATAAACGTATGACGATTCGAAATTTCATTTAAACTTTCAATTTCAAATGTTTTTCCAATTTTCACTTAATCTAATCTTCGTCAAGATGCATTAACTCATAGAGCTAAGTTACTTTCTATGTCAATTTTGTTTAATTTTTAAACCAAGTATATCAAATGGAACATTGCATCCGGGAATAATTCGAGAATAATTTATCGTATTCTTCCGGGAAGAAAAGTTACAGCGATCGTTGAAAATGAAAATCAAAAGTAAGATGCTCGAGTGGAAAAGATTAACGTTGCAAATAATCGCTGAACACGTTGAAATAAATAGTATACAACGAATTAAGAGGAAAAGCAATCTCAGGTAAGAACTAGCGACGGATCCAACAGGGTAACTTTCCCTAGTGGTTAGAACTTCCGACTCAACACTGATGAAAATCACTTCCTCCGATGGTTTTTATGGAGATAATACCTTAGATCCTTGAAGGCCAGGAAATAAAATAAAACAAGAATGCAAATTAGTTCTCCATAGCCAAAGAATTCGTTGATTTTCAGGATTATTTCTTTCAAAATATAGAATAACAAAATTCTGTCCACATTTATAAAAAGTAATCAAATCTTTTACCATAAGAAGCCATCGGATGTAATGAATGAGTAATCGAAAATGTAAAAAAAAAACAATTAAGAATTCATTAACCACGAGTTAATCGACAGTCGCTGAAATTGTAATCGTGAAATCTACTTTCACAAATATCGATTAAATTTCTTCCTTCTGTAAGCAAAAATTTTCTTGCAGTTCGTACTTTGAGAAAAATCTAAACCAATTACAAATAATTGTCCAATATCTTGAGAGTTTGATTGGCGGGTATTGTTGTTAAGGAAATTGCTGAAATTTCGTGGTTCTAAGAAGGAGGAATATTTTCGAAGTTTGCGTAAATATTTTGACAAGCAAGACCCGAAAGCTTATGGACCGAACATTAGGAATTCTAGTGCGGTAGCAACATCGGGTTCGCGCCGTATTTACTCGTTCGATTAACCCCGCGATTGTGACTCGTCGTGATTTCCTCCTTCTGGACCAGTTACCCAAGGATTTCGTGCAGTCGCTGTTTTGCCCTTAGGGCGTTCGAATCTAACTCTACAACGAACGTTCAAGTCCGGAAACGTTGTACATCCCTTCTAAACGTTGTACAAACATTGTCGATGCAACCACGAAGACTCTTGACATTTAGTTTTTAATTTTAAGTACATTAATACCCTCGTGAGAATTCGTACACCCAGAAAAACGATTAAAGAAACAAATTTGGAATTTTCTCTCAGTCGAACTGTTCACTCTTGCGTCCAATTTGTTTCCGATAGAACACGTTTCTAAATAAAAATTGACGAAGAAGTTATCGCCGCCAATCGAAACTGCGCAAGAGAGCTTGAAACGTGACAAGTGAATACCTTCGAATGTATTAGTCGTATAAAAAGATATTAACCAGCGAAATCTTACAGCAAGTATATATATTTTAATAGGTATCACATTGAAAATTATGAGATTTATCCGATAGATTCTACATCTATCAGATTTGACGATCGTCGTTATAAATTATATTAAATTTGAAACGTAGCCGGCTGCTGGTTATATACTGTAATACCTGAACAAGACGGAAATGAACCTTCCAATCGACCGACTAAACGCACTATCGAAATGCCCAGGCAATAGTTCGCTGTACATTTGCAGATACCGTGTCTCGCGCTATGATCCCGTTCGGTACGGACACCAAAGTGGAATAGAGAGCCATTGACAGCGAATCGTCACGGTTCTGGTCGGACACGAAAGTGGATACACAGTTAATGAGACCTGTCTAAGCGATTTATTCATCAGGCCCGGTGGCATCGAATCGACCGATGCATCTCTTAATCAAGATTTCGACTGCAGAGCCATGCGTTTCCGCCCCGAACTTATTTGGCTAATTGAAGAAGGCGATCCCGCGGCGGCTGAGAGTGTCGCAGTGGCCATCAGCTGTAATCCCATTACAGCGCGTCTGATTTGATGGTCTTAATGAATCCTTGATTGTTATAGCGTCGCTCTACGCTCTCCAAGTGGATACGACTTATCGGCTCGTTTCATTTCGATACAATGCAAACGTACTGCGCAGAAGTGAAATGTTGACCTCTGAAAGGAATTGTGGATTGGGTGGGCTTTCAAAGATTTGGAAGTAAGCAAAAATTGCACGACGTTGACCACATTCCTTTTAATCTATGTGACATCTTTCCAAGTCGCAATGTACTGTGCAGAGCTGAGAAATTGACTTCTGAAAGAGTTGTAGATTGGGTTGGACATTTTAATGGACTTTCAAAGATTTGGAAGTAAGCAAAAATTGCACGATGTTGTCCACATTCCTTTTAATCTGTGTGACATCTTTCCAACTCGCCATGTACTGTGCAGAGCTGAGAAATTGACTTCTGGAAAAAATTGCGAATTATTGGGTCAGACGTTTCAATCAATCTTCGAAGACCTATAATTAAGCAAACATTGCTCGACACTATCCACATTCCCCTTAGTCCAGATGACATCTTTCGAACTCGCCCTAGTATATACTATACCGAGCTGAAAAGTTGACCTTTGGAAGAAACTACGAAACTACATTCCTCTTACACATAGTACTACATTCTACTTGATCCAGATGACATCTTTCCAGCTCTCCACAGTTATTCGATGAAAACCTTGGTACTGTAAAAAGTACTACATTCTCCTTAATCGAGATGACATCTTTTCAATTCTTCATAGTACTGTGCAGAGTTGAGAAGCGACTTCTGATAGGAATTACGAATCGTATTGGACCAGACGTTCTAGTCAGCCTTCGAAGATCTATGGCTAAAATTGCTCAACCGTATCCACATTCCTTTGAATCTAGATGACATCTTTCCAACTACGCATACTGCTATGCGCAGTTAAAAAATTGACATCTGGAAAAAAATTGTAAATAGTATCAGATCGAACGTTCTAATCGGTTTTCGAAGACTCGGGCCTAAGTAATAATTACTCGACGTTGTCCACATTCCCCTTATACATGATATTACATTCCCCTTTAATCCACGAGTCATCTTTCCAGTTGCCAACTATACACACACCACTTCGTAACTCATTGAAATCGTAAGATTTGCCATTTTCACGTTAGCCTCATTTATCGACAAACGTTTCATTCCAATTTTTTCAGCCAACTGTCCACTAAAAGTAGTAAAAAGAAACATCGATCGATCAAATGCACATTCGTGAATCGTAGAGTGTTCCGCTTCGGGAATTGATTTCGGAAATTTTAACCTAATCCGAAACCTAGCAAACTCGTTTCGCTGTTTTTTAAACGTAGAAATATCTATAACCCACGAATATCTATAAAAGCGAACTTCAGGGAGATCCTTTTCTCAAACAGGATCGTCAATATTATATTTTAAGTTCAATATTTTTATTAATCATTACGAAAGATAAAGAGAGTCACGAACGATATATAAATACGGGTACAGTGAGGACATCTGGAAAGAAAAACGTTCGATGTAAAAATAATAGCGTCGACGTATCATTGTAACGTCTACTTAACATCTATTTCCCAAATTCTGTTCGAATATATTAATTCAATTCCGGGTGACAGCCAACTCTGAATCGACCGTCGAATACCAAAACCGTAACCTTCCGTCTGATTGATCGACGAAGCGGATCAGCCGTAACGGTAATTCGCCTTGACTTCCGGCCACTGCGATATTGATAGGACCGTTTTCGGATACATCCTTATAACTCGCTTAATGCGACGCATCGAGAGAATCTTGGACGTGCTATGAATGTTTCAAGCAGTTCAGCGTGCCCGAGCATACGAAGTGAATCCTTCATTCTGATCGGGCGTCGCGTCTCTCACGTCGAGCATATTGCTCACGAAGATTGACCAAGAGGGAATGAATCAGAAACGGAAGACCTTTTTTGTTTAACGAGTCCATACTTCGAATCACAAATCTTGAGAAGTCGTTTACAAGATACATCTTCTGTTTCGCACATTGCACACTTGACCGACTAAATAATACACGCACCTCTTGTACGTGTCTCTCTATGAAATTTTGTGTAATTTAAATTTTAATCAGAATTTAGCTTGCACAGTTAGCAAGAGAAGAAAAATAATGCGTATTATTCATAATGGCTATCTTAAATCATTTGCAACAAGAAACAGAATATTCCGCGCGCGATTTCTGGATCGTATCATCGAGTATGAAATAATCCGCAGAAAGCGAGTTGTATAGTATAGCGTATATATGATTTTGTAAACGTGGTATTATTAACGGTACGGACCGAGTGTCGATAACGCAGATAGTTCGAGATACGTTTAAATTAGTCGCGTAATCGAATTTTAAAAAACCGTCGCTCGCGGTTTATTTCGTGATACGAATACAGTTATTCCGTTTTTGGATGCAAATAAGTTGAATATTCTTCGTGTGGTTACTTCAGAAACTGTTTTTGTTACAATGTTCTTTAAATTATCCCTACGAAAAGTTTTGCAAAACGATCAAATCCCTCGAAGAAAACCCGGACAAAAAAATCTTCCGAAATGACTTCGAAGACCATGTAAACCTCGATAATCGTTCGAGTCGCATCGTTTACAAGTCATTGTCGCAGAAAATGAGTATTTTAAACGGTATCATTATTTTTCTCTTGCTGCTAACTAAGCAAAGAAATATCAATTAGTGAAAAGTACTAATGTTTCCCATTATATTTACCCAATACACTTATAACGGTACTTTCAAATAGATTGGGTCGCGTCGTTTACAAGTCGCTACCGCGAAAGATAGTTATTTCGAACGATACTACTTTTTCCTCGTTATCAAATGTGCAAGTAAACGACGATCGATTAAACATAATAGCGTTTCCTATTATATTTACACCTGTAACGGTACTTTCAAATGGATTGGATCGTGTCGTTTACAAGTCGTTACCGCGAAAGATAGTTACTTCGAACGATACTACTTTTTCCTCGTTAACAAATGTGTAAGTAAACGACGATCGATTAAACATAATAATGTTTCTTGTTATATTTACACCTGTAACGGTACTTTCAAATGGATTGGGTCGCGTCGTTTACAAGTCACTACCGCAAAAGATAGTTACTTCGAACGATACCGTTTCTCTCTCGTTACCAAGTGTGCAAATAAACGATTTCATCGTGTTTATAATAGCACCGATGTACTTTTAACCGAACTTACGGTCAGGATTCGGTAGATCCAACCAATCGGTCGTCAGAATGTTAATCGTGGCATTCGCATGAGCACAAGTGTTCACGGACGGTCGTTAAAGAAGTTGGAGCGTAAACGCGGAATTGCTCCACGCCACACGCTTCTGGATGTTTCCAGCTCCCGACGTCGTTCTCCGTGGATGATACCCAGCAGGACAGTTTTTAATCACCGTAAGTGGATCTACATAGAGTTCGCAATTACCAGGGCACACTCCGGGCATGGGCCCCTTGTGTATCAGCCCACCCTCGGCCGACCAGCACCGGAGCACTGCCAGCACCAGAACCGAGCCAGCTCGAATGTTTTCCCCATTTCATCCCTCCGTGGAAGCAGTCAGCCCCTTCTTCCGTCCGCCGCTACACCCCTACACCCCTCTCTCGTCGCCTTGCCTTTCTATCTAGAATCCTTCGTCAAGAGTGTTATTGCCCGTTCTTGTCTCTGGTGTTCCCGTTGCGCCTTCCTGATCTCTGCCTCCTGCGTCGATCTCTTTCTCCATTTTTCTTCCACTTATCGAGAAAGAATCGAAGTCGAAGACCCGCTCTTTCAGTGTATCGTGTCTTAAATTGTGGATTTTTAGGAGTTGCTTAATCTTGGTACGTTCCTCGGTTTTTTTTCGACCCGAGAGTCTTCTTTTCCTCGCAAAATACGAGGTAGAACGAAAACGAAGTTTGTAAGTTTGAAGGTAGATAATACTTGCCGAACGGAGCGGAAAATTCTTAGTAAAGATGACTCGGAGAATTTACATTTACAAAGTTACAAAGTAGAATGATAAAAGTGATTGTAAGTTTTAAGGTAGACAGTACTCGCCATTTGGAGCAGAAATGTCCGTATAAACATTAGTCGAAAAAGTAATATTTACAAAGTTACTGGATAGAATGAAAAAAGAGTTCATCGCTGTTGAAATATTAGTGGTCAAATGGAGCAGAAATATCTTCACAAAGCTTTCGTTGAAAACTATTATTTACAACAAAGTTGGAAGGTAGAACGAAAAAGAGATTACTTGTATTCATCGAATACTTCTTTCACCACTATGAATATCTTTACACTACTCTATTTATCGAATACTTTTTACACTACACTGTTTACCTAATATTTCTTACACTACTATATATATCGACCGAATATTACTTATATTCCTTATGAATATTTCTTACAATATTCACCAAAGATTATTTATGTTCATCGAACATTATATTCACTGAATATTTTTCAAAATATTCACCGAATATTTCTTACAATATTCACCAAAGATTAATTATGTCCATTGAATATTGTGTTCACTGAATATTTTTTTAAATATTCACTGCGCATTTCGTACAATATTCACCGTAGATTCCTTATATTCATCGAATATTACATTCACTGAAAATTTGATAATATCCACCGAATACAATTTCTTGCAATATTTACCAAATATTCGTGTCGCCGGTGTTCGAATATTCGAAAATTCGACCGGTCTCAGCCCCGGTTCGGAGTACAGAAACGTTCGTTGCTTCTTTCCTGATCGTGGGTAGCCTCGTTTCCTTCGATTTCTGCATTTCCCGTGTGTCTTTTCTCCTTTCGTTTTCCCGTGTTTTTCTTAGTTTTCCGCAGAGTGTGCCATGCACCCCGCCCTGTCTCACCGTCGGAGACGACCCTTCGTCAGAAGTGTCCCCGTCCCCCGATCACCCTCTTTCAAATTGACCTCTCGTTTCTCATGAATGTACACTACCGTATCCCACCGGGAGAAAGAAACTCGTGTTGATTTTCCAGGAGCTCTCCCAAGGCTGTCTACGTCCAAATTGCTCGTTCCAAGTCAGGCTACCTTCGTCCCTTTGTTACACCTACGCCAACGCGATTGGGCACACCGATGGCGTCTTGCTCGATGAGAAGGAAAATTTTCATCGCGTTTCTGCCGCGAATTCAGGACTCGCGGACAGAGTAAACGAGAAACAACGATCGAAAGAACGAACGAAAGAATCAAACAGCCCTGCCCTTGGCGCTGGGCTATTAGAACACTTGCCCCAGTCCTGTAATAGGTTGCTCGATAAGTTTTGTCATTCGATAAGAAACGAAGCTACTAGGTTCGTCGTTTTATTTTTCTAAAGATGGTAACACTGTTCGATGAACATATGTAAAATTTAACGTTGATCTGTCGATCCGTTCGTATATTTACAATTGTTCAAAATTGAAGGGTCATGGTATTCTTTTACAATTGAACAAACGACAAAACTTATCGAACAACCACTTCAAGTGGCTCCCCACTTAAGGGTTGGTGATTTTCATTTTATAAAAAATAAACAAATTTTACTAGTAGGGGTAATCGATTCTTTTTAAAGGTACTTTTAAAATTGTATTAGCCTCGTGGAAAATTTAATTTAGAAATTGTATCGACAGAGTTGAAATGCATCGTGAAATATAGTTTCTTGAAAAATATAAATTTTCGAAATGAATTGTACAGCGGATAATATCTGAAAACTTTTGAATTATATTAGAAGAAGAGTAACGTGCCCCACGATGTCTGGAGGCGTCGTTGAGATTAATAAACAAAGTTATTGAAATTAGAAAAAAATTCGTCGATAAATCGAAGCTGGTGGATACACTAACGAATATAAAAACAAAACATCGCGAGTATATTTCCAAAGTAACGTAACTCAAGGAGACTAAGTTTTCCCAGACGGTTAAAAACTATAGAAAATTATCCACCAAACGGATAATATTAACAGAAAGAACAAAACTCGAGAAAAGAACGATCAAACATCATTTTCATCCACACGCTATTTATTTCAGACCACGACCAACAATGCGTCGCTTTCAAACAATGACAATTTCATTCGAAACGTCACAATATTACAAAAATGACATTCTTAAAGTAAGTTACCCCCCTATTCCCAATTACCAAAAATTTACCAAACACCTTCATCTTGGTAATCAAAAGTCACATTTCTCCGCTCGCGTCACCGTAAAAACCCGCGATACATTATCCACCTAATGTTCCCTGAACGTTCAAGCGCGACGTTACGACTCTCGTTTACTTCTGTCGGCATCTTACTAATTGTTGCAATACCCTACGACCGAAGTCTTCGCAAAGTGTCACCCGTGTCTTCGCGTCGATGCTCTCGTAAACTTGGCGTCGGTTAATGGGTCTATTTTCCTAACTAAGAATAATACTTGAATACCAAAAGATCAATGTTTACGAGCACTTGAAACTTCCGAACCCGTAACGTTGCATTCCACCATCCACGGTTTTCGAGCCGCTCCTAATGATTCTGGTATTGAATTAAACGCGTTCTACCCAGATCGTTCCACTTCTTTCAATTGGATCGGGACCCTCGTGACCTAAACCACCGGTTTTCCCGAGTGTCGGTCCACCGGAACAACCACCCTGTCTCTGTTCACCATCTCCCCCACAGTTGCTATTCCTGATGCTGCGTACCGTCGATGACACCCGGGGCGCAGTCTGTCGCGTGGCGACACGTTTCGCTGTTCTGAGTCACATGTCGTTCCGTATGAATTACAACTCCATTAACGTTCTAGGCAACCTGCGAGCATACATAATGCCGACGAATCGAGTGGATGAGCCGCGCGGCCAAGATGTTGATTTACGGGGGAACGAAGATCGGGAAATCGTTCGAAACGTGGCCGTCTTTCGTCGAAAGGGAGGCTCTGCTACAAATTGATTAAGTGTTTAGTCTGCGAGTCGGTGAACGGGGAACTGTTATTACCATTTCTTTGAGAAAGACTGCAGCCGTCTCGTACATTCTTCTCGAGAGAAATTAGAATCGAAGAATCTAGATATCAGGGAAAATCTTCTTAAGATAAATATCTAAATTGTGAGAAATTAGAATCGAAGAATCTATTGGATCGTTCGGAAAGTCATTTCGTTTTCCAAAATTGAGAATATGTAATTAAATGAAATGTTTATGCACTCTAAAGTTATCGTATTTCATTCTCACCGAAAAAAACGAAACGACTTTCCGAACAACCTAATAGATATCAGGGAAAATCTTCTTAAGATAAATACCTAAATTGTGAGAAATTAGAATCGTTCGAAATTTTAATACGATTCAAAAAGTGTTTAGGTTTCGGTTATTGTGTAGAGTGTAGTTTAAAAAGTAATTTTTTGCAGGAAATTACATTTTATGGCACATCTCAAATCTATCGATGTAAACTCCGAGTTGAATGTATGTTAGAAGAAGAATGCTATAAGGAGAATTTAGAAAGTTAAATGGGTAATGAATTGATCAATTGAAAGTTTACAGTTTGAAGAGTTACACGAGTAAAGAATTAGATGAAGAAAATATTGGAAATAAGAATTTAAACAGAATACAGTCTCGAAGTATATTTCGTACGCAATTCCATTCCCGCCCTTGTTCTTATACCCCTATATTTTCCCGTCTGTATTCTTATTGGCATCGTTGATAATTTAATATTGTACTTTTTGCAATCGAAAGAAACTAAGAACGGTACACGTGTAATGTTCAAGATACTTCGAGAGTGGACCTAAGGATATGAATTAGGGAAGATTCGTACTGATAAAGGACTACCCCTCGTCAGGGCAAACCTCATTGGAAATGGCGGTCGTCCCGTGATGCCGCAAACTACTAGAAAATTGATAGTAACTTCGTGCTTAATTATCAAGTGCGCATATACGTTCACCCTTATGGCTTTGAGAGAAGCTACGTACAATTTTTACCAACGTATAATAGAAAATACAGTTCTCTTTACTTCTCGGTTCAGGTCGCTGTATTTTTTAAATACAGATCGGTATTATCGACTCGAACACCGATTATCGACGTCGAACATTAATTTCAGATGCAATTCTTACGTACGATTGTTTAATTATTACTTTACATTTGTCGATTCACAACGCAATTTCAACGATAGGAAATTCGAGCGTAGTTGTAATCGAAGGATAATGAAACCTGTTAATTAGAAACATATTTTTCACTGTTGGATGACGACGAAATTACATTTTCCATGTAACGCAATTCCGAGCGTTTTCAGAATATGTTACTGGGCCATCACGGATTAGTGTTACCAGCAATAAAGTTCTCAGCTAACTGCGTTTACGACCAGGCAATAAGTGTCAAAAGTGAATAGCCTGCTTTGTAATTAGGTAAATACAGATTGTACGATATGAAAGTTACGCTTGTCAGTAAATCGAAATTTCCATTTTCGAAATATTGAACGCCATCTTTTCCGTCTATGGTTCCACGTTTCCGTTATTTCACGATAAATATTGAAAACGCGATCGTAATCTGGACGATTGTATACTTATTTTCGATAGAAATCTCTTTTACAATTCTTTTTTAAAAAATGATAGATTCTACATCGAGGTGGTTCTACGTTAACGTTCACAACTGCAAAGCAGTTTTTCATATTTTTTTTTTCGTTAATAAAACAGATATCTTCCACAAATTTATTATTTACTACAGATTGTCTTCTCCGAGCAGGGGAAATGAAAATTGTCCATTTTTGAAAAGAGAACACTCCAGACTAATTCTTCACTATGTTTTATAAATACACATACAGTGGCAAAAGTATTCGTACGCTACATATATATATGAAAAATGTATAGCTTTTGGTAGCCTATTCTATTCTATTGTAAAAAACTTCCATTAAAAAGAAAGAACGTTAAAATCGTCGAAACTCGATTTCCTGTAAGCAAAAAGATTGCTTCGTATTTACACTGTAATTTACACAAACTTTCGTTAAAATTGAACATACAAGTTAAGAAAATTTCCTTGCAACAGAGCCTACGAATACTTTCGCGGCTGACGGTATTTCTTTTAACAATTATTCGTCATTGAGGAGAGCACAAAAATAGAAACTTTACATTTTCGTGAAAAGGATCGATGTGATCCATTCTCTTCCAATATCGTTCCAGGAACAATGAGAATCCCTCGTAAGCAAATATATCTGTGCTCGATAATCGTTTCACAGACTCATTGGCGCTTAGAATTCTCCGATGTCTAATAGAAATCATTTAACGGAGTCACCTTGCCGAATCTCATTCATACTGTCAACGTATAACCGTACGGGTAATTCTGTCAGTTGGAAGCTGCAATAAATTTGATCTTGCTCCGTGAGCACGACGTACTATACCGTCGCGCGCCGTTTCACAGGTGGATTAATATAACGCCTGTGATTGGCAATCACGATTATTATTACACGAGATCGAGATTAAGAAAGACGCCGCTGGTCCCTGACACATTCCTATGTCTATCGAACCCACCTATTTTTGGATCGGGACCAGACACCCGCATCAGGCGTGCATCGCCAGAGGAATCCTTATATGCATGATGCATGCGTCAGGTGTAAGAAAGAAACAGGAAAATATCATAGGAAGTATAATACGACTTACAGGAAATCGTTCACCTTGAATCAATTTATTTGGAAAAATACATTGGCAGTGTTTTCGTTCGAAAGATTGGCAGATAGACTAATAACCAGAAAGTGATCCGTTGCATCAGGAGTAAATAGGAAGTCGTTTATCTTTGAAACTTTGAATTAATTTATTTGGAGAAAGACAGCATTGGCAGTGTTTTCGCTCGAAAAGTTGACAGACCAACTGACAACAAAATAGATGATCCGTTGAATCAAGAGTTAGTAGGAAGTCGTTCACCTTGAAATAATTTATTTGGAAAAAAACAGCATTGGCAGTGTTTTCGTTCGAAAGATTGCTAGACCAACTGACAACAAAATAAATGATCCGTTGCATCAAGAGTTAGTAGGAAGTCGTTCACCTTGAATCAATTTATTTGAAAAAAGGCAACATTGGTACAGTTTTCACTCGAAAAGTTGACAAACGAACTCAAAACAGAGAAATGATCCGTTGCACTAAATAAGTTTTCTACAGAAGAAACTACAGAAGATAATTTGATGCTAGTTGTTTTGCAAACCAACTGACAACAAACAAGATGATTTCATCTCGAATTCATTTATCAGAACGATAGAGACGGAGAAGTTTTTCATTCAAACGATTAAAACTAACCGTTTATTCAATCGGATATGCGTAACTTCGGAAATGAAATTAAAACTTATTATTGCTTATCGTCACCATATAAAATAGAAACCTCCAGGGACTCATCGTTTTAGCGATCAAAGCCACGACTAAATTTCTGAGAGAAAACAAACTTCGAATCTGATCAATTACATTTTGCGAACCGAAGTTTAAGTTAGGAAAGAAGTAGATTCGATTAAAAGTTTCCACAAATTGAATACTTATATTTCCTTATCGAAATGCAAATATGAAAACGGTATCGCTGTGATAATAAATTAGTATCTTACGAAAGTAGATATTTACTTACGATATTATTCGTAAATCCTTTGCAACTGTTTACAGACATCTGTGTAGTAATTTAAATATATTCGGAAATTTTTAACAATGTTAACTCCGTGAACTCGACGATCGATTTTCAAATATGGAAATCTATCATTGCTAGAAGCCCAAACATTATATCCCGTGAAACGTAAAAGTAAAATATCGAAATACGAATCTTGTATCGAAAATAATTAAACGTGCGATAATTTTCATTTTTTCCCGGAGAAATTTCATTCCGAGTTACTGGTTCCCCGTAACGAAGAAAGCTTCGAGCGCAAAGGGTTAAGGAAGATCGAAATAATGGAAAAAAGCTAACATAAACTGATACAAGTAGACAGATAATTGGCAAGAAGAAAGATGTTGGCGTCTTCGATGAAATACACAAGAGAGAAAATGGACGACATTGGGGTCGGAGGAATTCGAAAGTGAATTTTTGTAAGCTCGAAGCAGCTCGCGAGCGTCTCTCGAAAATGCAAAACACGTCGGTTGGATCATAAATTTTGTGCGTTCGATTTTGTCCCGCGAACACGAGGAGGCCCTAAATCTCCTATGTTACGCGCAAGAAGTTCAAGTTAATCCGTCAGAGGCATTAGACGGTGTAATCCATCAACCCGCGACTTCCAGGTAACCGTGAAAACGAAAACAGGGCTTGTAATGCAATTACATAGCACACTTTCCGCCATCGCCCTTGTCCCTCCGTTGCGTCCCTCCATTTTACGTGACGCCCGAGGGAGGACCCGAAGTAAAAGCGTAAGAAAGAAAAGACTCGCCTCGGCATTATATCTCACTTACTTCTTCCGATCGAGCTTTTGTAATCAGTGTGAAACACTTTCGTGGAACAGTTATCGAATTCGTTGGAAAATTCGAAATGCTTCTCGGTAGTGTCTGAACGCTGATTAAACGAAAATCGTTCGAGAAAGAAACGGTAAAGGATTTTTAACCAACGGTTGAAAAGTATTATAAATATCGGTTTCGGTTATCGAGACAGTGACAAATGTTAAAAATGTTATATTTGTTATGGTTATATCGGTTCTGGCTCGTTTCGATTTCGGTTACGGTTCATTCAGAACCGATGTAATATCGGTTCTATAACTGTTATTGATCGGTGTATTATCGGTTCTATAACTGTTATTGATCGATATAATATCGGTTCTATAACTGTTATTAATCGATGTAATATCGATTCTATAACTGTTATTGATCGATGAAGTATCGGTTTTATAACTGTCATTAATAGATATAATATTGGTTCTATAACTGTTATTAATAGATATAATATTGATTCTATAACTGTTATTAATAAATGTAATATCGGTTCTACAACTGTTATTTTTCGATTCTACATCGATTACGGTTTGGTTCGAATAGAACCGAACCTCTGTTTTCAATGGTTGAAAACAGTTATAATATCGATTTCGGTTCTTGAAACAATTATGAGAATCAAAAAAATGATACAACTCTTACGTATGTATAAGTCAGTTCTAGCTTATTTCGGTTTCGATTTATTCAGAATCGATATTATATACCGGTTTTATAACTGTTATTTTCGGTTCTGTATCGATTACGGTTCAATTCCACGTAATATTAGTACAGCTTGTATCGATTTCATTACAGTTCTTAGTTCTTCTTATACACAAACTAAGAACATCAAGTAAATAAGGTATCAAGTAATACATGAAATATTTAAAAGGAAGTCATTTGTGTGAAATATATATTCAAACAAATTATGTTCAGACATTTCGATTATTCATAACGTACAATATGAAATGTATCGAAATAACGAGACCAATTCGATGCTAAAGAGTCTCGTGAACTTTGCCCGGCATCGACGTTAAGAGATTTCGTTTCTACGTAATTTTAACGAATGAACCGAATATAAGAGACGAAAGGTATACCCGAGGGGTTCCCCTAATTATTTCGAATAGCCCGTGTTCTTCGTTTCAACTTCTTCAACGAACACCGACGTTTGTTTCGGTTGTTCGAAACCAATTTGAGCGTTTTCTTTCGCGTAACAAAGGATTTACTTACTTGCACTCTGGCTTCCGTCAAGTCGATCTTCAAGGCGATTTCTTCTCTGGTGTAAATATCCGGATAATGAGTCTCCTGGAAGGCACGCTCCAACTCTTTAAGCTGAGCGGATGTGAAGGTTGTTCGTATCCGACGTTGTTTCCTTTTTTCCGCTAAACCGTCGTGTCCGGAATATGCCTTGTATCCTAATCCACCTGAAATTTGAAACAATGGAAACGATTTCTTACGGATAGCAATCAATTTTGTTAAAAAATTTGATTCAACGTGGATACCAGAACCGTTCGATTGCCTACTTTCTGAATAAGGAGCATTTTACGTCACGATCAACAATCGGTGTCTTTCCGAACGACTGTAACGAGAATTTTACATTCTAATCATCAACTGTCGGTATATACATTCTTAACAACCGTATCAAGAATTTGATACACTAATCATTGATTGCTAGAATCTACTTTTCGAATAATTGTGACAAGAATTTTGTACACTGATCACCAATTCCTGGTATCTACTTTCGAATAACTACAACGAGAGTTTTATAATCCAATCGACAACTACTAGTATCTGCTTTCTGAATGACTGTAAAGAGAATTCTTACTGGGAGCTTTTTCAAACACAACAGACTCTAATAGTCTACAGAGACACCTATCGTCAATTATTTCCTACGTAACATTATAGAAAGATTCAACTACGTACAGACTATCCTACAACTTTGAAACCTTCTGATCCAGCTTGATGTCCCTCTAAAATTGCCGATAACAGGTTTAACTAATCGTGTTGCCGATATGTCTCTCTAAGTAAACAACTATCTAGTACCTTATCAACGCTCAAAGCCAGTAGACCTGGATCTTCACGGTTACTTTTCCAGTATTTCGGAGCAGCGAACCTAATTCACCACAAATACTTCGACCATCCTCCATCATAGCTTTCTAAGCAATATTACCAACATCTCTTGTCGACTAAACGATTATCCACCTTGTCAACGATCAAAGACCCTATCCTTGTTGTTATTATCTCAAAATTTCGGACCAACGAATCTAGTCTATCACTATTCCTTCAACCATCCTCTATCAGTGCCTTTTAAACAGTATTACCAACATCTCTCGCCTAGTAAACGATTATCTAACTCTTATGAACAATCAAAGATCATAGACCCAATCTTTGTTGTTATTATCTCAAAATTTCGGACCAACGAGCCAATCTATCACTGTTCCTTCAACCATCCTCTGTCAGTGCCTTCTAAACAATATTACCAACATCTCTCGCCTAGTAAAGGATTATCTAGCTCCTTATGAACAACCAAAGATCGTAGACCCTCATATTCGTTGATACTTTCTAAAACCTGGTTTACTACGAATCCTCCAACCATCCTCCACCACTGTCTACCAAACAATCTTACTCGTCGAACGAACTCATCGTTATCTAAATTCCTCGTCGAATACGAATTTTCGAAGGTACCAGGATCTGCGAGTAAACGCAATGAGAGTTGGTCGACGAGGCACGAAGGGAATCTCTGTCTCGGATCAGCTTTCTAAAGAACTCCAAGGTACTAGCGAGGCTTTCGTGGACGTTGTGCCGCCTAGAAGGGAGCTTATAGATTATAGAATATAGGTGAGGATGGCTGGGATAGCGAGGAACGTAACCATAGCAATGAGTGACTGAAAGGCGAGGGGGTGGTGCTGGGTGGAGTGGAGGAGGGTTGAAGAAAGAGTACCGGGCACGGTTGAAGACGAATAAAGAGAGTCAGGGAAAACCAAGAGCGGTTGAACGGAGCCGGGTATAGAGAATACGAACAAGTAAATGAAGGGGGGGATCGAGAAAGAGTGACGAGGAGGGACGAGACTGCGAGAGTCGAAAAGTGGAAGAGAGGGAAAGGGAGGACCGAGACACATCCATTGATTTTCAGTGCCATCTTGTCGTCGTTTCCAGAGGAAACACCGTGGGTAGGTTCGAGCACAGAGACGGCTCGCGTCGCGACGCGAGCCATCCATGTAACTTTCCCCTGGGAAAAAGTAGGACCACCCTCTTTTTTCCAGGGAAAAGACGATCTCCTTCGCCCCGCCCGCACCTACGATTCTCCTTAGGCAATGGTGCGTCGTCGTTGTCGTCGTGGTGCGTCAATTGCTTGTACTTTCACAAATTTCAATGTTTTAACGATGGACGTCGTTCGATTCGCTTGTTCGCGCCCATCGAGCGAATCAACTGACTTTCTCGAATCAACGTGGTTGTCTCAACCCGATTGCTCGGGAATAATAATTCTGTTTCCGCTTTTACTTTTCCAGACGACGTTTCTGAATTTTGGAGAAGTATCATCGAGTCGATGTGTTAGGGCCCAGGAATAATAATTCAGTTTCTGCGTTTACTTTTCGAGACGACGTTTCTGAATTTTGGAGAAGTATCATCGAGTCGATGTGTTGAGGCCCAGGAATAATAATTCAGTTTCTGCTTTTACTTTTCGAGACAATACTTTTGAATTTTTGAAAGATATCGTTAAGTCGGTGTATTAGAACCCAGAAATAATAATTCAGTTTTTGAGTTTACTTTTCCAGACAATGCGTTCAAATTTTTGAGAAAAATTGTCGAATCGACGCGACTGCCTACTTAGTACTAATAATTCAATTTTTCCTTTAACTTTTCGAGACGATCCTTTCAAATTTTCCCCAAAAGTTACAAAATTTGTAATAATTTCAAACAAATGCTCGTGTGTCGCAAATCCGAAAACTGGGATTTACGCGTCGCGAACGAGCATCGATAAACGAATGTCTGGTTTCGTTCGAATACGAAAAACATAGAAAATACACCAGAGGACAAGTAAATACACCGTGAAAGTCGATGATTTCGTCGAGTCGGTTCCTTAGTGTCACTACGAGCGTTTCTATATCAAGATCGGTGAGAATGTTTGTCTCTGGGAATGTACGTTACGATCCAATAAAAACGTTAAACGTCGTGCAATTATATGAACCTATCTCGAAGGAAGAAGAAATAAACGAAATTGGAGTTACGAAGTTCTGACTTGCCGCGTGGACGTCAATTTTTTATTCTACACGGTGACGTGACGAGACAACGACTCATATTAATAACCGAAGTATTGGAAACTCGAAACGACTCTGTGAAATATGGCGCGAGGATTTATCATCGACTGTCAAATTTTTATCGTTTTCAATATTAGAAGATTACGTTTCTCGAAAGTGCAACGATTTCGTTACTGTTAAAGTTACCGATAAGGCTCGATTGATATTATCGACGAAAAGTAGATTAAAAATAACGGATTTATAAGGAACGAGAAAAGGTCGATAGACGAATATGGAAAAGTAGGACCAACGAGACAAATCACTTTCCTTTTCCACGAAAAAAAAAGAAATACAATAAATATATTCCTACTAGATTGCATGAATTTTTTACAATGTATATAGTGTATCGTTTAAACGACGACACCTAAATATCTCCGTTAATAATGCATACGTAAAATGAACTGTTCGGAACAAAATGAAACTATTCGTCGGGTAAAGATAATAACGGAAACAAATGTTCTCCAAGCTTGTTCTTTACGAGACACCAGAATCATCGTTTTTCTAAACAGAATTATGTACACATATTTTTTGAGCAGCAGCCCGATTCAATATTATTAAAAAATAACCATATAAAATTATTAAAAAGGGATCTTCGAAAAATGAATACTTAGCGAAATATTTCTAAATGAAGAACAAAGAAACGAATTATAATATATAATACTTATAGTAGTGTAATTTAACGTTTGAACGTTTCTAATGCGTACACCTTGACGAGAGATATTTAATATCTATGCATTCGTTTAGATATCGTCATTTAAAGGATCCGCTCTGTACACTCTCTTAAACAAAGATAACGTTTCTCTAAATGTGTCATCACGAGATTAGTGAATATTTTTCACGAAACTAAGAAACGAAACTACATTTTAATCGTTTAACAAAATAAACGAAAATAGTGGAGTAAAGTTACTTAGTTTGAAAATAAAGTAAATAACATTAAAAATAACGAACAAAAATGACTACGAACAAGCAACATAAACATATGACCGAGACACTGAACAAGTCAGAAAGTACCGAATGTTTCCCACGAGTCTACAAAATTAAACTGCATTTTAATCTCTGACTAAAAACAATGTACAAACAAGCTAAAATAAGACCATCGAAAAGATCGTAAAGAATAATTAAAGGAAGTACGAAAAGAAAGTAAATAACATTGAAAATAGAAAACCTATATGACCGCCAACAAGCAACAGAAACAAAAAACCGAAGCATTAAACAAATCATTTCAAAGATACCGACCGTTTCTCGCGAATCTACAAAATCAAACTGCGTTTCGATCGTTCATCGAATCGATCAGAATACGATCTAATAACGAGCTAGATAGCTACCGAAATAATGGTAAAAAAGGTAAAAAAACGTGTGAAAATAAGGTAAATAACATTGCAAACACCGAACTTCAACGATTTGTTCCCCTCGGTAACTGGTGCAAATCTTCGGGAACACTCACTCTGCAAATTAATGACTAAGAGTACCGAAAAGTTGATGAAAAAAAGTAAAAGAACGCGTGAAAATAAGGTAAATAACATTGCAAACACCGAACTTTAAAGACTACCAACAATTATCGAAAACAGATCATCGAGAAACATTTGTTCCCCTTTGTAACCGGTGTAAAAATTCGTGAACACTCACTCTGCAAGTTAATGGCCGACGGGAAGATCGCGTGCCGGTGTACCTCCTGAGATCTGGCCGCCATTACGGAGCATGGGGTCGCGTGGGCCCCATGGTGCGCGTGGGCATGAGAGTGGGTGGTGTGATGGGCCCCTAACTGCGCGGCGGTCCCGGTACTCGTGGTGCCGCCGTTCCCCGGGTAACCGGCCGCTCGTGCCGCCGTGTAACGATAAGCGGCCTGACTCATCTGAGAGCACGAGCTTAGGTCCCCGTATCCACATTGCATTTCACTGGCGGCCAAAGCGCAGCTCGAGGCCTCGAAGCCCGCAGCGGCGGCCGCTGCCGCTTGATTCAAGTACGAGTAATCCATGGTGATTCACTCGTTGCACTTATGGAACTGATGGATCGACTACGGTCGGACCCAGTGGGCCCGTGGTCCTTGCCACGAACGTCAGAAGTGTATCAACGTGAACGACGAGCGGTTCGCCGCTCGACGATTCATCGAAAATCCTTGGACAATCTTCTACACGACAAAATCGTACGACGGGGCCTGAATCGTTCTCCAAGTCTCTTTTACGACGATACTCCTCACGTTTCGACGATCACGTACGAATCTTCCTCGAAATCCTTCCCGGTGCTGCGATCGCGGAACGTTCCACGTCGATGGTATCTTCCTCCCGGCTGTTCCATTCACCTGTGCATCGTGTACCCCGATATCTGTTCGCGGTTTCGATCGAACGGTTTACGATCGCGGGTTACGAGGTGTTAGTTGGCCGCACGGGCGCCAGGGGCGCGCTCCAACGGGCCCACGGGCCGCGGCGTTACGTACGGGGGCCCGAGCGGCGCGCGCGCGCGTACTCCTGCGACGAAATCTCGGATAATCGTGGCGACGCACCGGGTCGGGAAGAGGCCGCCGAGCGGCGTCGCGTAATTCTACGGTCGCGGACGATAAGCGCGAGGGAGTCGGGCGGCGCGGGCCACCTCCTCGATAGCGGCTTATGACGCGTAATCGGATCAGCGATATCAAATTATTGCGATTATACCGCGGATAGAAAGAAGTTTTTCGGCCCGCTTAAGAGAGCCCGAGACGACCGACTGGTGGGTCTCCTCAAAATCAAATGATAAGCTTAATTCAATAACCGACAGAGAGGGTGCACCGCGGAGGTGTGGCCACGACGCAACCTTACGGTGAAACGGGTTTGGTCACCGTCCGCCGCTTGCTCGTTCCTGATTCGTCGAAACCGTGTACCACCCCCCGACCGAACGCGGGACGAGTCACCGCCCTCGGGTGCCGCGCTGTGTTCATCCCCCGTTCGTGTGCCACCCCCGGTTCGTCGGACGACCTCTCCCCAACAGCCATCAGCCCGAATGAACGCTATCATTCGATGATGCTACCCCTCTCCGTTGGTCTCGATTTTACGATCGATTCCGGGGTAGGCCAGCTTCCGCTGGACACGCGAACCACGGTTCAAAAGCAACTCCACGGATAACCCTCGATGTATTTACGCCCGTGTTGTCTGCGGGTGTCTTGGTACAACGAGAACTCGGAGGGTAGACGCGCGCACGGCCGCGCAACCGTGACGATGTTAGACGATCATTAATACGATTATTAACCACCATTCCCTTACGCACGTTACGATTTATTTCAATCTTCGTTAGGTAACGTCTGGGTCTTTTCTGACCCAGGGAAACTTTCTTTATCCCGCTGATTGTACCGTTGATGTAGTTTCTTGGGGGAAATTGAAAATAAATACGATTTGAATAACGGAATCTTCGTTCGAAATGTTTGCGCGAGTAAAGTCGAGTTACGGGTCCGTTTGGACCCAGGTGTGGTCACCCGAACCGTTGCTAGTGAGAGGATTAACGCGAACCTCGGGTAACTTCGACGTATAAAAATTATTTTGATGTGTATGTATTTTTCTTGAGTAATGGAAGAAAAAATCGAAGATCGTACTCGTCGAACGAGGATATTGTAACGAATGTAGTTTGACGGAGAGAACTTTTGTTTACACTAAAAGGGTTGACACTGGTCTAATTAAGGGATTGTTCTGGTAATACGGCTTCGAAAAATCTATTTTCTTTCTTCTGTGTATTTCCTCAAAATCTTGAAAAATATCCGTGCGAAAGGAGATCCTCGAGTTCGTAAGATTAACGAAGTTATAGACGCTTAAAGCGAGCTGTGTACGAGCTTGCAGTGTGCGAAACGGAAACTTTAAACGTATTTTTCTCGAATCCGCATTTATCGAACAGGTTGACGGGGTATCTCCAGTTCTAATCGATCGATTTACTTCAAATTCGGAGAGGATCTTCGACAGATGTTTCTTTATCGCGCGTACCACGGATTTCAAAATTTGTTGTTTTTTTCTGAAAGCAAAAACGAAACGAAAGATCAGTATTCGAACTTCAAAAGCACCCATTTTTTGGATTTTCGAGATTTTGCTTTTTCGAGTACTTTCATACTGATCGAGATTGTACAACTTCTGTAATTTGTGTTATTTTCGTTTATAAAAAATTGTGGATTCAGTATAAACATGAAAAATATGTCCGCGAGAACTCCATAGCGAAAAGCTTTACGATTTCTTTGAAAAAAAATCAGGAAAAGACCTATGTTTTTCGGTTAGATTACCAAAAGACTCCCTCGATATGTATAAGAAATGCTAGTTGGATCGGATCTTGACGGAGTTCTCGTTGACATCTTTTTCCCGAATTTGTTCAAGGAGATTTAATCGTTGCGATACTTTTGAGAAGAACAAACAGCCTTTGGTTCTCTCGATTCTTAGAATCGATCTCTACCTTCTCTTTATTCCATTGTCAAGTACCTACTTATCCAACATCGTCGAATAACATACCGCGAACGTAATGTTTGCCCAATAAAACATCGCGTTAGATTATCAGACACACGAATATGATAATGTTAGCTAGAAATTAATAGACGGGGCCTTTTCACGTTTTGTACAAAGCGTGATAAATATTTAACGTTACGCGGCACGAAGGATAAATGGAATATAGAGCACGAAGTATGATTTATCTCCGGAAAGAGAAATTACACGACTAAACATGACACGGGGCTGGCCTTAGATGGGTGGTAGGAACCTGTGCGACACTTGTTTCGCACTTGTTCTCACGGAAGGGCCACGATGAGAGCAGTCCTGGTGCGCGACCCTCTTCCCCGTGTCTCCTCCCAAGAGAATTCTCTTCCAGGGTACCCGGAACGTAGTGTGCCACGCAACACCGTACCGCCTGCGATGTGTATACCGAGAACACACAGGAACGGGCTCCCCAATGGCGTAGCCTTTTCAATAATTTCACCTCGCTCGAAAAATTAGATCCACGTTAACATTGAGTTTCCTGTAAACGAATGATGAACATTAGTAAGTAAATAGAACAATAACGGAATACATGCCGAGAGGTGTGAATTATAGTAATAAATAATAATAATGAAAAAAATTACGAAATACAAAAAGAAACATGCTCCTCAATGACGTAGCCTTTTCGATAATTTTACCTCGCTCGAAAAATTAGATCCACGTTAAAATTAGGTTTCCTGTAAACGAGGAGGAAGATTAGTAAGAAAATAGAACAATAATGAAATACATAGTATTTCATAGAGAGGTGTGAATTATAATAATAAGCAAGAACAACGAAAGAAAATTATGAAATACAAACAGATACGGGCTCCTCAATGGCGTAACCTTTTCGACAATTTCACCTCCCTCGAAAAATTAGATCTACGTTAACATTGAGTTTCCTGTAAACGAGTAATGAACATTAGTAAGTAAATAGAACAATAACAGAATACATACCGAGAGATGTGAATTATAATAATAAATAATAATAATGATAGAAAATAATGAAATACGAAGATGATACGAAAACGTGTGCGATTCAATTCCATTTAGGACGATTATCATTGCTAAATTTCCCTTTGGACAGTGATACGCTTATCGCGTTTAATCACAAGCAAAGTTAATCGGTAATTGTTCGAGACTGTAATTTATTAACACGTTGTGCACTAGTACAATTACAATAATTTATTTATTACAAAATTCAAAAGTAAATAATGGTAAGTGCGGGGCCCTCGAATTCAGGGCCCGGTGCAAATGCCCCGTTTGTTTAGTACTAAGGACGGTAGCAAGTACGCCAATGTGAATGATCGCAAACATGGACGCACGCGCGCGCAAGCGTGCACACGCGTAAATGGAGTTTCGTCTTTTATATCAATACAGTGAACGTCAACCCCCCTTAGCGGTCTGATACATATGTCCTTGATTTGTCCGGAGAATAATATTCTCCTGGAAAGTTGATTAAATATTGGTTAGTGATCTCGAACGCCCTTCACCCCCGCTACGATTCCACCCCCATCGACTCGAAGACCCATAGGAATACAATTTAATATTTCCACGTAGGAGAGAAAGCCGACTATTTTTCTTCCGATTTTCACATGCTGCTGTCACGGTCGACGATCTCTCCATTACCTTCCGCTTTTACGAAAGAAACCGTTTTTCTCGTACCGTGTATATCAAGAGAGAGACTTTTTACGATTTCGACATAAATATTTCAAAAGTAACGAACATACTTTAGTCTCGTATTCGGGTATATAACGTATTCGTTGAATTATCCCTACACGATACAAAGTAAACGAATATTTCCGTTATAATGAGACAGAAAATATATTAACGTGGTAATTTACATTGTTTCCTGGTAAAATGTTACCGGGAGTTGATTAAAATGGGTTGCAATTATTCGTTTGCTTTCGTACGACATTATTGTGCCGTATTAATGCAGTTAATCGTACTTGTCGTGCATTATTTGTCCTGTATTTCCCCTTACATGATAACGTTTTATTTTCACGTATTGAAAATAGCATTGAAATAATTTCGACGTTTATTCGATCGACAACACGTTCAATATTACGGATGGATCGAATTGTTTGCACAAAAGAACTCACCGATTTCCTAAATGGAAACTTCGTACTTCTTTTAAAACCACAGCCAAGTAATGAAATGATTACAACTGCTAAGCGTGACATAGCAATAATACATTTACCTCCAAAAATATCGTTGTTTGATGACTCACCAACAGGTGGCGTTTCCAGCATTAGAACAAAAAACTCGCTATAAAAATTGTTTCTTTAATTAATTGAAGTGTTCCATTACTTTTTAAGTAAATGAAAAATGTAAATTAAGATTTAAGTCGCTGTTATTTTGTATTTAATTGATTTCATTTCATAATTATTAATTTTAATAGAAAAAGGTGGCGCCACTATACATGTAGAACTAGCTTTGGCAGAAATAGTACAGAAAACCACAAAAGTAGAAAATAAACGGAAGTATTAAAATACGACAAAAACAATTTTTCATCAGAGCGTTAACTACGTCTGTAAAGTGAGTTTAATTATTTCTCTCTTTCTATTTTATAACCTTTTGGAATTTGTTTTTTCATTCCACGAATTGTAGATTATCTAAAGATAAATAATTAATTCTGTAAAGAAGCGAACTCGAATTATTTAAAAATTAAATTTTAATACTGAAAATTGTACAAAGAAAATGCTGCGATGTCAAGTGCTCGAATAGTTCGTAAATATAACAGAAAACTGTGAATCAATTCATTGCATTTAACATGTGAAAATTAAACAATTACATTGTTTGCTATACTTTTTGTATTTTGCAATGCTCATAGCAAAAAGAAATACAATATTTTAAATAAACTTTAGGAGGCGATGCTATCCTATTTATTGAAATCCCCTAGTTTCATAAATGTACAAACCTAAAAAGACCAAAGAAAAAGTTGTTTCAACATTTCAGACCTTAATTTCCTTCATGATTATTTACATTCCTTTTTTTGAATTTGAAATTCATAAATACTTGCACAAAAGTATCGCAGGAAAAACGTAGTAAATAATTGTACGTATCTCACTGAAATATAATAGAAAATATATATATATATATGTATGTATATATATATGTGTAATATATTATACGCTTCAAAGGTTTCAATAAATTCATTTTTGATAGAAGACCACGTGACTCCTCACGCGAGCATCATTGGGCTCTAAAACAGAACCAATAAAACAATTTTATCCTCACTTCTTTCCATATTCTGCATTGAAAATGTAAGTTGAAATTGTAAAGTAAAATTTATATTTTTTACCATGAGTCGGTTGATAATGTAGATATTCTCCATTAACGACACTGCGCCTTGACTTTTTAACATTGTTTAATGTTGTTAACGTATTTCTTATTCCCATCACGTTTTGCGTCGGAACGTGAACTTCGTATAGATTTGAAGAATCTTTAACATACTGAAGTTTTGACTGACATTCCGGTTGATAGAAAACTACTTTTCTAGGATGCGAACATCGCTCGAATGAGGCATTCGAATGATTTGTAGTTTGGTCTTTAGCGTACACTACTTTGTCTTGTTCACACGTTGGTATAAATATAACATTCTGTGAGGTTTCCTGGGGACACGACACGACGTGATAATTAACCTTCGAGTTTTCCAATCCCACATTATCGATCGAGGCAACGTGGTTATTAGTCTGCATGTATATTGGAACCTTCTGTGCCTTCGAATCATTGTCAAAAGCCATATACTTCACTGGTTGCTCCTCCAGCAACACAGTATTATCAATATACCGATTGTTGGTAAAGATGATTCGCGATTCACGTTCCTCCATGGGTAATATTTGTAAATTTTGTACACCTGTGAGTATACCAACATCGGCTACATCTTCCTGACAGAAATATCCATTCTGCAGCGTTTTAGATTTTTGCGTTTGAAGAGGTACGTTGTAAGTAGAACAATTTTGCGCGCTATTTAAATCTTTGCATTGATCCACGACCACGAAACAAACGTGTTGATCCTTGTTACAACACTGTTGATCGTTTTCGCATTTTATGTGTCGCTGTTCTTTTCTCGGCAACATTTTATCACAAACGACAAACTCTTGCTGTCCCTGTACAATTTGCATTTGTGGCGAACTTGACTCTTTAAACTCCTGATTAATGTTATTCGTATTACTAGAATTCTGCGAGCAATGAATTGATGGGTGACAATTTGTTGATATTTTCTGACAATTTTTATGTGCTACACAGGTACTCTTCACGAATGTGTCGAGTTGCCGAGGGATGTTTTTTCTCGTTGTACAAATATTGGAATCGTCCACTGTGTTATCGGCGAATGAACTGTTTAAACGCAAACAGTGGTCTATATTACGCGGGTCTTTCTTCGTGAACATTATAGTCTTCTGTATTGGAGGATCGATATTTTTCTTGATGTTGTTCAAAAAGATATTATTTTGCGGCTGTTGTTTCGAATCAATTTGTAAGCAAAGATTCCTTGTTTTACGTATTTCGTCGTTGCGCTGTCTTGGCGATGCCATGACACACGTATTCACGAATACGTCCTTCTCATCTGTATTGTTTAATATCGAATTTACAGCCCGCAAGGCTTCCAATCTATTCGAGTTTTCATCCAATTTCGTTAAAAGAGACGGCGGTGTAAAAACAAAATTCTCTCGGGGTTCTTTGTTAATATGCATCGATTCATCGAATAAATTCATCCGATCTTTATTACTTACTACGTTGTTGTATCGTCGAAGTATCGCAGGAACATGCTTCAAATTCTTCACCGTACCTTGCTGTGACACTTTTAGATTCTGCTTTTTCGAATGTCTCCTCGTTTCACAATTCAATAGACGCATTGTCTGTGTACTCTTATTCTTGTTTCTTAGCAAGAGTCTTTGAGTAATTAAATCTTTCGATACCTCCGTTCCAGATGGTGCAAATAAAGCAGATTTTTCTCTGACGTTTGCCTTTTCCACTCTGTTTGGGCGTGTAGGAATAACGTTTTCGAGGTAACTTATATCTGTGGTCTCCTTACAACTGGAACTACTGGGATAATTGACCTCGAGAGAAATACGATTAGAATCTCTTACCTCGCATACATCATCATCGTCTTTAAATTCCATGTTATTTGTTCTTTTAATTTGTTCTAATCCTACGTTAGCTTTCACCTCAGAATAAGTGTTTGCCTCATTCAGAAGAGATAAACCGAATAACAAATTATTCGGTTTATCTGTATTGTTAGCGGGAATTGTGTTCCTTTTGTTAACCAAATTGAAATTCATTTTCGCTGGTAAAAATGGATTTTGACTCGCGTGAAAATTATTCTCGTTCTTGTTGTTTTCCAAACGTACCTTACATTTTGGATTCTCAGCAGTAAGTGACATAAGAGTCGTGTCGTTTCCATAACCAGAAGAGCAGTATTCGACTCGCGAAGGAACATAATTTTCGGCCGAAGAGCACGGAGTACTGCATTCTTTCAAGATCATGCCGCGTTTAATCATATCCTGTAAAAATTGATTTTGGAACGATTCTGCGTATTTGGTTCTCAACTTTTTCTTCATGGCGGACAGTAAATCTGTAAAGACGGAATTATATAACAATGTCACGAAGACATCGAAGAAGTAAAACAAAGTACCTGTTGAAGATTGGTTTGGAAAATTTGACCCCTCGAAATTTTCAGAACTAATCATGTTACACAGTTGCGCATAACGACTAATCGCAGACTGGCGTAAACTTTCGGAATTATTGACCGCTTTCGTTTTCTCCAAAGATTTCTGTAGCAACCCTGTGTACATTGAAGGGTCAACACGTTCTGTACACTTGCTCCTCTGATGTAGTTTCTTCCTACAAGGAATATATATTGATTTTCGTAACTTTTTAATTTACTTTAATTGAAAATATTTTCGATCAATTTCTTTAGAACCTTTGTCAACAGTTGTATGACGTAAAAAGAATCGGTTAAAATTACCTCAGACTTACCTATCCACTTTACCCAAAACAGGACTTACACACTCATCATTGGAAGAAGTTAGGTGCAGAGTATTTTGAACAGTGGAATCGTGTAATGGGTCGTTTCGATTTTTTCCAGTGTTACTTTCAACTATAACGTAACTGCAAAATATTGAAAAAAATTAGTGTTATTGTTATCGCTTGTAGATGAATACACGAACCGATAGTATAGCTCTATAGTTTGTGTATATTCAAAAATAATTGTCTTATCTCGAAGAATATGATTTTTCTAGGAAAGTTAAATTTAAATAGCAAAATACGATTTCTTCGTATAAACCTTCAATTTCGAAAAAATCTTGATTTTTTGAATCATTATAAATATAACATTTATTTACTAGAAAATAATTTGTAAAACAGATGCGAATAGTTTGTAAAAAAAAACTATTTGTCAACATAACTTTTTTTGTAGTTTTTACTTACTCTGATTTTGAATTATAACCGTGCAAAAGTTTCAAAATATTCCCCTGCAGACGTGCAATACCTGAATTGTCCAAAGGTACATTCACTTGAGCTATAAATTGCATTAAGATAAATATATGATCAAAAAATAATTATTTAAAAAATTATATATTTCGTAGTACGTACATTTTCGTATTTCTTTGCCTACAGCGCCATTTCTATATATCCCAATCATCTGCAATAAAAATAATTTTGTCGTATAAACCAAATATGTATTTTGTAATACTTTCTTTTCGTCGGTAACAACTTATTGGACTTACAGGCCTCGGAAGAATTCTATTGCATATCCTTTTTGAATTTCGCGCCTTGCCTAGTTTTCCGTCGATCTTTGTCCCCTTGTTCTATAATAGAATAAGTTTATTTTACAAATAATACTAACAATGAGAAAAGTAAGGTAAGTTAAATTTTCCTAATTTATACATATTCTTCTCGTATATCCGCAAAATGATGTAAAAGCTTTACAAAATTACTCTGCCAAAACACGGCCGGCTTCCGGTGTCGCTGAAAAAGTGCATTTAGTATATCACGATTGAATAAAATTTCCCGTGCACAAATAATTCATAATTCAAAATGTCACTATTTATTATTTGTACTCATTTATTATCGTTTATAAAATTCTGCCCGACAAACTGAATGAATTTGTAAAATATAAGGCAAAAAAGGATAGTACTGTTCCGTGTTTTGTTCTCTTGCTTTCCATTTCATTCGATTTATCGATACACTTCGAAAAATGCCCACCTACTCTTAACTGGCGATTTGTTTATTTCATTTCATGACATTAAGTGTTGGCTAAGAATATTTGTTTCCATAATTTGTTTATATTTCATACTTCTTTCTTTGCAAAACACTACGGCAAATCGATACAAAATCTAACATACTTATCGTATAATATAATTTAATATCAAATATAAACCATATCAACGTCTGAACGTTCGATGGAAGCAATAATGACAATGTCAACTTGACTGACATAACCAAATGTCAACGCACATTAAACATGATTCTATATATTTTCGGATTCTATTTTCGAGTTAATTAAAATTTTAGCCTTAAAGAAAAATGTTTAGCTTTTACAACAAGGATTTTGTAATAATAACAGTAAATATACACACCTTCGATTTCAATATATTTCGATGCACATCTGTCAGTTCTCTTTTACGTTTTTTCTTCTTTCTTCGAACTTTCTGTTCATTTCGAATAGTTTTTCTTCGTTCTTCGTCCGAGCTTTCACTGGCTGCAATGTCACGTATCACTCTCCCCATTTCGTAATGTGCGAGTTAAATTATGTTTCGAACACCAAAATCCACGATCATTCCAATGTTTGTTTACTTCTCGTTACCTCGCTTCGTATACTGACACAGTATCACGTGCAATGACAATATGCTGTCTCTGTCTCTTTCTATGAAGAGTAAAGCTATTCTATGATTTATCGAACAATTCGTAATGTTGTAAAACACCACAGTTTTTGCGTACCGCGAGTCCGTATAACCATCACAAGTGGCTACCGCTATTGAGAACAACTATACGGAATTTTTTATTAGAAACATATATCTAATAATTTCATTTTTTATATGCAATAGACACGTCGCTTATATTAATGCGAATTTTTATGAAAAACTAATAATTAAAAGCGATACATGTCTGCGATATGACACGAAGTACGGGATACAAAATAAGTTGATGTGTAATTATTGTTAACTGAAGGAAAAATGCATCCCTCTCTATGTAAAGTGGCCCTTCCACAGTGGAGATTTATTGGCAGTTTAACCATGCTTTTAAAAAAAAAACGGTCAATCTAACCTACAAACACTAGTAAATCGGCATCGTGTATAGGTCGTTAAATTCAAATCCTTACATTTCGATACTTCGAGTATGAACACTTCAGCGAATAAGGGTCGCATAATACTGCAGAAGTCAAACAATCATTCAAGATATATGTTTGCCCTGTCGATTATAATCGAGAAACATACAACTTTGACTAAAATATTATAAATCGATTAAGTAAGACAGCTTTTGTAGGAAAATTTGATGAACAAGAATATTTTTAAATTCATCGAAACACGCAATTGACTACCACTTTTGAGTTGAATTTGGGAGCACATGTATCACTGAGTTGTAAACTATTTTTCTTTTTAATCTATTTATGTGACAACACTGGCGCAGTTTGCGAATAAAAATTGAAGTTTTTAAGGAGAATATAAATGAGGTAATAAAAAGTTAATAATTATCGCGAAGAAAATTCTTAGGATACAACACACATTCGGTCAGCGCATTCGTAATTTTATCTACTATAATATCATACATATATAGTAATTATTATTCTATATTTTATATATATATATATATATATATATAATAGCTTAAATAATTTGAATAAACAATTATACTATTATAAATAGTATTACTATAAAGAATATAGAAAGAATATTAGAATATTTATTTATTCGACAAAAATTCATTTGGTCCAAAAAACTTGATAGTATAATTTTCGCAGTTAATTACCGACAGATAATAATAAGTGATACAAACACAAGTGACATCTAGAGTAAATGTTCCACGTAACGTTTTTTCGTGACACATAATAGAGGGCAGCCAATAAACGAGATACGGAACAGAGGTTTCATTTTACAGAAATTGCTGTTACATGCTTTGAAATATAAAACTTGTAAAATATCAATATTTTTAAAGCGACTTTTTTATTTCAAAACGGTGATTTCGAAAACTATACTCACCAAACAGAAATTTTAATTAAAATTCGAAATAAAAAATAATTACTGATATGTTTTTTAAATAACATAACTTTTAAAACATAGAAAGTAATAATTGTTCATTAGATTCGTTAATTTAACCTTTGTTTAATTCTTATAATTTACATGGTACTCACAGAAGTTACATTTTCTACAGTCGTTCTGTTGGAAGATCAAAATTTTACTATCGATAACCGATTCGTATTATTCTTAACTATAATTTTTATGTCTACAAAAATAATCAGTTAAACTTTGGCTTTTCATATTCATTTAAGGTGGTTTAATTAAATGTTATTCTCTATAGATCATTTCTATTTTTCAAGGTCGTTATTTTATTCCAATCCGAATCGATAACGTTGAAAGTGATACGGAAATGATGAGGGAATTACAGGCTTCTAATGCTTGTAATATTAAAAAGTATTGCCTACAACGTCTATTTTATGTCATATCTGTGTATCTTATACTTTATCTGTGATTTTTATATTTATAATTCTATACATATTTCAAAGTTTGTCGTGAGGATAAACCCAGAAAATTAACTTTAAGAGTTTGTGTTCCGTTCACTACTAGATGGCAACATTTCACTGTTCATTTTCTTTGTGAATAGTATGTAGATAATCATCCCAAGGATTAAACTATATTTATTGAATATATATACATACACTTAAGAATGAATGTTGACAAGTATAATCTAAATAATTACTTAATAATAACTTAAAATTTATAAAAATATATTTGTATATATTATAAAAAAAGACTTTTGATACTAATGTACATATAACCACCTATAACGCGAATTATGGCAAGTACGGAATCGTATCGAGTGTAACATAGTTTCGTGTTTAGCATAGTAACGTATGCACATATGCATATTTTTGCATTGCATACACTTTAGTATGCGTAATGTTATAAATTCGAAATAATATTCTTGTATATCGATTGATAAATTGTCATCAGTGTCAATTGAAACTTCATGGTTTATCGTTCACGAATGCTGTAACTGATAAAAGGATACGCTGAATTCGAAGCACGAAAGGTACGTGTTACTTACAGCCACAATTACTGTTTCCGTCGTTTACAATTATATTACGTATATTACATTTGATCTTTTATGTACGATTACCAATAAAGTCTAGTTTCTTTTCAGGCCTGATAAAAAAAGGAAAACAATAATTATCATGACGGAAGACATGGATGGATTAAGCAAATATTTTAAACAGACGTTAACACCAACTATGAAAACGAACGTAAGCAAATAATTCGAAATATTTTACCTTAAAAATAAACGATTTTCTTCGTATTTAAAATAGGTCACTTTAAGTTCTTTACTTCTTTGTAATCTACACTTAAATTGTTTAGTCTAATTGTACCACGATGTATTCTATTAATTTTGTTAATGAAAATATGTTATATAAACATGAGCCTGCAAATGCTTTTGTTTCCAATTACAGATATTGAAAAATAGCAGAGGTATTCTAGTATTTGAATAAATTTTTTCAGATGCTAGAATGTCGAGTCTGCGACGAGGTATTTGCCATTGATGGAGTGAAGGTTCCCAGATTGTTACACTGTGGCCATACAGTGTGTCATTCATGTTTATTAAGCATAAGACCCTACACGGCAGACCAACAATTTCTGCTGTGCCCCTTCGACAGACAACCAACAAGCATCAGTCAAAATAATATCTATAGTCTAAAAAAGAATTTTGCTTTGATCGAATTATTAGAAAGATTGGAACAATCAAACGACGAAAAAATATTGATACTTGAAAGAGAAAGACTACAATCTAATCAATCTTGTGACGAAGATGAAGCACATATTGCAGTGTTGTATTGTACTGTTTGCTCTACACACTTGTGCGAAAACTGTGATGGTACAATTCACTCCTCCAAGACTCTTAGTAAACACAAACGTGTACCTTTATCTGAAAAACCAAAGGACAAACCAAAATGTTCAGTGCATACAACACATGTAACAGAATTTACTTGTACTCAGGAAGGCTGTCATAATTCACTTATGTGCTATTTGTGCAAGGACTATGGCAGACACAGTACGCATAAGGTAACACACACAAACTGGTGACAAATGATGAATATTCTATGTTTTGTTTAAATTGTAGCTGGCTTTGGTGGAAGTTGAAGCAGAAAATATTAGAAAGTCTATTGTTACTGCTCTGCAAAAAATGACACAATTTATGGAGAGTATGAGGGACACAGCACACCGAATAGGCACGTTATTGTTTTCCATTTGCTATTAACTCATTTGCAATAACTAATTTTTCATTTCTCTCCTTTTTTCTAATTTTATATTAAAAATAACAAATAGTCACTCTGTAATTAAAAAACAAAATCATCAGCTTGATTGTAAACAAAAAATTAATGATTAAATGAAAAGAAAATAATAACTACAATTACATTATTCAGAGACAGTGATACAAAAGTTGGAAGGATGGGCAATAGAAGATGCAAGGCAGCGAGTCCGTCAACACTTTGAGGAATTACGAGCCTTGCTGGCAGAGCAAGAAAATGCAGCCATATCCTGCATTGAAACGGAAACACGTGGGAGACTATGTGCTTTGAGACAGCAACAACAAGATCTTACCACCACAAGATCTCAGATGGCCGATGTGTGCATTCAATGTGAAAGTATTTTAGATTCAGAAGACTGGAAACTACTATGCAGTGCAACAAAAGTTAAGGAAGTCTTAACTACTCTGGAACAACAACAGCAACACTATGCTCAATTGAGTCCTGATTTTCTTACACCTGAGTCTTCTATACCTATAATATTTAGTAGGGTATGTCTTTATAATTTCTTCATTTAAAATCAAAGAGTATAAAACTAGGCACAAAAGTTTATTGGTTCAACTTAAGAACTGCGATATTTCATTGCCGCTACTTTTCTACTTTAAGGAAGGAATTGTGCCTTAGAGTCAGTCATTTATGTCTACATAACAAAAAAATTATTTGCAAACATATCTTTCTACTAATTTACAAGTCCCTGGAAACAGAAGAACTTTTATTTGAAACATTTTTTAATGTCTTTTGTAACTTGAGAGTTGGAATCAACAAAGAAATACAAACATTTGTACAAAGTTTCATCATAATAAGCATCTGATACTTTGTAATCTTCCATTATAAGTATTCTAATAATTTCGTAAACATATTGCAAATTTATCCAGCTTGAAATTAAAATGTTAAAAATTAGGTAATTGAAACACTCGATTTGTAGAGTTTTTAAATACAGTTTGTTACAAATTTATTAGCCATAAGCGATAAAATTCACAAATCTCGGTATCAGCTTTTATTTTTTTTTTTAACACTCTTTAGTTATGTAACAAACTTGTAATTTACAGTAGATTGAGAAAAATATTTTTCGATTCTTGTGACACGACTTACAAAATTATTTACCACATTAGGATAATAGAGTACATATCGGTACAAAAATCGACATACGTGTGGTGATCTTGGGATTGGATGATGCGGGGAAAACTAGCATCTTATCGGCAATGAGAGGTATTACGCTTTCTGGCCCGCCGATTCCTACTATAGGATTCAACGTTGAGAGTTTGGAATACAAAAATCTGGTGTATTCATTGTGGGATGTTGGTGGCCAACAAAAATTTAGACCACTATGGAAACATTACTATCATAACACACAAGCTGTTATTTTTGTGGTTGATGCTAGCAACAGATCTCGATTCGAGGAGGCGCAGAATGAATTGTCGAAAATTGTTAACGAACGTAAACTTAAAGGCGCTTTATTTCTGATCTATGCTAATAAACAGGTGAGCCAATTATACAAAGTATTTTCGAAACAGACTTAGAGAGGTTTGACATATTATTTTTTAAATATTACATTTCAAGAAATAATTTGAATAAATTTAGATATTAAATAAATATTTTTTAATTGCATAGTAAATACATATGGTTTTCAAATGATACATCAAACCACCCTTGGTCTTTTAATTTCTATCATTTCATTCATCATTGTATTAAAATAGATCTAAATTATTAAAAGGAGCTGTTAAATCATATTATTACAAATGAAAGATTAAAATATTTTACAAAATCGTTATTTCTTATTGTAATTTCAAAAAAAATTTGCTCAATTCTGTCGCAAAGGAATTGGTTACTAATTCAATACCTGTGGTATTTGATTCTTGACTAATATTAATTGTTGCACATTATTCGTTACTTTGCAGGATATTGCCGGCTGTGCCAGCGTTGTAGAGCTGACCGACATTCTCTGCTTACAAAAACTATGTTGTGGTAGAGCATGGCACATACAAGGTTCATCTTTAGTCACAAACGCTAGTGGTTCAACGCAAGGTCTTGAGTGGTTGACGCAACAATTGGGTGCTCACGAAACCTTGTATACGATACCTATAGTATCGTAAACGTGTAAATTATGAATATAGTGCTTTCGGTGTTAAAATTCAAATATGTAATATTTACTGGATGCAAGATTCTTTAGTCGCGTTTGTTTTGTGAAAGTTCATTTGTGTTCATTGTACGCATCGCACTGATCGACTGAAGCACTTGTAAGCACCTACAGCACCGAAAGCGCTAGAAAACAATCAAGATCGCAACAACTGATCTCAGTACTTTGTAATTTGTAAATTGCACATTCCGCAATATCTTTGTCGATTAATCAAGGTTGTGATAAAAGTGATCGAAAGACACTCGTTACGTAGTGCATTAGATGTGACGTAATAATTGCTAACCGTAGTAACTACGTTAATTAGATTCTAACATCGATGAAGAAACGAAGCAGGCGAAAATAAACGGCCCGAGCACATCTAGAAAAGTCTTATTTATTTTATTACATTGGTTATTGGTTACCTTTGATACATGAATCATACCAATTATTTATTTATTTATTTATTCATTCAGTCATATTTGTAGCACACATCCCAATCACTCTTACTTCTTTTTTTATCCTTTTAATTGGAGCGAGCTTTTTTTTAATACGCGTACACTGTACGGAAATTGAAATAATATATAATATATATATATTTATATATAATATAGCATCGTTTAAATTACATCTCAATTACTTTTTAATCGTATATAAAAACACTTGACAAACAAAAACGGAACAACTTAGAGTCTTTTGTGGAGCTGTGCCATGGTGGGGACACGGGGCAAGATGACTCTATTTATATAATACATATATATTATATATGTATGGTGTGTGTAACATTTATATATATATATATATATACATATATAGAATTATATATATATAAAATACACATTTCGGTGGCAGCGTACTTTCGGCAGCACAGCGAGCACTTTGATTTGTTCTACACTCGATTAGTCGGTAACATTTTTCGCTGACAAAATTTCGTGGAACACGAACGAAAAGCGAAGACTAGGATAAAATGTTTAGGCTGCGAAGACGAGGCCATGATTCAATTTAGAAGAAAAAAAAGACTCTTGCAATTCACTGTTTCAAAATTTTCCATGAGCCGGAATTCGATAGTAAAATGTTTTCGTTCGTTTCATGATAATGTCTTTCTCTTTCTTTTTAGTGTAATTTTTTGCTTTCGGAAAGTGGTGCGTGTCGCGGCCACACAGCTCCTGGAATACAGTCTGTGTTTGTGTCGATCAAGACACGTTTATTTACAATTCATCGTGCTCCTGAAAATCAAAGAAAAATAGTGGTTTAGCTACTGTCGTAGTTACAATAGAAAAAAAGATTTTTCTTAATTCTTAAATAAATTAAAATCCGAAATAAATGTGATTATTACTTAATAATATTTCGTCAATAGTTTTAAGTGAATAAGAAATTTAAAACATTGCAGTATAAAGACATTAATGTTAAAATATTCAATATTAACCTCAATATCTGGGACGTTGTTGTCCCCCCCTTCATCTGCGTCTTCATCTTCATCATCATCTTTATTATCTTCATTCACTTTGTTTTCCTTTTTTCGCTGCTTACTCTGCTCCTCGTCTTGAGCCTCTTTCATTTTCTTCTCACCTTCCTAAAATATACAAATTATGTAATCCATACCCACTATTTCATATTAAAAATTCCATAACTTGAATTCTACGATCAGCAACGAGGAATTCCAGCTTTTGTATCGCTCATGAATATCAGTAAAGCTTTTAACATCATTTACTATGATTTAATTTGACAATTAACAGTGTGTATATTTGTATACTTACGAAAGTAGGCTTCCAGACTTCTTCACCAAATTTGCGAGCGACTTCTGGATCGTCCGTAATGAGAACATTATCAAAGATTGTTCCAGACTTCACTTGCCAAAGATCGAAGCCAATGGCGCAAATTTCATCCCTCATATATAGTTCAGGATTAGGAGTGTATTCGGGATTGTCGATCTCTGGATGAATCCAAGGTCCTTTGTAGTTGGGATTATCAATCTGTCTTGGCTTCCATTCACCCTGAAAAAGAAATTAGATTAGATTAGCAAAAACATTGAATAGAATATAAACTAAATTTTATAAAACTAACTTTGTATTCAGGATTGTCTATCATAGGCGCCTCCCACTCTCCATCCATCTCATCATCCCAATCTTCTGGTTTGGATGCCTCAGGATCAGGAATGTGTTCTGGTTTGTTCCAGTCTTCTGGTTCCTGATCATCTGCATCAGGAATGGTAGGACTATCATCCCAATCATCAGGTTTGCTCTGAGATGGGTCCTTAATTTTCCTTGGTGGCAAGTCCCAATCCGTTTCCAGTTCACCAGATTCAACTACTTCATTGTCAATGAGAACCTGAAAGAAAATTTAAACCATAATCAGAATGCGGCTATAAAAGAGGAACTCGGTCATATTTGCAATTACAATGAACTGTTGTTCTTTGCTTAATTTGTAGAGAAGCAGAGTATAATTCATATACATTTAATAAGCAAGATAATCTTCATTCTTCGAGATTCTGTAGCTCTTATTTTCCATAGTAAATCAATGAGAACAAGAGACTCTAGACTCGATATACCAATGCATTACAATATTTTTACTTCCTTACTTTGTATGTATTATCAGGATTAACAATCAGTGTGTACATGTGAGTGTAAATGTCGTCTTTGCAGCGAATGTCTTTGTTGATCAAAAGATTCTTTCCATTGTAGTTGAAAATGACATGTATTTTCTTAGTTCCAGGTCCACAAATATCAGGTCCTATGGAAACACATATACATTCAAGCATCAGAATTAAACAGATCATGCTTATTGGACTTGTGCCAGAAGAAGTATGAGGTTACACATTTCAACATTGGGAGTGCAAATATTCATTCCTACTATTTGTAGTACTACAAAAAATTTTTAATTTACAGTACTAAAATTTTTACTTTTCCACTGCATAAAAATCTGCAATAATTAGCAAAAAAATTAATGTATCTTAACTGGTGCCTGGAATATGTATAAGAACTATATCCAGGGCATATGTAAGAAATTACTCTCCGAGTTCCATCAGCACCAATCCACCACTGGGTGTAACCAGTGACTCTAGGCTCGGCCTTTTTAAAAACATAAACTTAAAGTTCCTTGATTATACTTTGAAGTACTTAAAAATTCTTACCAAACATAATCTGATATGGACTATCTCCATGCATATCTTTCTGATCCAATGAACAATCAAATACTTTAACATATCCACCACCACAATCAATATTTTGTTCATGTTTAACAGTGAACTGAACAACAAGTGGTTTATCCTTGTTGCTGAAGGGTTTGAATTTTCTGCTTAAAGCATAGAATCTTGCATCCTGAGAGGTTTGAATACCTATTAAAAAATGAAAAAATTTATACATAATCGATAAAATAAAATTTTTAAAAGTTGCAAATTTTAGAAGTTAATGTGTAAAATTACTTTCTTCCATTTACCTTTATCATTCTCAGGATCATTCCAAAACTTTCCATGACTCAGAACAAACTTTCCAAATTCTTTTCCAGGATGTTCAGAGTATACCCAGTTCTTTTCCCAAGAATCTGCAAACAAAAAGAAATTTATGAAAATATAATACATACATAGAGAATAATACTTTAATTGATATCATTTTCACAGCAGTGAATTAAATAAAATCACATTGCTCGTGCAACCACAAACATTACTTAATTATTGGAGTATTCTTTTTATTTAACAACACATTAATGATAGTAAATATTACAATCGAAAATACACATGTATTTTTAAACACATTAATAAATTTAAATTTCAAATTTCAATAAGAGTTTTTAAGAAGTATATTGTGATTTCAAAAATTTTGTAATATATTAAGATAAAATACTTGTACCTTACATTTTGAAATAAAATTATTTACATGTAATTAAAATACTACTTCGTAAGGTGCTTATTATTCAGAATAATATTTTAAATATTTCCTAGCGCCGTTTATTATTGAATTCATTATGTTAGAATAAAAACATTTAATGAAAAAACGCAATGAAAATTAAGATGATAGAGTCGTCCCCATACGTTTTTTTCCCCAAGCACGAGGAGAGGTTTATTTCGAAGCAGAAAGCGTTCAACGCAGATCAACCGATCGATCGCGCGTCATGTCGGCAAAACCCACACGGTAGGCTTGTGCCTGTGCCACGAGACAATTTCCCCCTCGCCACGTCTATGGGAATTTCGACTTTCCGGATTCACATATGGCAGCGTAAACAGTTCTATGAACAACTGACTGTATTATCGTGTCAAAATTACAGGCAAATGTACATGCGTGCATACACATGAAATTGCAGAAACCACTGAGCAAGGGCGTGTGGGTTACCAAGGAGAAATATACAATGTATGTATCACCCCTCTCTCCGCAGCGATGTAGAAAAAATTTTTCAAGAAAATACATCAAAACCGACAACTTTTTTAGACAAAACTCTGCAAATACAAAACGTGGGTGTGGTTTGTATAAAGAAAACCATATCAGGAAGTCTACTGATTTTTCTAGACTTTCTCAGTTTGAATATGGAGAGTCGATGGACGAAGCAGGGATCGAGAAGGAAACTAAGACAAAGGCAAAAAGTTCTCGAGAAACAGTTACTCACCGTCGAGGAATTTCTCCTCAAAGTAGACCTCCGCGGTCACAAGTGTAATTGCCAGCAGAAGCACGAACGAGCAGAAGGACCGCATTTTTAGACGCCGGGACGACGAGAGTCCGGTCGACGAAGATCTTAACTCTGCGACGAACTAGCCGATAATGCCTGAATAGTAGTCGTGGTTGGCGAGTTAGCAGCCGCCGGGGTAGACAGATGGAGGGCGCCGATTGGCGGACTCCCGTTGTCCAATCAACACTGACCACGCTCGACCAACCAGCCGCCGCGCCGTGGCAGGTTATAGCCATGCCGCGCGCAAATAACCTTACGTCAGCTATTACCTTATTTTATCTATTGTCGATATGGCAGGAGATAGGAGTAGCGGTTTAGTGGAACATTTCTATTGGTTGGCTATTCGATAGCCATTGTTAGGAGCGATATTTAAACACAGTATAATTTGATGAATCGCTCACGTGAACGATTAGTTTAAATATTTTTCTCTCGAACATTTGTACAAAGTGCACACAGGTGATCTGTAACACGTGGTGTAAATCGACGTTCCATTTTTAAAAAAATCAATTAAATATATTTCATTGCAATGTACACGATTCGATAAATCTTATTACAATGTACAAATGTAGTTGTAATTATTTATAACATTCTTGTCAGATTGTATTACATACTTTGGAACAATTTGTACATCCCCGTACGCAAAGTCTTATTTAAAACACAAGAGAAACAAAATTAATCTATTATATTATAAATTGTTTTTAAGAAATTACTAATTGAACGAATGAATTTTTATATTTTTTAAAAACGAAGTAAAAACAATGACCATTATTTATTACAATTTGCTAGGTTTTTCTTTTAACGCACTTTGAAATATTTTATACCGTTTAATAAATCATATGTTCTATTAACCTTAATATTATTTTCCTCCTTCGTCGTTTCACTATCTATGTACATTTATGCAAGCATTAAACAGACGTGTTTTTCTTTTTTTTGTAGAGAGAACACCGCAGCGTCAAGAAGTTACACGTGCTTCCTACACACACTTGTGTAATCATATTAGATATTATCGATAAAATGTGAAACAATTATCGTACAATTTTAACCGAAATCGAACACTGCATTTTACAATTTACAATATTATCATTCTTCGATGATTCACTGATATCATCCCCGATCTTCGAAAATCTTGTCACCTTTCTGAAAAGTAAAAACAGCGGTAATTGAATATATCAAACGGTGAATCTGTTCTTTCTTAATGAACCGGGCAAACAACTGTGTCGATAGATAAGAACTGTTCGATGGAAACATATTCGATCGTAGTATACGTACGATTTGTTTGTCTAAGCTGTAAACTGAATTTGTTAGATCCTCCTCTTTGTCGTATCTTATCTATCCATATCTTTATAAAATGATTCGACCAAAATTCAATTTTCCGATGATGGAAAACTATTTATCAATTCTGACGGCTGTTACCGGCAAGTAAAATACGTACGGTCAAACACGTTTCTCGACCGACGTATCGGGTTTCAAACCGTCGTGTGTACGAATTGTTTCCCTGGCAACGACCTCCGGCAACCGCACTTCGCCTCGGTCGAGCGCAACGTGCACGAAAATCTACAAGTGAAGCCAGTGAAAGCTGTCAAACGCTAGTGAAGTTCTCCGTTAAGGAGGAACTTACCAAAAAGGATAACTACGTATATGCGTACGTAAATAGTATTAAAAAAAAAGAGTAAAAATGTTACGTTCGAAGGCGACGGCCGCGTTGATGCGGTTGAAGGAGATGGACAGGAAGTACAATATTAAGTGTAACGAGGGCAAACGGGGCCAGAGTAACGTGAGCACCGAAAGTTCCATTGACGACACACCGAGGAACCAGCGAGCCGGCTTCAAAGCCGCCAGCAACAACAAACCTGACACCGCTCAAGGTTTTACCGCCATCGATGCAGAAGACGAGGTTGGGTCAAAGGTAGCGGCAAATTTAAAATAAGTTATTTTGAACGAATGACAGAAATTTCGAATCATCTCGAGTATCGTTTGAAGTTAGAGACTTTTTGGGAACGGTGGCTGTCTTCACGAATATCGCACGCTTTTAACTCTTCGGGGCACAGTGGGTTAAGAAATAATTCTACCATTTTAATACCCTGATATGCACGGTGGAATATTTTTCGATCCACCATGAAAAATTAAAATAACTCCATACGAGTTGCACGATGAGACCGTTAATATTCCATTTAATAATTAAATATCCGATTGTTTTGCATTATTTCACACGTTTAGCACCCGTGCCCCAAAGAGTTACACCAGGGCTATAAATTGCACGTGCAACGACCAGCAATTATTTTTCAAGAGTTAAAAATACAACACAGATTATTTTTCAATCGTAACGACACCCGTTATCATCGTTGTATCATAAGTAAACACGTGTAGGATCGAAAAGAAAACAACTTTCGCGGAAATAAATCGGAAAATAAATATTTTTATAAAAAGATACGTAAAGTGTTTCAGTTACACGATCCCGTTTACAGACGTCAAAACGTCCAAATTTGGTAAAAAAAAAAAAAAACTGTAAACAATAAAACTATCAATTACGTAGTGGAGCTGTTTGTCTCGTACACGTTTTTTACGACACGTGTATATACAGACCTCTATTAAATATGTCGGCTCACTGAACACGTGAGTCACAGAATTGTGGTCACACGCAGGAAATATCAAAGATGATAAAAGGTAAAAGAAACGACGAAAGATATTTTCATACATTTTATTTAAAAAAAAAAAAAATAGTATTCAGATTATGAACTGATAATACTGTGAAAGAAGAAACAATAACATTATCAGATTTTTATTATTCCTTCCCTTTTTACTTTGATAAATTCTTCCCTACAATTATGCCTACGTATTTTAAAACACCTTGCACAATTCACAAACAATAGAAAAACGTACACGATCCACAAAACGTACAAAAATACCTCGAAAGACCGTGATATACTTCGATTATTTGAATTTTTCAATTCGAGTATTTACCCGCGGTGGTTAATCCCCAATTCGAAGAGATTCGAAACTCTCCGCAAAGAGAGAAGCGAACGCTCGCCGTTAACACCAAGAACTTCCAACAGATACCTCCCAAGTCCACGATCCAAGTGAGGATTCCGAGTCTCGTGGGAAAAGACGACGACGACGACGACGTCTCGAGCAGCGTAAATAGCTCCGCGTCGAAGAAGTCCCCGGAGGATTCTTCTAAAATCAGTATCGAAACGTCGCTCGCGGACAAGAACCGTACGGGCGTACGGTTAAAAGAAGAAAGTGTCTCGAGAACCGCAAACGAGTCTCGCAAGACTCTCCTCTCGAGCCCGAGGTCCGTCTCGAGGGAGGGCAATCTCATCGTCAAGGCCAGGGTCGAAATCGTACCACCGAATAACGTGAGTCGTCATGAGAACAGCGACGTGTCCTCGGTCGCCACGATTCTATCCGAGGTTACTGGCGATTCCAAAACGGTCACGGGGACGTACGAGTCGATGGACGTCGTCGAATCGTCGACGAGACGAAACGAGAGGAAACGAAAGGTACCGGAAGAGAAAACAACGAAGAACAACGCTCCGTACGCGAACGTTGGCAACGAGGAGACAACGATGGACGAACTCACGGGGATCAGCGACGAAAGAAGCGAAATTATCTCAGAACTGTCTCGCGCGACGAACAAGGACGGAGAACCGTCGAACAATTCTTTGAGAGTGCGGCAGAAGGAATACGAGAGCGACACGTTCGAGGAGGTTTCCAGTTCTACGTCGAGTTCCGTTGAGGACCGATCGGGGAAGATCGAGGAGGCAGCCCAGAGTACAATCAGATCCGGTGTAAAACAAATCACGATCACGCCTCACAAGCGGACCGAAAGTGTTCAGAGGATCGTGACCGTTGATAGGTAGTTGAGATTTTCACGATTCGAAAGTAGGCACAATAGCACCCGATTTGAGTGAATTTTAAAGAAATTGGTACAATGCAGGCTTGGTCGCTGAAATACTGAAGGGTTTCAGAAAGTCATTACTTGTTCGTTTGAAAGCTTTTTTATTCGATGGTCATTTGAGGGATATTGTTTCTCGCACAAGGATTCGTTAATTATATTTTCAAATGAAATGATAGAAAGTTAAAGAAACGTATGTTTGTGAAAGTGTTTTTTGTTCTGTACTATTCAGTCTTTCACTGGCCACACTGTATAATCAAAGAGGGTTTTTTGTAGAAAACAATGTACGTGCCGAGAATCTAATTTTTCAGGGTCAAGACAAAATATCGCTGACTCTAGATAATAATCGTCATTAAAAATTGATTTATTTTTATCGTTACGCGTTTGCGATAACGTAAACACATTGGAGTAACGTAGCACAGTCCTTGAATTCCTAGAATTGTATAGATTTATTTTAATTGCAGGAAGAACCGAATGTACCAATTAAATCTGCTGGCATTGTAAGTGCCAAACCTGTTTATTCCCGGATTACTTAAGAATATTGAGTGTGGAAAATACAAGAAACCAAAAATATGTTTCTTTATTACCTTTTCACTTTTTATTGGGAAGTATTTCAAGAATTTATTTTACTCAATCTTGAACAAGTTATTATAAAACTTGTGATATTTAATGTGAACGCTTGCATTGGCGGATACATTGTTCTCTACAAAAACGATGCTCGACGTACCGATGATGCAATCTACAAACATTATTTATAACCATTTACAAAGAGCTATGGTAAATTGTACATTACCGTATTGCCATTGGCACATAGAACATTTTAAGAAGAAAGAAACCAAATTTTCCAACTTTAAAATTTTCATCACTTTTTACAAATACTCCCCGGTTACTCTTTTGAACAAATAAAACACAAACTATAAGATTAATACCTCTGTATATTAAAGGAAAACAAAATTCGTATTCTGTGCGATAAGTAATGTCTTCTATATAAGAAAACATCGCTGAGTATTATGTAAAATAATATGGGAAATTCGGACACCATCGGAACCTAGAATCTTAGTTTTTTTTTTTTTTTTACAAAACGTTGCAGTATTTACACCTGAACATGAGAATATTAATTGCATTGTGTTTCAAAGTCCTCGAGACGTTCTTTCCAGAGACAAAGAGATCATTGAACTGGTCGCGCCAAAAATAATACAGGACACGAGCAAGTGTGATATCGGGCTCGACGTGGAGCTATCGAATTACGTGAAAACGACGGAGAACGTCGACGAGGTGCCGCCAATCAGCCTGTTAAAGTTACCGAAGCAAACGTCGACGAACAAACAACCTCGAAGGAACAAAAGGCACCGAAAGTCGTCCGACGAAAACATGAATGATGAGTCGCGAGAAAATACCGAATGGTCGGTGATTTTTGTTCACGAGAAATCAACGAAACGCAAGGAAAACAAAAACAAGGACGACTCTTCAAGGGCGAACAGCCCCTCATCGACCTTGTAAGAAATTCACCGTGACAACTCTACTTATTAACACTTTGCATTCCTTAATTTTTGTTTACCTACCAACAAGTTCTCAATTAACTTACGAAATAAATAAAAAAAAAGCGAGTCTCGATATAATGTTGAATTGCAACAATGCAGGGTGTGTAAGAAATATATTTTTCATTTATATTTTCATTTAAATTGCGTTGTATAATATCGAGTCTAGCTCGACATTGGAGTTGGTATAAGAAATGTGATGTCGAGCCACACTCGACACAGGAGTGCTAACACGGTCACACGTTATATAGGTACACGTTGACACATTGATTCTCGCGAGAGATCAACGTCACGGAACGTGTAAAAGCGACGATTCCCGCAAGACTGACGTCACATATACGTAAAAGCGACGATTCTCGCGAGACCGCAAAGACAACGCACTGTGTTGTTTTAAAAGTTTAAAAAATATTTGGGTTCGTAATTTTCTTCGTGAATGATGATATTGAACACGTTGTAACGTTGCTTGGCGTTGTTTTACTATTGATATCGTGTTTTGACTTTATGTGGATACTTGTCCCTAACGCTTCGCAATGTTTTTAGGAAAAGCGACAATGTTTTCAAGAAAAGACAAAAGAACGAAAAGAGAACAGAAACGAAGATAAATCCCTTGGTGTACGAACAGGGTAAAATTGAGAAAATCGATGCGGAGAAGGAGGCACCGGAGAATCATGTACAAAATGTGGACTCGAAAAATGTCTCCGACGAGGTACTTTTGAGAGAGACTCCAAGAACGTCGAATGTCACGTGCACGCTGAGAGAGTTGAACAGAGACGCGATCGACGCCATTGTTAAGCGCCATAGGGTCATCCGCGGATCGGGAAACACTTTAGAGAAATCTAGGAAATACGGGATCATAGTGAAGCCGCCTTCGGTCGAGTACGAGACACCCGAGAAAGACCAGACAGATGAGAGTAAACCCGGATCTCTGGAAAACGTTAGAACAATAAATATTATTACCGTTGAATTGATAAGTACAGTGATTCCAGCTTACAAATGACAATATCGAGCCGAAGCCTTGTGTGCGTCGTTCAAACGGAGCGCGAGAGAGACAGAGTAACAGCAAGCGAGTCTCGCATTACACGCGCTTGGTGGTCGAAACTTTGAAGCAAAAATTTTCATATTTTTCATCGTATCTTCGTGAGATTACATTATTAACGGTTTATCGACCGATTGGCGAGATTTTCGTGACGATGACGAGTTAAAACGCGGCCTTGTCCAGACTATTTTTAACTATTCGTTAATTTAAAGTAAAGTTCCGTTTCTTTATATTTTTTCAAACTTTCTACGATATATTTATTTCTACTTTTGCCAAGCTATAGATTAGAGACATTGTAATCGTTTTCTCGATCTTCGATTTCCATAAATCTGTTTTTCGAAAAAAATTTCTAAGCTGTGGTTACGACGACCAATTCCTTCGGCCCTGAAAGGGAAACAAACTATTGCGAAATTTGTTCGAAAATAGTCTTGGATATATCTTTCAATATTTTGCAACTTCTCCAGTTGAAGGAATCCGTTCAAGATCATGGGATTAAGAAGAGGAGCAAGGCGAAAAGAGTCTCGAAAGTGTCGAAAGCCAGGAAGCCGTCGAGTCGTGGAAAAGTGGAGGAGAAACACTCGCGATTAGACTGCAGACAGTCGCGTTGTCTGCGTCAACAAGCGGCTGCCCTGAGGCTGCAACAGGAACGCGAGGACATTCGTAATTACTTACTGGAACTGGAACACACACGAATAGAGTTCGGGCCCGGGAACTCGTTCGCGTCTTCCAAGCTGGATCCTTTCAAACCACTTGAATTCCCAAAAATTGCAGCGTTCGTGAAGCCTGGTACGTTGCGTTACTCTTTTGTTTCGTTCGTTGGATTGACAACGGTTCAAGTTGTTACAGTAATAATAACAGAAGTACGGTAGTGCTCTACCACGGTAAAAGTTGAGTAATTGCACGAAAATCAAGATCTGAACACTTATCCAACGAAGATGTTGATTTTCAAACCGATATGACCCGAACCGTTCTTCGAAGTTTCCTTTGTGTCGAACGTAGAATAGGATAAGTGAAAGTGATCTGAAACTCGAGGCGAGGAAAAAAAAACGTATACAATACTAATGCAACGATGAACCTTTTTTGTCTTTGATTCTTCTTGAACGAAACTTCTACCGCTGCACTTGTGAGGGTTTCGCGATTAAAATAAGACCAAACACGTTATAATTTGGATTATATTTACTTATTTAACAATCGTTTCTTTCGCATATTAAAAGTGAAAATTTATCAAACTCCATCGTGTTTGACCTCATTTTAATCAGGAAATACTCAAAAATACGTTGGTCGAAGTTTCGTTAAAAAAGAAGATGTAAATAAAAAAGTTTCATCGACGTGTTAGTGTTACGTATTTCACCGATATTTGAACCCGGATCGGGTTACATTGCTCGGCGGTCGAGCCTCGTGACGTGTCAAGGGGAATCCCCCTCAGTGGTGGGGATAAACACAGGCATCGTTCTCGCAATTATCTAACTTTTACTGTGTGTGCGAAAAACCGGGACCGGGTATTTGCATATAGTCGGGGTTGGTCGTGAATTCGTTCCAGAAATCGACCTTTTTTTATCTCGTGCCGAGCTAAACCAGCCACCCGTGAACCGTTCGATGAGAAGAGCGAACGAGATACACCGGGAGTGAGCGCAACAGCAAGTGAATCTCGTGTTACGAGCACTCTGGTCGTCGAACCTCAAAGCGATACCGCACGCGTATCGACGTGACAGATGCTAATACCGACTAAACACTTTTGTATTTCTCGTTGTATCTTCGTGAGAGTGCAATCAATAAATAGATGAGATTCTCTCGATGAAAATGACACCGACTCGACCTTATTCGTACTAATTTCACTTTTAGATACATTGTACGAACCGTTTCAAAAAAAAAAAAAAAAAATCAATCGCGTATAATTGAAAATAGTCCGAATAGGGTCGTGTTTGGACTTATTTTCAAGGGAATAACTTCAGCGATCCGCTGATAATATTCTTACGAAGATACGATGTTAAATGTAACAGTTTTAATCTCCATTAGTGAAAATGATACAATTTCGTATACACAATTTAGAAATTGTTCACGGTGATTATATTAAATACTTTATCCATAATTGGTTACGTATGTATTGAATATCTTCGTTGCTTTCAAAGATACGAAGAATGTTTCAGGAAAGAGTTTCACAATCGAAGGGAATTAATATAACGGTGAGAAAAAGGTTGCTATCAAGATCATCTTTAAGACTACTTCAAGGTCGCGAGGTTTCTTTAAACGGTATTGCATGTTTTTATTCATGCGATCGCTACCCTCTCAAACGATGGAATATTTACTTCGGACATTCTTTTACAGCTTTAATGGCGACAAAGATATTTAAGATGTTCGTAATAGATGAAACATCCTGTATTTTTTTATGAACAGCAATGGATCACTTATACATATATTATATCTATTTACACGTTTATCTTAACGAAGATTTATCCAAATGGGGTGCTGTAATTGCATCGTATTCAATGAATTATTGATCGAATATATTGATGGAATACTGTAGCGCTTTTTACCATAACTAACGGGTTAGGAACACTCGGTGTACTCGTTTATAAGTTGACTGCAAGTTTTGTGTGTAAAGTACTTAAACCTTTTGTTCTGACTTCACGCTTGAATGTAATTGTTCCACTTTCTTTGCGGACAGAACCAGTGGACGTGAATGTAAAATCCAAACATGAAGTTGCTGCAGTGCAAGAGAGAATATTGACGATAAAACAGTGGCTGAAGGATCAATACGTTCTTTATAGGGACTACAGCAGCCTGGCGCAAACGGTGAATGCAAAATATATTCCTGCCAGTCTGGAGGATGCAAAAAGGGTATTGATTTTACTTCTAACGGTTGTCTTCAAATTGTCTTCTCGCTTTTCGCGTTAGTTAGTACATTACACGTTCTCAAACAGATGTAAATGAATTAAAAATTCCCTTCCCTCCTACTAAAAATTTACGCATCGTGAAATTGTAGTCCATCGCAGCTGTTTAAAGAATTTCAAATTTTTCACGAAGAAAAAGAAGAAGCTGAGATTTCCTTTTTCCACTGCGTGGGCAAAGTTCGCGGTACGAGATACTTCGAATAAATTCAGTCTCTTTGCGTAACAGTTTTTCACGGTGCAATCTAGCGTAATGCGATAGAAAATAAAAATAAAAAAAAAATGGAAGAAAGAGAGTATCAAGCGGTAGGAAGTACAAACGTGTACCGAACAATGGGAAGACAATGAGTCGCCGAATAAGGAAACGAACGAAGGCGGGATTCGCGTCTAAGAATCGACCGGCAAGGAAGCTTTTCACTTGGCCGGCTTTTCGAAAGTTTTAACGAGACAATCCTGTTCGGTTTCAGACGATCCGTCAGCTACAGAAAGCGATGATTAAGACCAGGTGACCGGCCGCTTCTGCGAAGCTTTCAACGGAGAGAACCGAGCACGTGCAACACGATTCCTCTACGTAAAAAAAGTGAACGGTGTAACTTGCAAAGCGATGTACTTCCTTAACGCGATCGTATTCGAACACAGAACACGTTGTTTTCGCCTTTGTATCGTACGGAACTCGTACAGCGTAAAACTCAATTGTGAAATCGTCTTGATTTTCCCACACAGTCCCCGAATGTATCAAGTGTTTCTATTTTTCTCCAATAAAGAGTGAAAATTGTATAAAAATCGATTCGATCGAACGTCCACGTGTCGATGCGGCGAATCGTTGTTATTGAATCAAGACCCGATGAAACGTAACCTAAATCTAACAAGGTGCGCACTCTTTCTATTCTATGATCATTTATACACTCGCTGTAATTCGGTTAGTGCACTCGGTGAACGTTCTTAAGTGATAGAGAAAATAGAATGGAATAAGTAGTGTAACACGAGACAGGGAGAGAAAATTATATACACACTACTGACCAATAATTTTGAGCATTCTTCGATTTTTAAATAAATTAATCTTCTTTCGTACATATATGAACGTTTCACTGAAAATATTATCTATGCATATCGATTAATCGAAGTATAATTTGAGATAATTTTAATTGTATATATTTAGATATTTTATCGTAATAAATTCTTGACAATCTCTGTCTGAAAATTTTTCAAGAGATTGATTATTTGTCGATATAAACTATTGCTTCGTAATGGTACTCTGCTTTTACTTATGTACAAAATACTATCGAAATCAATATAACTAGATCAGCACAGTACAGGAGCCCCTTACGTACCTGTTTCCCCTTCTAACTGTTCCTTCCCCACGCAGCTCACTTACGTTGTCGGAGAAACCACGCTACCCTAAAGATCCATTTTCACGTAACCTAAAGTCACGACTTTTAACGCGACATCTGTGACGGGGGCGTTACGAGAGCGCAATATTTAAAATGTTCACGACAACAGATATAGTGACATTCGATGTCACGGTATTAAAAGTCGTGACTTTATATCACGTAAAACCGGACCTTAAAGAGGCAGCCGTGGCAAGCTAACGGTTTTCATCGTAAGGAAGCTAGAAGAGACATATTCGGCGAAATGATCAAAATTCCTTGTGTTTCATCGAGAAAGCAGTTTCTAAACTTTTCGTATTTTTCTAACGACTATTTATGATCTGCAATTTTTGTGTTATATCGCACAAACAAGTTTATATTTGTAAGAAAGCTTTGTTTTTATAAAAATCGAAAGGTGCTTTAAACTTTTGAATGTATTTAATGCGTAAAAAGCGTATGACGTAGGAGGTAAAAATATGTTAGGTTAAGTGTGTATGCATCAAGTCCTTTTCAGGATCATGAGGCTGAAACTATTATATGCATTAAAATGTTAAGATATGGTTCTAAAACGATCCGGTTGTTCGCATGATTCTTTATCAATAACCGTGCAAATGTTAATATTATTATCCTCAAACAGGGTTCTCACGAGGGAAGGGCCGGTCCTATGCGATCCGCGTGCGTGTTTCACGCGCACGTGCAGGAGATGCTCGAATGAGCGACGCCGATCGCCCGGCGTTCCTTCATTGACGTGCTGCTGGTCGTGTTCCGCAGTTCCGAGCGAGCCTTTGCACGCTCGTGTCCGTGGTGTTCGTGCTCGTGAAATCTCATCGTTCGTTCGTAAACCCGGAGATTTTTATTGTGTTTGAACGAACAATTTTCCAAAGAAGACTACTGTCCTGTCAAGGAGATTGGGAGCTTCAAGATCGGACATCACTTTAGTAAGTCTGACAAACCGTTCATGCTTTTATTGAATTAGTTCGTACGCTTTACTTTTGTCAGTAAGTACAATAAAATCAAATATACCTAATCCTCGATTTTAGTAGAGCAATGTTTATAGAAAAAACAGGGAGATTGGTTTCAAAGTTCTATTCTTTATTTTCTAATACAAAAGAAAGGATTTACTTTTACATTTGTTCTTTATGATTTTTGTACGGAAAAACTTCTCTTCAGTTTCTTTTTGTAATTCGTTTATCTCGTTCAAATGAAATCCGTTGACAAAGCTTTTTTTTTTATTTATAATAAATATCTTATAAATTTTATCGATAAAGATCTATTTAAAAATATTCTGCTAAATTTTACCACTTAGTACGAAATCTTTCCCCATTTTTCCGACCGAGTTAAATCGAAATCGTTCGATTTATCTATCGTGTAAATTGAGGGTTAGGTATACACTTTTTCCCAAAATTGACGTTTATACCGTTTTGTTGTGAACCCTTTACAGGTTTCACTTTTTACATTACTTTCCATATAGTTTATTCTACCGTTTAGTTTATGTTTAAACTAAGGAAAGTAAGTTTACATAAACTATATTTCTCGAAGTAAATAGCTATATGTATATTGAATCATGAATTTTGTCCGTTTGTTACTTCTTTTGGACTCAAGATAATATCCCTAAAAATACAACTGCGTGATTTACAAATGGAATGGGAAGACACGTTAGACCGGGTTAAGTTTTGTGCCTTCAGCTCGAAGGATTTATAGCAACAGGAAGAGTTATTATGTATTTTCTTTACGTCGGGTCCAGTTGAATTGAAGAACAAGCAATACATCAGTTTTTCAAAGAATAGTAAAAATAAAATTATACAAATGAAAAAGTAAAGTAGAAAAACGTTCTAAATTGAATTAGGTTTTAATAATTATTTACAGTTAAAAAAATAATCAAGACTACTTCTGTTTCTTTACTTTGTTAAATTTTTAGAAATGATTTCCTTGTAGGAAAAATTCTTTATTTAGACATTTTTAGGTGTATATCAATGTTACTGCATCGAAGCTTCTTATAGAAAATATTTTTAAAATATTAGCAAATATCGTTAGTTATGGAATCCTTCAAATTAACGAAGCAGGAGCGCGTATATTTATCGACGAGTTGAACTTCACTGACAATGAAGAGATTCCTACGCAGACAGTGTTTTAACATTTATCAAATCATTTGTATATATTTTCTGGGCACCATCATACGGATATTCGAGTAGATGACATCAGCAAGTGCCTAGAACGACCAGCGTACGATCCTTACATGATTAAATGTGTACATGCACCTTGCTACACCTGGAAGGCAAAACCGTATATACTGTGTCAAGGTTCATCGGATCAATTGAAATTGTGCAACCTTAGACTAGATCCTGAGAATCGCTGGCAAGCAATTAATTAACCGTTCAATTCGTTGTTAAATTTTATGAATTTCGAAGCAAACATTATTGCACATTTCGTATTACCTTCCTTTCACAGAAGGAGAAAGAAATTGCACGTATACCGTTTAGATTAATAGGTAACTCTACACCGTATTCTAGAACGTGCTGTTCAGGCTAATCAAAATATCAAATATCAGACTGCGCGCCGAAAATGAAAAAAATTTGATACGGAATGCTTAGTAGTCACTTCGTTCGAATAACCAACCCGTTAGAAGATCAGCGTTGAATAAAATATAATTAGTTTGGCAGCTGATAGTTGCAATTAAAACTGTTAATTCATAATTGCAACTAACAATTAACCTTGGAAAAAATTAACTGCTCGTAGCGAATACAATCGATTGATTGTTAATTAAAATTGCAATTAACAACTGAATAATGAATTGACTTAGCTGTTTTTATACAGTTGTACAACAAAACATCCATAACATCAAAGGCGAAAACAGATACAACACAGTGACTGCCTTTTCTAGCAAAGGTGAACCCGTGTATTTAACCATATTAGGTCTTCAAACTTAGTGTTTATCCTGGGAATCGAGCACATAATCCTCTCACCACCGTGAGGCTTAGAGTTTATTGCAGGAAAAATTAAATTTCTGCTCGAGTTAAGTCGTAATCCATGGAAACTAGTGTTACCATTGTTTTTTAAGCGAAACTTTGCAGAAATGTCCATCGGTCCAACCTAAAAGGCATTCCAATTTTAAAAGAGAAATCATCCCTTGTACAACTGTCGTTTATTTTATTTATATCTATGTATCTCCAATTACGGAAGATATGGACAAACGTTTAAAGTAGAAATTGTACCGTATTTGTAAATCTGTGAATTAATAAGAAAAGAAATGATATTTGAAGCTCAATACTACAGATTAATATAAATGAGAATTTAGTATGTATTCTTCTTTTTTAACACTAAAACTACTGAACGTATTACTACACCACAGATGTACGTATCTTTGTGAAGTTAGATGGGAAACGGGCAAATTAATTTACGAATACCATTAGTTGTCTATTTTGATAATTGTCCATGGATATTGTAGGCAAAGGCACCGTTAATAATTGAGTAATTTGAAAAAAAGTTTGTAAGTCAAATTGTCCCCTTCAGTAGATCCAGTATTAAAAACAAAACGTTGCGACGGACCCCTTACGTGACGTTCGGTTCTGAGAAACGAGATGATGGCGAAAAAGAAAAACATTCGGTAGCAACCGACGAAAACAAATCACGATCCCCGACACGACCTTCAATCCTTCCGAGAGTCAGTCGCGAGATCGTGGCTTCGCGTTGAAACGATTCCCACGAATTTCTCTCGTCGATCGCGTCGAATAAAGGAAAAAAAAAGAGCCCGCTAACGAGAACTGTCGTTCGCCTAGAAATTCGAGCGCGCTTAGAACAGCGAAAGTAATCGAGAGCTCTCCCGGAATGCCAAGCACAGCGATAGATAGATAGATAAACAGAGAGAGAACTTATCCTTGAGGGAATCGAGGTCGAGACTTGAGGGTGACGTTGTCGATGTGTCGTCGACGTAAGGAGGAACGAGCCTCGGGTCCGAGGTTTTCTAATATCCGTTCCCGACGACCCTAATGTGGTCTTCCTCGATGCTTTAACTCCGTCGGTGTGTCGCTCGTGTGAAATAGAACAGGAATTCCGTGAACCGCGAGAAAAAGTGGGGTTAGGGGGTGGGGAGAGCCACGACCCTAATGACGCTGGCCCGACAAAGCAAGAAACTTCCTCCCGTGCGCGGAATTTATGGTGATGATAATTAATAAGGGGAACGTGATCGTGAGATGCCTGAACCGTGGCTAATCCCCGCGGTTTTGAAATTAATGAGGGACCGTCTGTGTGTACAGTTCTTTGTTTCACTCTCGTACCGGCGTTTGATTGGCAATAGAAGCTCCGCTGAAACGAAAGAGCGTTGAACCAGAATGAGTTTCGAGGAAGATGGAGACACTCAAACTCGGAAAGTGTTCTCGAGAATTTTTTCCTGGAATTTCTTTGTCCGAGATCTATACAAAGGGATACGAGAAGAATATTTTCTCACGAGTTTCCGTTAAAATTCGATCGTGGATGTATCGATAAAAAGAGAAGTTTTAAGCGGTAGACGGTACTTTTAATTCGCCACAGACGTTACCACGATTAACTGTTTCTACTTCACCGACCAATGACACGCGTGTATCGTAGCCGTTACATTTTTATGGTGCCATCAGTGAATTGCTCGATATACAGATGGCACTCTCCTCTCGCCGTGAAATTCAACCGTGCATGAACTTTGACCCGAAAGAGTGCACACGCTCCGTCGATTTCAACCTAGCCTATTGTTACTGGCTAATTTACTCGAAGGAAGTCTGAAACCGAGAAACGTTCCATTTCGGACGATTCGGTATATCCGATTCGTCTTACTTTCGCCAGGAGACTCACACAGTTCGATGTTGATTTCATTCGCCTTCGGAACTTCCTTGGAAAACGGAACAAGATAGAGTATTTTGTCGCGTTCTCATTTTTCTCTTATTCCTCTGTTTATCCCATAAGCAATATTCCGATTTAGTTCGTGAAAGTCATATAGTCATTTTCGTACCGATCGAGATACTGTTTGGTTTTTCGGTTTCGTATAAACCGAACGACTGGAAATTTTTCAATACACGCTTCGCCTAAGATTATACAATTCCTGCAATTTTTATTATTTTCATGTATAAAAATAATTTCATGGTTCATACTCGAAGTAAAATATAGTAAAAAGATTGCCAAGTCAGCGGTGCAGTTCGCGAAGAGCGATATAACCAAAGGTTTACAAGCACTTCGTTGTTTTAAATTTTCAATCTCGAAACCAACACCGTTCTTTAGAGTGACTTAACCGACCTTTGGGAATCTCCTTCTTTTCTAAATACACTTATCCACTGTATATTTTTATCATCGGTTGTACACCTGAACGATGACTCAAATGACCCTGTGATAATACGAACAGCGTGACCTTTTCGTTGAAGGTCGTCGAGGTTACGGTCAATTCAAGGATCTAATTCATCCCACAATGCTGGTTTAATTATCACGCATCACCTTTACTCACCGTGATCGATACCCGGCCATCGGTGCAACGACGTTACCGTATCCTACTGTTTACTGACCCGTCGATCTTGCCCCGCCATTAAGAACCTTCGATCGATCGCGTGTGAACTTCAGTCCACGACCCCTACGAGCTATGTATACCCCCGGTGATTATTACCAGCTGCTGGAGTTCCATTCTCGATGATCCGTAGCATCGTCAGGACTCGTAAACGTACGGTAATTCCCGCATTCAAGTGCATTGAATTTTGATCACGGATTCGTATATTTAGGAACGGTTACCGAATAAAATATGAGAATAATATATAGTAATGCACGAGGTTCATTTAGCACGATTTATCCCTGCCCCCATTCCTTTCACTCAACATCTCGAGCTCAACGATCCATAACCTAGCAGAAGAAAAAACGCATTACACATTAAGTAACATTGAATACATCAAGTCGATTAAAAGTAGTTCAATTTGTGTCGTGTTTGGATTCGTTTTTATCGGGAAAATCTCGCCGATCCAACGAGAATATTTTCGCGAGAATATAATGAAAAACTTGCAATTCTTTTTTTTTTTTAATTTCGCCACCTACCCCGTTTTCAAGCAAATTACACTCGCGGCTGTGTAATGTCGCAGTGTGACAATTAATAGACAAATCGGTACGGAATCGACGATCCAAGTAAAAACAATTCAAGACGAGTGTTCTGGTTGATTCGAGTAGGCGCACCGGCGGCGCGCCTAATCAAAACGCTACGTTCGGTTACAAGACAGAAACAAGCGAGCGAGCAAACAGAGAAATAAGAGAGAAGCTTCGTTTCCACTAAATCCTCGCATCTCTTGGCAACATTTGTGGTTACTCCTTTGTGTCATACGGAACAAAAAGTGCGCAGGAACAGACGACTGAAGGATGGTAATGACTCTTCGGGCCGTCGACGACGCGGCGGATGACTCTTAATAAAAAGAGATTTCACGAGAGCTTTTTCCTTTTTCCGTCCTTCTTTTTTTTTTCTCCGTTTGATTGATCGAACGCGGAACAACCATGATTGTTCCACGTTGTAAATCGTCGATTGCTCAACCAACGGGGGAATTGATTCCACGCTGCTGCAATGATTTCGTTCCACGGTAGTCGTGGCGATTTCTCCTCTGATCGTTGGATGCTTTCGATCAATTAACGCAGCGGGTACGATACGTCACTGTAAACAACCGGGATTCCATAAAATGGCATTTATCGTTTTCTATGATCCATTCGTTCGATTGTACCTCGAGTGATCGTTGAAGGATCTATTGAATTGCTTTCATTTCAGAAGAACGCTGAACGTCCGTAATATGCACTTCGATGAATTTTCAATTGGTAGGAGCTGCATTGCTCTTCGTCGAGAAAATGAACAGAATGTAAAAACACAGCTGGAATAGAAATCGGAGCTGATCGTGTCTAAAAAACGACTCCGTTTCCATTCAAATTTTTACCATTGTACGATGTCCTTTAACGTACAGCTAGTGTACTGTTAACCTGTCCATGATATGTACTTCGATGAATTTTCAATTGGTGAAAAAAATGAACAGAATGTAGAAACACAGCTGGAATAAAAATCGGAGCTGATCGTGTCTAAAAAACGACTCCGTTTCGATTCAAATTTTTACCATTGTACGTTGTCCTTTAATGTACAGCTATTGGGTTGTTCGGAAAGTCATTTCGTTTTCAAAAATGGAGAATATATAATTTAATAAAATGTTTATACACTCGAAAAAAAATCTTGTTTCATTTTCACCAAAAAAAAAAAAACGAAATAACTTTCCGAACAACCCAATATTATACTGATAACCTACACGAGTGGATGTATCGGATTTTCCAATAAGTTCGTACGGTTCCTAAGAAGCGTAGAATTTTTACTCCATTATTATTCACCAACAAAAAATTCCCCTCCTCGAACCTTGCAAATCATTTTCGCGCCTTCCTTGGTTTTGGAACCGCGATTAAACTTAAAGAATAAAATACGACGAAGATGTATGTTTTTAATTGCTCCGTAATCTTTAATCGGAAACTCTATTATTACCAACGCGAAATAAAAACTTCCAGAACAATTTTAACGTGCGAAATAATTATTAGAAAAAATTCATTACGACGAGCTTATTGGACAATCTAGTGTATCGATATTGAAATTAACTCGACACGAAAGTATACAGAAAATTGCTAACAACGTTTGCTACGAAACCAGCCGAACAATATATTCTTTAACCTGGCCGTGCTAGATAGTCTTTAACTCGTTCGATTCGGGTTCGTTGCAATAGTAAAGGTCAAAGAATGATCGTTCGCAGTAACACTTTGCACAGACAGAAGGGTAAATGAACTTCTGGATTTTTTCTTCGTTCGAGTTAAGGGTTAACAAACTGTTGTAAAATTATATTTAACTTTCCAAAACCAATCGATCGAAGCCATGACTCGATCGGTTTCGGCCTTGCGAAGTCGGCAATTATGTCCGGATGAAATCCCGTCTTTTTCGGTGCACGCTGCGCGTGTAATTGGAGATTACGTGGCATTACATAAAATTCATCGTTGAAATTCATTCAACGAGTAATTCGGATTTTAACGGATTAAATGAGAAACAATAGCGAGAAGCATGCAATTACGGTGCAAAGTGAGAATGTATGTATATACGCAGCCGGTTATCCTGGAGGCAGCCAGTGGAACAAAGAGAAACTACCGGACACATAGGGTATCTTAGGCAATCCGGTATTTCGTAATCCGCAACGCTGCAAACTGTATCACGTGAGACAAGTTTGATTCGTCGATAGACGGAGATCGTTGAAAACGTAGCGAGGAAAATTTCGAAGAAAGAGGAAAAAATCGTTTGCGGTCCGAGAAAACGCGAACAAACAAAGGAGGAAGTCTCTGACACAGAATTATAGATCACGGGTGAATACTTTCAAGGAGGAGAAGCAACAAACAGTTAACAAGAATATGAACGAAGAAAAATATTTGTCGTCGCTTCGATGAAGTGTGAATCAAAATATTGAGAATTTTTGCTATCGAACTATTGTCCCTTCAACGCGAAGGTGAAATATGAGTAAACAGACTCGTGTGATTTCAATAGATACAATAGAACAGACTTCTACTCATCTATGTACATAGTAATTTTGTCGGTGACAACTTTTTTATAATTTTTGCAACAATTTTTCAACGAAGACTTCTAATTATTAATCGTTACGGTACACATCGTGTTGTATACATTTTACGCAATAAGCACGACTGTACACAAAATGCATCTTGCAGTTCATTGCACACAAGGATCGTACGTGCCCAATGCATTTTACGTAATCTACATAAATACCATTTCAAAGTCTCGTGTAAGAGTTCATCGATAGACAACGAATTAATTTAATTAAATTTGGCTCATCGCTGGTTTCAATACTACCGTGCATCAGTCGTATAATTAAAACGACGTGTCGAGAACGGACCAATGGGATTACGATCGCACGACAATCCGTTGATTACGTTCACTTCATCTCGAACAGAAAATGTACAACTCGAATCAGTTGGGGAATTAAGTTTCTAACCAGATCGAAAGCGTACGTACACCATCGTTCAAAAGTCGTACGACATCTAAAATACCATAAAAACAGAAATAATAAAAATCGTTGAAACATTTAACGAAAAGCAATGTTCCCATTATATTTTACACCATTAGCTGTAGAATAAAAAATATAATATAATATACTAAAATATCGTAAAAACGAAAATAATAAAAATCGTTGAAACATTTAATGAAAAGCAATGCTTATGCGTATTGGTTAAGTTAGAACCGCGTAATTCGTGCAACAATTTAATTTTATTATCGTCGGAATGGTGTAGCACGGTAAAGCCCTTAGAAGAATTGGATCAAATTGAGCGGCGATCGACAATCGCCCTCCGAGCGCAAAGGGTTAAGTTTCGCGATCGGGTGAGCAGTAAATTATTTCGGGCGACCTAAAACCGACATCGAGACAATAGAACCTTCAACGACGAATTTTTTGGTCGAGTCGGTGCCTACGTACGTTTACAAATTGTCTCTTTAGTTCTTCGAAGAGGCAAGGACACGGTTTTCCCTCCTCGCGTATCGTGTGTATTATTTTTAGATCCCGTTAAGTGCAAAAGGAATAAATGGCCAGTACCTACCCAGTCGGTCCACAAACAAAACGATTCGGGTTTTCTCGTAGCTCGTTGTTTTATCTGTCTCGGTTTCAGGCCGGCATTTCGTTCGTCCAAAGTTTCCTTTATCCTTCCTTCCAGCCGCCGAACTATTTTCGTGGTTGAAACGAACACAGAGTCACGGCGCCAGCGTCTTCATTTGCTTTCCTACGCAACAAGGGAAAACCGTATAAATTGTGGCAACGTACGTACGTACGTATGTGCACCGTAAACTCATTCTGGATCAATATCTCTATCCATCTATCACCGAGAAAGCTAAGGTTAACTCGAGATCACGTGTAATTCGACTATACAACGTCTAATAAACGCTCCATGGAACGCTATGTATGTTAGTAACTAACAAAATCATTTTTCTAGTCGATTTTCAAAAGAATTATTCAAAGTTATTATGCGAGAAGTGTTGTCATACGTACAAATTGCAATGACAAATATAAATTGATTTTAAAAAAAATATACGAAAGGTAGAAAAAAGCAGAAGTAAGATCAGTAGTAGAACGCAGTATAATTAAACCTAACTTCGGTGTCCTTTGTCGAAAATCGTACGTTATTGTCGGATATCAAAGAAAAAGAAGTTGAACTTTACAGTAGCTGGAGAAGCGTTCGTTGAAACGACTTTGACACTCGATTTTGCGGCTTCCCCTGGGGGGATTGCACGAAACGAGGCGGAAATTGACAGAAAGTCATCGGCTATGAGTCATCCGGGTCTGTTCCATGGGGTAGGAGCGAACGAGGGTGCAGATAATGTCATCACCCGAATTAATTTACAAGCTCGCGAGGGTGAACGGCCGAGAACCACGTGCGAGCGTCGAGTCGACCAGCAACAAAAAATGCTCGCTAAAGCATCTGGAAACGATGACGTGCTCAACGCCTCGTGTGTAAAAAGCGTTAGAGCGAGGAATTTTTCCACCGTACTTAAAACTACAACACTCTGATCGCTCGAGCATCATCGACGAAACCTTATCGTGACCTCCGCCATTCTATTTCAACGATGACTTCAAGATTTCGAAGTACGGTAGTTTTCTTCTATCGAAGCTCACTTTCCACCCATTCTATCACAGAGGGTGGGTTCGTCACCCTACGAGGGTACATAACGTTTACAAGAATCTATTGGGTTGTTCGGAAAGTCATTTCGTTTTAAAAAATGAAGAATATATAATTTAATAAAATGTTTATATACTCTCAAAAAATCGTGTTTCATTTTCACCAAAAAAAAAACGAAATGACTTTCCGAACAACCCAATATTTCTTCTTGCTATTTGAACTGTTGTAAATATTTAAAGTACTCCGGTAATTTGGTGGAGAAACTTTTCTTTTGAAAAAAGAAAATTTGAAATTGGTGATTCGTTCGATGAAAAGAACACCTGCTGGAGATTCTCTCCAAATTTGAAGTAAATCGGTCGACTAGAAGTTGAGATGTACTGTCAGTTGTTTTAAAAAAATGCAGCTCCGAGAAAAACGTAACTCCGTCAAACGCGGACATTTTCGAAGGTATATCGTACTTCGAGAAAATATCTATAAAGAAAAATCAATTTTTGAAGTCGTATTATCAGAATATCGGCTTAAGTAACCCGTTTTTAATTAGGTCACCCTATGTACCGAGGAGTAACTTTCAGTATCAACAGCTTCAACGGTTCCCGGAGCACCTTGTACGGCAGAAACGTGTTCCTGACCCGATCTTAATCATCGTTCCTGCTCGCCAATTTATATTGGTTCCTAGCTGGCCTGGTCCCTTGTCTCTTTCATTCTCTCTTTTCGTTACTTTCTCACTTTAGGGAGCCCATTGGCTGATCTCTTCCTTCCATGGTGCCTCTCGCTTTCACACCGGATCACCTTGATCCACGGAATCCCCTCCGCCGTGTGACTTCACCTTAACTACTGCCCACACGACTCTTCGGTCTTTCAAAGGCCGATAAATGCATTCGTGGATGCAACCTAACGTGCACGTGCACAGCCCGTGATGCGTTCGGCGTGTTTCGTCTTCCGACCTAAATTTTGCTTAAAAATTCTCCAAAACAATTTTTGTTTTATCACGTTCGAGAATTGAATATCAATTTTTTCAAAATTACGTAACAGTTTTTCATTCTTCGGTTTAATTCTAAAACAAAAAAAAAGAAGAAACATATCTTCGATACGCCATCGATACTTCCAGAACCACTAATATCAACATTCTCCTTGGCCGAGTGTTAAAAGATGTGTTTCATCCGGAAGCTTTCAATCTAATCGTAAATTGTCTCCCAGCCTTCCATTTCTCTCTCTCTCTCTCTCTCTCGTCCAGAAAGAAAAGGGTTCGAACAGAAGAAAGGGATACAAAACGAACCTAGAGTGAAGAGAGACGAGACATGGATATAAATAGAGTCGAAGAAGAAGCAAAACGGATAAGGACAGTTGGTGGGGTGAAGAGGCAAATAAATGGAAGGTCCAGACTTAAATACGTCAAAGAGGCGAAAGAAAGGAAACTGGTAACAATGGGACGGACATTAAGGAAAAACGGAGACAGTAATGCCCGTTCCTCGGCCCGGAAGAAATAATATAACGATGCGAGAATTAACAGCAGACGCGTGCTCGAGGCAACACTGTTTACCAAATCGTTCCCGACCGCTGCCAAGGGCAGTGGGGTGGTCGAGTATCGTTCGACCGACAGTGCCGAAGCGTTTCGCCAACGTTTATCCAAGACCGAAGGAAACACGGTAGAGACAGTGACTAAACAGGAATCGCGGTGGTCGATGACGCCGCGACTGTGGCTCGTGGGAGCGCGGCTTTAACTGCCTACTCTTTCGCATTAGTGACCTCGGTGCACTCTGTCCGACACACGTACGCGGTTGAAACTTTTACGAAGAAACGAGTCAACAATGGACAAACCCAGGCTTCTCGACTTAAAATACTACGCGAACTCTTAAAAAACCGGACGACGGTCAAACCTGGTGGCCCGAAAAAGTTTCTTCCCCGACGAAGCTATAAATCACTGAACACTTGTTCGCCAAGGTTTACACCGCGTTTTGTACGCAGTATGTCGATCGTTTCGATTGCGTAGGTGTAAGAAACAGGTATCGAAAAAATGGAAGGCCAAGCACTCGGTGAAACGTAGGTCTTTCGTGGCCAATCGAATCGCGACGAAGAGACTTGCACAATATCAAACAGCGATTTAAATTCAACCGTGTTCCTCGTCAGGAGTACGTAGCTCTTTTTCGTAAGAACGCCTCGATCGATCCACGCGACGTTAAACTTTTGTATACTGCGAAGAAAAAATATCTTTTGTCGTAAGTATCTTTACCAAGATACGAACAACCAAGATTGGAACAATGTAATCGGATTGACCAGTCGGTGAACAGTGTATCTAAAAAATAGATTTTGAGATATTCTAGAAAATATTTTTCTTGCACTCAACTCGAAGGAAGGGACTCACGAATCACGGATATACTTCTCTTGTCCTGTTCTCGATCCCAACGTGTAATTTTATACATTTTACGCGTAGTCTCGAGATTATTCGAAAGCGATCGATTTTGGATACTCTTCTTCGGTTACTGTATCACCTGTTGTTTTCGAGTCTTTCGAATACAAAGAAGCGAGGGTCGGTAAATTTCGTCGTCTCGGTTGAACAAAAATTAGATTTGCAATGTACCCGATTTCCTGGGTTTATGATCTCCTATAGCCGTTCTTCGGATGCCAGGAACGACACGAGGAGAGGGCAACGGGAATCTGGGCGAGCGAAGACCGTTTACACGCTGCAGGTTGCATAACGGTTTCGCGCAGCATCCAGCGTACAGTATCCGATGCCAGCAAAGAAAGAAAAACACATGGATACGTTGTCTGACGCGTGGACGTGAGCGAAGGCTTGACCCCTTCGAGTACCGAATCAATATACTCTGTTCAAAACATTTGAAATATTACGTGGACAATTCATAAACACAAATTATCGTGTAAAATATTTAACGAATTATAATGGAATTAATTAAAATTATTTTTAATTCTTAATTCATCGTTCGATCTCGTTTGAAATATTACGTGGACAATTCATAAACACGAATTGTCGTGCAAAACATTTAACAAATTATGATGGAATTAATTCAAATTATTTTTAATTTTTAATTCTTAATTCATCGTTCGATCTCGTTTGAAATATTACGTGGACAATTCATAAACACGAATTGTCGTGCAAAACATTTAACAAATTATGATGGAATTAATTCAAATTATTTTTAATTTTTAATCCATCGTTTTATCTCCACACGAAAGGTTCTCGATACTTGCAAGGGATTCGTATATTTTTCCTTCCTGATATTTAACCCCTTAATTATTTTGAGCACTATAATTCCGTCAGTCAAAATATTCGTTAACAATACTTAGCAGAATATAGTCCAAGATATTTTACTAGACCTGGAATGTTTTCTGAATCAGGTATTGATATGACTTTTACAACTTTTTCGAAATACTAATAAATTGTTTAAAAATTTTTGTCGATTTCATGCACAGTTTGCAGGTATAACTTTTTCGAAATATTGATAAATTGTTTTAAAAAATTTGGTCGATTTCATGCACAGTTTGCAGGTACAACTTTTTCGAAATATTGATAAATTGTTTTGAAAAGTTTTGTCGATTTCATGCACAGAGTGTATAAAAATATGTATACATATCAGGTGTAATTTCAGGGTTGAATGTGGCACGCGAAAACAAAGAAGTATCGTGTTTCGATAGTTATAAGTTCAGCTGGCGTAACTGATTTCACGCACTTGTTTACCACTAATACTTTATCCGTACTGTGTGATCGTCTTGACAGTTTGTAAACACTTTCATAGAGCTCTATGAATCACTTCAACCTATTTTCTGCCAGTGTTGGACAAAATATAATCTAATTAAAGTTTAATAATTATAATTGCCTTGTAATCAAGACAGTGATTAATGGTTACAATTGCCGAGTAATTGCGTACTTGTTAATTATGTGAATGGACGAATGAATTAATTATGAAATGGAAACTAATGAATTATGAAACGGATACAGGGTATAATTTGCGTCTGGTGGTACGAGTATCGTTTCGTTTCATTCGGCAAACATTTAATTCGATCAAAATAATATTTGTACATTGTTTACAATTAATCTGTACAATGTCTTCGTTCGGTCGGATTATTTACATAGACCTTTCTTCGAACGAACTTTTATTAACGACACACTGGATCTAGAACCGTTAGGTCCATAGATTTGGAAAAAATGATTCATTGTTCGCATCGGTCAAAATGATAGGGATAGCACTCGAATGATTGCAGGAATGGAGAACGTGGGATACGCGATTGTTTGTAAAATACAGTACGATCAACACTGATGCATCCGTACTACATGCGAACAGTGCGAGGACTTAATCATAGCGACTTTCTTCCACGAGTGACCTTCTGCGCATGATTATTACAAGTTTCTGTTGCTAATCAGAATTTTCTACATTGATTATTACACGAGGATGATGCTTAACATACCTGAGACCGTGCATTGAATTTTCACAATGGTGATTCAAAGAATTTAGCGTAAACATACGAACGGGAATAGTTAACGTTATTTTTTTTATAACATTACGTCAACATCGTAAGAAACGAGTAGCACGAATTGACAGTAATGGCAACTTATTTTTGATCACAAGAGAAAATCACACATAATTTGATTTAAGATTAAAATTTTATATTTCAATCGGATACATGGGATCATTAGGTTTTTATACGTATTAGTCTAATGTAATACGCAGTTTGTTCCTAAGTTGAATAATCAACCGTATGCTCTACGAATAAAAATAAGATAACACATTATATAAACATTGGCGCAAAATAGTTTCGTTTAAAAATTCGAAAAAAATTTTGAAAACGAAGAAACCAATTAATAACTTGCTCTTCCTTATTACCTGTACGGAATTAGGTCGGTATTCTCTATTTTATCTTCATTCGGGTTGTGTTTATCATTTGAAATATTGGAAGGACATCAACGTATCTTGTCTTAGTATCGAGAACTATCAGTATCAGTCTTGCACAGCCATAAACAAAATGCGATTATGTTACTAATAGCAATTTAACAGCATATACGTATCTGTCAGATCTCAAACAGAGAAGCCTTGTATATTTGTATTTTTAAATAAAAATAATTATTTTCCTATAATGTAAAATCCAATCTTCTCTTATTTATTTATTTCTACAAACGTTCTGTGCAGCATGGATCACTCGATACTATCGTTTTGGTTTACGTCAATAGTATCTTTGTAGCATCAAATTTTGAAAAAAGAATTAAATTGTTTCGAAAGAGGCACATTCTCATACTAAGGTTAAAACTATATATATATATATATATTTTTTTATATATATAAAATATATATTTTTTACTTCAATACGGCGACACTACAGTTACCGGATCGATGGCAGAAAATTTGCCGCGACGGATGAGGAGAATAAATAACAACGTGTTTCAGTTGCTAAGTGAATGTTCAATTTCATCGACCTGTTTGGTCACGAGGTCCATGTCGAATTCACGAGACCGAGCACCTTTCCTTCAGGCCCGGTTACAGCATCGGATTCAGAAAGCGAGCCGAAACGAGATCGTATTGGTTCACGAGGCTGTTTTTGCGATCAGAGAACCGGAAGTACCGGATCGGTGGATGCACGAAACAGATCGATTCGCTGTGGACACGGTTCCAGTATTGCTTCGACCGATCGACGACTCGTGGAACTGAATTTTATAATATTAACTCGGCAAGTTCTCGATCGATCATGTTCGAGAAGTTCCGAACCGCTCGAGTGAAGCATGCATACAATAGAACAGCCGGAAGAAGTTAATTGGATGAAATGAGTCTGTCGATTCTATTTTTTAGGAAAAGAAAAAAAAAAACGAGTAAACTCGACTTTATGAATTTACATGCACGACATTAACCACTTGACTACAGTCAATTTTGAAATATAATTAGGGTGAGATTTCTATGTATAAAAAAAAAAAACTTATCATTTTAGTCTCGAGTTTCCTTTATGTTCAGAATGAAAAAATTTCTGAAATAATGGAGACTCTGTATGAAATTGCTCTGTCTGTACTAAATACGAATATTAGTAACCGGTAGGGTGAGCCACTCTTACACAACTGGTAACGTTGAACGCAATTTGACCCTTGTAAAGAAACTAGTAAAACGCACACTATATGTATCTAACTAAACGCGGACATCATAGTTGCTAGATCAGCTTGCGAAATTGGATATTGCCCGATAAATGATACTTTCGGCTTACCTTTTTCTTGAAACTTTAATCTTTTTTGTGTTTCAATGATAAACCGAAGATTTTGTTCCGAAGCTTGACCGGTGATATCGAAAAGCTGTCGGTTGATTCTGCGAGAAGAGAAAATTAATTGAATAAAAACGATTGTTTCGATAAGAAAATCAAACAGGGAACCGGATTCGACGTGTCGAAATTACAAAAAATAAACACGTTCACGGTCGGTGTTCAGAAGCATAAATACCACTCGAATATGCAGAAAATTTTGGTCATTTTCAAAACAGTAATTTTTTTACGAAAAAAAAATTTAATACTACATCCGTATATACAAGGAGTGTTTACGGATAGTGTGATCGTTGTTGTTTATATTCCAATAGTTTCGTTCCATGTCGTTGTCAAACTTTAAAAAATATAACAAAAAATTGTCGACTTTAGATATAAATGCTTTACTCTTAATAGTTCTATCTTATCTTATCTCTAAATCCTCTATCTTTAATATTCTACTTCCGTGTGGTAAATGTGCTACTCGATTTCCCTTCAAGCCATCATGAAAATTCAACCTATATGTGAAATTATTGTTATGAAATTACTTTCTAAACATTTTATACATTGCTGTATTCTTTAAAGTACGCATTTCAAAAATATCTTGCAGTTCGTTTAATAATATTATATTAATTTATAGTCACAATGTACAAGAATATACAAAAATGTAATTTTCACCAGTAGTTAGCCTATCAGCCTTATAACTTCTAAGTTCAGTCTTTCCCATATCATTAGTCAGCCGTTATAAGTCGAATAAACATTTGGATAATTAAAACTAACTAAATTAGTAAATAAACGAACAGAACTGTTTATTTATATTTATTGCACAATACACTAATGCACTAATGCACTAATGCACTAATGCATTCACTTACAAAAACAAAACATGAATTCTTTTTTGATAAATAGATCAAAAGTAATCAGTACATCAGTCATCAGATTACTGGCTAAGGACCAATAGTATCTCAGTAGCAAACAATTTTGAAAAAAGAATTAACCCTACTACCATGGCACATTTATCCTTCTACCATATTTTCTCACCAGTACGCATCATCATCTTTTTGTTGTGTCTATGTTTCGTGGTCTTAAAAGAGTAGTATCTCAGTAACAAAAAAATTTTGCAAAAAGAATTAACCTTACTACCATGGCACATTTATCCTACTACCGTATTTTCTCACCAGTACGCATCATCATCTCTTCGACGTGTCTACGTTTCGTGGTCTTGGAAGAGTAGTATCTCAGTAGCAAAAAATTTTGAAAAAAGTATTAACCCTACTGCCATGGCACATTTATCCTACTACCGTATTTTCTCACCAGTACGCATCATCATCTCTTCGACGTGTCTACGTTTCGTGGTCTTAGAAGAGCTATCGGTTAAATCGTACGCGCGTTATTTGTCGAAGCCCCCACCACTGTGAGTCAGGAGACTGTGAACGTGATAAGCAAAGCAAAACACCGAGAAGCGACAGGCCCGTTCGCGCGAGAAGGATACAAATAATTATTGTGAAATAGCACCGGTGCTTCAACCTGACTCGGATTACGCAACTCTCCAGATGCACCCACCGATGCATCGCATCGGTTATTACTGGTACAGACGAGCGCGCGAGGTACGAAGTTACATCGTCGAGCGGCTCGATAAATTCATCACGGATTCGCGGTGGTTTAACCGCGTGGAACACCGTGACAGTTCGTTAACGTGAGAAACGATCCCATCCGAGCGAGAAACGGGGCCTGAAATTCCTCGGTTGGATCGTTTCGTTTCGTTTCGTTTCGTTTCTTCCGGATCACCGCTTCCCGTTCTTCGTTCTTAATAATATTTGCATTGCGGAGCAATTCGTTCTAATTTCATACCTCCCGCGTTCCGACCGCCGTTTCCACGAATTAAGGAGCCGTTGACGGAATAATAAACCAGTTTTCCTCGAACCGTAGCGCGCGCCCGTGACCCACGAAGATCCGTGAATGTTTGGCAGAGATTTACGAGCTCTTAAAAAGAAAAGAAAGAAAACAAAATAGAAGCATTTTATAGCAGAATTAGAAAAATGTTTCCAGCAACAAAGCCTTAAAATTTACGACGCAACTTCAAGATCGGTATACCCGTACGATCAAACCTGTTCCAACGAATTCTATTAAAGTCTATATACGAGAAGACTAATTACGGAACCGGACTGTTTCCCAGATTTACATTTAACATTCTCCCTCCTAATTTCTGAGAAACGGCATCATCCGTCTCGTTAAACTTAGACTCGTCCAATTGTTCACATACCTTCGTCAACATGGGCTGTGTAAACATTTTATTAAATTAGATATTCTCCATTTTGGAAAACGAAATGACTTTCCGAACAACGTAATGTTTACAACGCGCATGTTATTTGTCACTTTTCGTTCAGTTTCGATTAAAAGTAACAAAATATAGTACAGTGTATCGTTCCTTCGCGGTAAGATATAACAATTTTCCTCGAAAGTCGAGTAACGGGAAATTCTCAATAATGTTTGTTCAAATTACTTAATTTGCGATTCGAATAGCGTAGAATCTCGAAAAGGTTCGTACGAGGTGTTTCTCATTCGTTTTGTGCATCGTTTCAGCGAACGAACGTTGAAAAAATTTCGATTGAAAAATGTGAAGCTGTTCAAACGAACGAAGAATTTCAACCCTTTGGACTCGAGAGTAGATCCTTGATCGCCACCTAATTCACTGTACTGTTTCCGACCCGGGAAAGAAACTTGGTGGTTTGGAATTCAAATTGGAATTTAAATATTACGTTTTCGTAGAGCGTGAACGTATGTATGCGTCGAAATATATAAAAATGTTCCATTCCGGATTAATTTTACGATTTAAAGGATTTTTTCGAGGCGTCGGTTTCTGGTGGCGAAGAAGCATCGAGTGCAAAGGGTTGAATGCATAAATGCAGCTATGCAGAGAGATAACGACTCGAGTCCATCGAAAGTTACGCTTCATGGGGTGGTCCGTGGGCAGTTGAAGTTTAAGAGACACCGGTGTAAACAAATAAAGGTAGAAGGGGGTCAAGGGGCGAGGAGCTGATATTTCGTGAATCCATCTCTCGGTCGAAACGAGAGTCAAGATCGTTAGGGCGAGTTCTCCGAAGCGGGATCTGGTCACTTGGTTGGCGGTCGAACGGTAATCCCACAAAGGAGATTTCTCATCGACGTGCCGCAGACTCTTTCGAGTTGTTTCCAGCAACGTCTGCCCATGGAGACAGCCTCTCTTCCCAAGGTCCGATTCAATCGACCGCAAACGACTTCCTTCACCGGCACGGAGACTCCTTCCTCCTTTTCAGGCCTCGAATTAACGCCCAAGAAGACCCATTCACTTGTTTTTCCTTTTTTTTTTTTATTATAATTGAACACTACTTACAGAGCAACTAAACTTAATAGTTCGTCTAATTCGATTCGAGCGATCCCTTTAGGTATTGAATGTTCGTTCGTAACGTTTCCGACCGTACCTTTTTCTACCGTGGTACAATTATCTACAATCGTTGCAAACAAAATTGAATCGTTATCGAGAAAGCGGTAGAACGTACGGAGAGATTTCTTTCAATTATTTACCAATATCGAGGTACAGACATTTGTTTTGGTTAATAAATAAAAGCTTCCGTAATTTCAATATATTTTTATCAATTTGATCTCTATACGAAGATTCATTTACTTTTTGTGTAGACACGCGATCGGTGAGATTTTAATTATCTTATTCGTATCGTTTATTAGTAAATATTACTTTAAACGGTATTACTTTAATACGTTCGAACGAAATTGTCGATTTTTATTACAATTGGATAATATTCTTAGCTTACGAAATAAAATGGCGCTCCATCTTGTTAGAGTGGAAAGTTCGAGATTAGAATTCAACTGCAATTTTTGGTCGCTCGGAGGACGATCTGTCGGTTGAAGTCTAATAAGAATTGACGCCAACCGAGCCAATAGACTGGTAAGGTGATTTCAAAAAACAGGTTCCAAACGAGCGGCGAGCAAGAAAGATCGCTCGCGCACAGAAGGACGATGGAAGATCCGAGTGGAAAAAAAAAGCATAAAGAACAAACAGGATGATTCGCAATCCTGATGATACTCGTCTGTCCTTGAATCGGCTGGCGAGTTAACTCGACGATCTACGCCGATTTTTACGAAGTCTTCGCGATACTATCGTCGTTTTTCAGAATAATTTTCATTGAAAAGAATTTCTGCGTAACTTTTCTTTTATTAGAAAGTAACGATAAAATCGTTTCTTTTTTTTTCGGTGAAAATGAAACACGATTTTTTTTGAAAGCGTATGAACATTTTATTAAATTGTATATTCTACATTTTGGCAAAGGAAATGACTTTCCGAACAACCCGATATAATTCTTAATGAAAATTTTACATTCGGTACAAATTTCGGTATAATTGTTTTCCGTTTCCTTCGTATTCGGCAAAAAGATTCTCTTTTGAACAGAATCGGGTTAGATCACTTAATTAGTTGGCAAATAGATATTCCAAGCATAGATCGTCATTGTGCTTCATCGTCGACTGGGATCTCCCGGTAGAATATTGCAAATGCGTACTTTTATTCGCAGCATTGTTCTTTCATCGTCAAATCGAGGACGCCTGCATTAAATCCACGGCTTTAGAAAAGAGCTACGTATCGTGAATGGCGAGTTTCTCTTTGCGGCTTTATCGCGGGTCTCATGTTTCACGAATAATCGAGGCGGACGCGTTACTTTTACTATTAGTGTAATTATTGTAGTCTCCTTTTCGCCCGCAGTCTGCTCAGCGAGAGGAAGTTACGTAGAAATTAATGCCAAGAACCGGAAAACAACAAATTCGACCGAACTTTGCAAATTACATTCTCGTGGAAATATAATAAATATCGACTGATTAAATTTGTTCGCAACTTTGCGTAAAATATTCAATTCGTTTGGTAGTTACCCGCTCGTGAAAATAATCTAAATATAAATGTTCTCAATTTATTTGCAATTTTCCTTTTCCAATCAATATTCGATGGAGATTCTAAAGCTTTGAAGCTCGTTTAAAAACCTTTGCCATAAAAGTGTTCACCTATTTACCAAATCTTGCGTTAAACGTGATGTGTGAATATATATATATATATATAACATTTATCAAAATAATATTTCCTTTCAGAACTAGAAGATTATTTGTTTTGCTAGTTACATATAATTGCTTTTATTTTGATATGCATCGAACTTACAACACCATTCACTGAAGTTTACCAAGTGTTTGTGTTAACGTTGCCTGATATTCCGTTCAGATATTAACATGAATAAAAGGAACATTTGTAATGGAAAGTTTGCAAAATATAATATGCTGACTCTCCCACACGTGTGTTTTCTGGTTATCTTCGCGGGGATCGTTTCGTAATGGGTCGTTACATCAGACAAAATTTCATTTGTTGATGCTCGTGGCTGGAAAGAACGTAGTTTTTCAATCTTTTTCCGACGATGGTTGGGCAACATCGCGATGGGAAGGAAATCATCGCGAAACACTTCCGAAAGAAGTGACATCGGTGTATAAAAATAAAATGCAATCCGAAACTTTCGATTCTTCGTTACTAAACAATTGTTGATACGTGTAAGTAATGCTTCTTCTAAACTGGAATAATTAGAGAGTGTTGGAATAACACGACGGATTGCACGTAAACGTGTTTGAAACCTAAAAGAACAGTTTCGTTCGTGGAACAGCATTGCAATATGTATCGATAACAAAAAAAAGAATAGAAAATTATAATAAGCTGCGAAATATTTCATCAAGGAACAGAAAACATAACTCTATCGATGTACGAAAATTTCCGCTTTCAAGTGACAGAATCGGGACCACGATAGATGCAGGGGACCGACGAGATTCAGTCACGTGACTTTGTTTACACGAAGTCCGCTTCATCGAGTTGAATCGTGGTGTAAATATTTCCTTCTACTTTCAAGGTCAGTGTCACAATTCGTCCATGGTTGAATGGATATCAATGTTTGCTGCAAAATGCAATAGAGCAAGATGTAATACGTATTTATCTCCCTACGAAATATACCAGTAACCCTGAGACTTTTGCGAAAAAATGATTATGAAAAATAATTTGAAACACGACTTTAGTTATTGGGACAATGGAGTGGAAAGGTGGGGTGGTTTTTTTTAATCGAAAGCTTATGCTTCTGGGATTACAACGATGATGGTCCAAAACGTTGATAACTAGAGATATTGATAAAACTATATTAGCGATACTACACTACCTTACGTGTTGTCTATAGATACACGTATGCGACTTACATGTAACCGAACGGGTTTTCATTGGTAATATACCGTTTTTTATCGATGCACGTACAAATGGTATTCATATTCTTTACACATGTAGAGTTTAACCGATATTGCTAATAAATTTCTGTCAATATCTCGAAAATTATGAGTTTTCCACATTTCGAACCACTGCCATTATAATACTTGAGACGTAAGCTAGCCAACGCTAGAATTATCGACAAACGTATTCCTATTTATATCAGATACGAATCTTCGAGATTGAAAGTGGAAAGAACAAATTAATTTACGAGTACAATTAGTTCTCTATTTCCGTAATTGTCTACGAATAATTTCGAGTAAAAGCACGGTTAATCGAGTAATTTTAAAAAGAAGTTTAAAATAGGTTAATTTCATCTCTTTGGTACCTTTAGTGTCGAGGCAAACCTCTCTTCCCTCCTCGTTGACCCAGTAACTAAAGAGCCTAATGTTGCAACGTAGGCACACTTTGGAACCGTTCAACTAACGTTTAAAACATTTCTCCGCGTCGTTGAAAATAAAGGGGACAGGTGCACAATTAAAAAGTTGTAATATCGAGCGTGCGATTCGTCGGGACGTTTTAATGTAACAAAGACCATCGGAAAAGTTTCAAGACCGTTTCGATCGATGATCGGTGCAACTGAAAAAGAAACTTCGAACGGAACACGTTCAACGTGAAATTATAGACCAGGCACCATTTTCTTGTTGAAATATCACCGCCTGTTATTTACAGACACCGTTGGTCTTTATTACGTCTCGTATTCGCTGTCGTGGGTGGGCAGCTTTCTCGATGAAACTTTGCAATAATAACCGTCGACATCGGTTATCTAATGTTCCAAAGAAAGATAAAAACACCGCCGAAAAATGATTAACGCCGGTGCGACCATTGATCGCAATTAGAACCGACAGACAGCTAGGCTCTTGACACGGCGGATTGCACGTAATAAAAAGATAATCGATAAGCGTTGAACCGCTATGACGAACTGGTTTCAAGTTGGCCACCTTCCGGGTTTTGCAAGTTTGGAAAGCTGACATGTGACGGACACGTTGTAAAACGATTAAAATGCCCTATCACGGACACTATCTAATAGCGAGACACATGTTCGTTCGCAACCATAGCGCAGGATTCTTTCTTCCTCGATGTTACTTCCTTCTGCCTTCATTTCCTTCGTTCCTTTTGTTTAGGTATTCCTCATGCTTCGTTACTTCTCCTTTTCAAAGGAGAAAGAGAAGTTTTCGTGTATTTCTTGTATTATTTAAATATTTTATATTACCTACTAATTTAGTTATTCAAATTGTTATTTCCGCTATAGACGTCTTTGAAAGCTTGAGTATCGATTGTGACAATCTGAAAGGCAGGTTGGTAAAATTTGATCCAAGTTATCTCTCTTGCTTGCTCGAGTTTGTACAACATTGCAGACGATAACGAGAAACAGCGAATTGAAGATAACTCTGTGACAACTTGAGAGGGCAGTCTGTATGCGAGGGAACCCGAAACACATTGTACTGATTGAATTGACGAGTCTCTTGATGTGATTTTTGAACTTGCATTGGTTTTTCGAGATACATGGAAGAACAGTTTTTTGCACTTATTAAACTCCTGAAAATACACGAATCACGTGTATACGGTTCTTTTGCATTGTTCTCGATCCCAATGTGTAGTTTTATATATTTTATTGGGTTGTTCGGAAAGTCATTTCGTTTTCCAAAATGGAGAATATGTAATTTAATAAAATGTTTATACACTCTAAAAAAATCGTGTTTCATTTCCACCAAAAAAAACGAAATGACTTTCCGAACAACCTAATAGATGTAACTAACAGATTATCCGTGGCTAATTTTGGACTCGTTCTGTTCTTCCACTCATCGATTCAATTATACTTTGTGGTAGCACAGTAGTGCCCAACTATGTGCAAAAAATCGGAACACACACTTACAGTCGAGGTTGGTCGCGAATTCGTTCAAGCATTGACTTTTTTTTTTATCTCGAGCCGAAACCTAGCCACGCGTGAATCGTTTGACGAGGATAGAGAACGAGATACCAGGAGCAAGTGCAACAGCAATACAGGCGCTCTTTCACCGAGCTTCAAAGCGATACCGCATGAGTATAAGTGTACTAGACGCTAAAGCCAACTAAACACTTTTATACTTCTCATTCTAGCCTTATGAGAGCGTTATCGGTGAGTGAACGAGATTCTTCCGATAAAAATAAGGCCAAACAAGATGGTATTTGGACTATTTTTACTTACACGTATACGAATCATCTCTAAAGAAACTTTTAATTACGTATACAGTTGCCTCTCGAACGACACGGTTTGGAGTAACACAATTTCGGTTATAGACTTTTTTTTCATAATTAAAAACAAGGTTCGAATAAGATTTGGACTTATTTTCAACGGGGAAATCTTGACAATTCGTTAATAATATCTTCACAAAGATGGCGCGTTAAATGTACAGATTTGAATTTTCACCAATTCGATCTCACCGGCGTATTTTATCACTCGGGATAACTGTACATAATTGAAAATGGTAGAAATAAGGTCGTGTTTGGATTTATTTTCAACGGGAGAATCTTAACAATTTTTTGATAATATTTTCACGAAGACACACCGTTGTACGTACAAATTCGAATATTCGCTAATGAAATTCGATCTCACCTTTGTTGTCCTTCTCTGAACCCCGTGGCGGTCGTCGGGTCGCAGAGTTGCTTGAACCGTAGCAACATAAACACTGAAAAAAACTTCACCTGTAGTGAAACGCAGCATCGTCTCGTGACAAAAAATGGCGCGCTCCTTTAAGCGTTCGCAGCTTCCGACGAATCTTCCGCTTCGAATGTTTCGCCTGCCTCGTGTCCTGGTGGAACAAAATGACTAGACGTTGAAAACGTGTCCGTGTCAAAAAACCCCGGGAAGCATGGCTTAATCAAATACGTCTAGACACCTACGCCCAGGCGATTCAACTTTGAGCGACGGGCGCAGGGGCAGCAAAGAGAAGACGAGGGCCGGCTTTTCTCTTATGTAACGTAGACTGAAGTTTCTGCTCGGTGTAGCGTGTACATAAGCCGCCTCGCGACTTCCAAGCAAAACTATGGAACCATTGTCTCACGTGTTCGGCCAAGTTATTCTCCGCGCGACCCCGCGAACAAGCGAACTTTTCAGCGAGCGGAGCCGGTTCTTTAAGTTACATCGGGTTCGAATATTGTCGAATTCGAAAATTTAACGGCGATGTCCACTCTCTCTCGGTTTGAACACGTTTCGAGTGTCGTTTAGGTGACTGTGAGTTATCATGCGCAACTGAGAGTTAACCTGAAAGGAATTGCAAATCGTATTGAACCGGACGTTTTAACCAAAAATGACTCGATGCTGTTCACATTCACCTTACCCATGGTACTATGAGTACCATGGGTACTCATTCTTCTTAATCCAGATGACGTCTTTCCAGCTTCTTGTAGTACTTCGATGAGAACCTTGGTACTATACAGGGTACTACCAAAAAAAAAAGAAAAAACGAATGACTTTCCAAACAACCCAATACATTCCTCCTAATGCAGATAACATCTTTCCAACTTGCTGTAGTATGTATTGTACGGTGTTGAGAAGTTGACCTCTGGAAGAAATTACAGATCCTATTGTGTCAGACGTTTCAATCAGCTTTCAAAGATCTGCAATTAAGCAGAAATTATTCTACGCTGTTCACATTCCCCTTATACATGGTATTAAGCGTTACTGTGTACAGCTGACGACACGATTAGCGAAACGATAAAGCGGGAAGGGGTTCTCTAGCTCGCTCTGCCTGACCCCACCACCGAGGCTCTTGTAGCTCCTTGTTTTAGGTCCTTGGTGAGACACGTGTCAACATCACCCGCCTAGGGCTATCTCACTTCGTCTCCATGCGTGCACTCGCTCTCTTTGTCGAACGACGCGTTGGTAGATGTGTCCGTTTCGGCAAATAATTTGCAACGGTCGAAAATTAGTGTAAAAAGGAATAGACTACTTAATCGTGACGTATGAAATCCGCATATCTTCCACCCATCGTCTCGTCAGCACAGTACATTTCCCCTTAACTTCTAACGTAGAAAGACCTTGATCAGTTTTCTGTACCAGTGTCACGACTTTGTGTGCTGAACCTAAACTTTAATTGTTTCAAAATGAAGAATATATAATTTAATAAAACGGAGTTTTCCAAAATATTCCAAAATGGAGAATATATAATTTAATAAAATGTTTATACACTTTAAAAAAATCGTGTTTCATTTTCACGAAAAAACAAATGAAATGACTTTTCGAACAACCCAATATAATTATCAACTGTGATCGCAGTTCGAGAATATGCTTTACAAATCTTATTTTAATTTTTCACGATAGCTTGAAAAAAGTACCACCTTATTAACACCTTGATACGCATGGTGGGACATTTTTTAATTCACCATGCCTTTTGGAAAGATGTGCATTCACGTCGCTTGTTATACGCTTCTTAAAATACTTCAAAGCATTGTAAATCTTATTTATATTTATCTAAATAGTGCGACTATGTGCATCATTTTTTACACGCGATCCACTTAAAACTCTAATAGAAACTATTACGAGTAAAAGCTCGCTTTGGACGAGTTAGTTCACGGGTTTCTGTCAATTAATTTCCAGTGCAAGAGGTTAAATAAACCCAGAATGGCCCACGGTGGCTCTGAACCCGTCCTAAGGTTACGACCTCACCTGACGAGTGTGCCGGGTTCGTCGCGAAGGCTCCATCGAAGGGAACCGGTATTAAAGTCAATGAGAACTGGTTCGTGAAGAGAATATGATGTCACTTTCGTCGCGATGGCTCGCACCGAGGGCACGAGAAAATAATAAAGAGGGATATACGTACGGGGAATGATAATTGAGATTAGATGTGTTTCGTCCTATGTGTTTCTCTTTGTTTCGAGCTTCTTGCACGAAGAAGCTGACTACAGGCGCGCTCGGATCCCATTTTCCTTGGCCTTATTTCGTCTGGTCACGAAACGTGTGTGTATGTATGCGTATGCGTGTGTTTTTGTGGGAAGGGGGATAAGGACAATTGCAAGATTCAGAGCGGTATCCTTCGAGCAAGGCTCCGTGATACTTTTGTCTTCGCGTTCCCAACGAACTATGCTCTCTGAAAGTGAATCGATAAGTACGTTGATCTTGCTATAGAAATCAGTAGTCGCATACCATGGGTACTGGATGGTTTTCATATTAATATTTAAACGTGTCTGTGTATAATCTAAAATCAAAGAGAACGTATTACCTGGCTGTAGGTAAGAGTTGATTTTCAAAAGAAGAATTATTTAATATAGATACGTGAGATTTTTAAATATCGATAACTCTTTCTTCCTGTATTTAGAAAATACGGTTACTTATGAGTTATTAAGCAAAAATAATTTTCAGCAAACGCTAATAAAATTACACACAAAGTAGTTTCTTATTGAACATTTTCGTATAAACATAATCAATGAATATCGCGTTACGTTTTTATAACCGTTGGGAGTTAAATATAAAATTTTAAGAAACTTCGTCGATTGAATGGTTCTAGAAAGACACCGTAAGTGATATTCGTGAATTTCGTGTCGTTAGTTCCCCTATCAGAGGAGTTATAGAAACATAACCGATGTCACGTTACCGTGTATAGTGCGTGAAACATACACGATTGGCGAAGTTTTAAATTGCAGATTGTGTTGACTTTTCCGTAGAGATTGTTGATCGTAGACGTGATCTATTCGTGTTCAGCCAAGAATAGTCGAAGGATCCTTCCAGTGATAGTGATCGATAGCACCATATTTGTAGATCAAATGGCTAATAGTAATGGAATTGTTAACGAGAAAAATATTAATGCGAGACTTGTCTTCATCCTTTGATAAAGTATCGGTAAGACTTTATCGATCATGTTTCCAGACAACATTATGTCAGATTTAATGACACAGCAAGAATTGCTCTGTAGTTCTGTTCGCCTAAGGACTTTAGGTCATTGCACTTTGTCCAAAACCTTTGACTTTCCACTGACATTTCTTCACTCCTCGTAGAATTGGTTGACCTTAACTTTTTCAAGGATACTGATACATACGTGTACGTGTTCAGTTTGTAGATTATTTTTAGAATTACGAAGAAATATTTGTAATTCAATTTCTTGACGATACAACGAATGAAATTTTTCCTGTTCATAGACCAACGTATTTCCTAGACAATACAATTTTATACCATTTTTTTTTTAAGCGATTACAGACAATTTATAAATGAACCGTGTAAAATATATTATGAAATTATGAAAAATCATTGCGTATGCAATCATTGCATATCGGTTACGACCTTGTTTTCGAATTAAGGTCAACACTAGCGCGTTCCTCGGGTCTTTCTCGACCCATCGCGTCCTCATAATATATTATTTTTCTAGAATTACAGTTATTATAATACCGAATACTTTTCTATTTTCATAGACCTTGGAACCTAATAAATTCAAGGATCTAATAAAGTTAAAAATATAATTTCCATACACTTGGAACACTTTACCCAAGTATCTCGAGGGTGTAATCGAACGAAAAAAGCATTAAGGTAGATCTTAACGGGTCTTTTTCGACCCATCGCGTCCTCATAATATATTATTTTTCTACAATTACAGTTATTATAATACCGAATAATTTTCTATTTTCATAGACCTTGGAACTTAATAAATTCAAGGACCTAATAAAGTTAAAAATATAATTTCCATACACTTGGAACACTTTACCCAAGTATCTCGAGGGTATAAGCGAACGAGAAAAGCATTAAGGTTAAAGTTTCGCGCGGTTGCCATTACCTGAATAAAACACGCAGCAGAGGACCAACCCTTCTTTCCTTGTGAATCATTTCTTTCAAGGATTCGTTCTCGAAGTCGAGACAGAACGAAGCACGGTGAATTCGATGTTGTAATCGCTTTCTGACAAGTATAGCCGTAGATCCTCTTAGTTCGGTCGCGAAGAGAAGGGAGAGGGTTCACCTTTCACCCTGGAGTAACTGTACAACGAGGAAAGTCAGGGAATGGATTATGGCGACGGAGGTGAACAGCTGGGACTCGATATAACCTGCTGCGATTACGTTTCGGTTGCCGCCTCGTCGACGAGTATTAATTTTCCATTCATCCCCGCTGCAAAATAAACCCCTCCATCGGGTAAAGCTCTTCAACCGAGATCAATACGAAAGAACTTCCACACTTTCGAGCTTGTTTAAAAAAAAAATAAACTCACCGCCTCTAAGTTGCCTCGTAATTTACAATTTTCGATAGAATATCTTCTCTCTCTTGATCGAATCGAGTGAAAGTCTCTACCGAAGTGACTCTTTCGAACACCCGTTACATTTTCACATAACTTTACACTCGTATTCGAGTGTTTTGTGCGTACAATCATTTTTATCAGATTCCATTAGAAAGTATTACTTTATTTATTCTCGTAAAGGTAAAAGTAAACGCGTACTAAGAATCTTTTCGATTGTTCTCCATTTTCATCGACGAGATCGAGTGTTGTTAAATTGTTCTTTACACGTTGGTACGATCACGGTATAAAATTATTTGTACGCGAAAAATTTGACGCGATTTTAAAAAATTCCGTTCGATGATTTTCTGTAAGATTTCCGGGCAATTTATTCAATTTTTCGATGCATCGAATCGGTCCCCGATGACGAGAACGAGCGTGTATGTTTTAAATAATTCGAGGAAGAGAATTCGTTGCGACAAAGAATGGCGTGTGTAACAGTGAATGAACTCCTCGCGCGTTCAAAACCGCGAAGTTTGTTATCGTGGTTCGTTGAACGAGGAACGGTCACGGAAAACGAAAAGGAATCGCTTACGTAAACGCTTTCGTTTGTTTTTCAAATATGCACCGACTCGATCCTGATTCAGCACGGAAGAGCACACGGTGCTTCCAGAACTCCGTAGCGATTCACGTGGCCGATAATCCACCGGTAGAAACTCGACTTTTCATTCTTAGAAAGAACGTTGTACGTTCCAGGTGAGAAAGAATCGGTGACCGATCGATCGACCATTTGTTCGTGACGAGAAACGAAGACCGTTAATTCGTCCGACGAGCCTCTGTTCCCGCGCAAATCGATTTCAAAAATTCGTCGGTTACGCGCGCGATTGAATACGACTTCGCTAACGCGTGTCTGTCCATTACACGTTATTTCTACTTGCGTCGTTCTTAAATATCGCTTCTAGCGAAGTATTCCCAATTTATCGTTGATCTTACCGTCCTTCAACCAGATAGAACCAGTTAAGACGGACAATACCGCATCATCGTCGATGCTTGCATCGACACAAGTAGAAATAACGAGTAATGGACAGCCGCGTCGGTTCAGTCCAGTATCTCGTACTTTTTCTCGAAAACGATGACTCGAATGAAAACGCTACGTTCGATAATTTCGATCCATTTTCTCGCTCAGAATAATCATATATCTGTGTACCACCAGTTATCAAATGTCCTGTATAACGTCTAAATAAATAATTATATTAGATGAATGTATATAAATACAAGTGCGAACAGTTGATAAGAAAGAAGAAAGTGAAAGATAAACGACAGAAACGTCGGTCGCAGGTGTTCATTCACCGAGAGGCAAAACAACCGTTCGAGGAGCACAAGGAAAGAGGAAGAGTCGAAAAATTCTAGTTGAAAGTGATAGTGCGGTAACATCAACACGTACAGTCGTACAGTGCATAAACGATTCGGACGGTGTGTGTGTCTTTGTCCCTGTGTATTTCAGTCTCACCCTGTAAATAAAATTCTTTGCGACTTCGCTGGGTGGTCTCTGGAAAAATGCGACCAGGCAGTGTCTCTCTTTCGATCTTTGCTTACCCTGTCCACTGGACGAACGGTATTATTCGCGTAAGAACAATTCGATCGTGATTCAGAGCGGCGAGCGTGGGCGTGCTGCGGATAATCGGATCGAGAAGGGATTGGAGGGCCGCTCGGATCTCGAAGTGAAAGTCCCGGATCAACGCTTCAGTCGCACCGCAACCACGGACCCGAGCGGATCTTATCGCGTCCGATTTCGTTTCCCTTTAGCCAGTCGTGAGAGTTTCGTTACCGGGCCCGCGTGAATATGTACAAATGGTGAAGTGATGGGAACGTGACCGTTTTGGATTAAGGGTTCGACGGTGATCCATGGAATTGGACGTTCGAGGTACGGTATACACATACTTTATCGTCCATTGTCACCGGGCACTATTTTGCTTTGGAAAATGCAAATTGAGATACAGGTACAATTTTCCAAGGCGATTTTACTGTTTCGGAATCCCGTATCTTAAGCTGATATTTTACCGTCGATTTTATAATCCGTACGCATATATACAAATCGATGTTTAAAATAAAAATTATACACATTATTTTTGTATTAAAATTATTAGTTTGTAATTTAAACCTGTTTAAAATCGAACGAGAATTTACGGGGAGTTTTGCAGGAAATTTGGAAAGAATATAATTCTGGTTTGGAAATACGAAAAAAATTAATCGACCGGAATTAGTTCGAGTATCGTTTCCAACCGAAGCGGATATATCGATGAAAAAAAAATTGATGTCTGTTCGGTAACTTTTGAGTAAAATTTTTAATGTACAATGTGATTTCTATAGTTCTTATGATGTAAAGAATTGATAAGCATTTCATTGCATAATCGTGGAGTGTGCAGTTTTTCAATTTTAATGCAATGTTTTTCCAAAGAAAAATGGTACCAGAAATAGGTACAGGGAAAATTGTAACAAAACTCGTTATTAATTTTTCAATCATTTTCATTTTAAACAAACATTGATTCGGGTATGCATTATTGAATATTTACATAATGTATTGTACGTATACGATAAATTTGTGAAGAATCAACAAATATAAATTACTGTTCGCAGGCAGCTTGATGTATTTATGATGATACGAAACAAATATAATTTAACTTACCGATGTAAAAGTGAGTCGATTCTAACATGCATCATTACTCATTGTAGGGATAATTTACATAACTACGTAATGACATATGAAAGCGAAACCGACACAATTCTGAAAACAGTTTCCAACTGGTACTTCGTGAGTCCTTTGTTGTTTGAAGTCATCGATCTTTGTTTAAACAGATCCAAAACTTTATGAGAATTTGAAATTGTTCGGTGGAGATAATTTTCATTATTTTTATCTTTAAATATCGATCGAAGAACCGAGCTCTTTGATTTTACAAAACTTTCAGGTATTTGGATGGTTAAGATTCCAAAATGAAAGTCCAGAAACAAAAAACATAAAAATTTTACAAATGCTCCCTGACGTGTAATAATATACCTTCACTTTGCTATAATTTTCATATGTTATTATAAACCTTTGGAACCTCAATCGTTTAAAGAATTAGCATTCTGAGATCAAAAGATTTCAAACGATATAACTCTCAATTACAAACTACCGCAAGCCTCTTTAACAACTTAATTGAGACTAATTGACTAATTTATCTTTAATATCAACGGAGTAACTGATTTATATTATAATTTTCATTTTTTATCTATCGTCTTACACATACACGGACCTCCTTCTAATTATTCAAGAATCGTCCCTGGACATTGTCGAGGTCCTCGAGGATCCATTATTTAAATCACTTATGTTTATATTTTAACGTAAACATAATTTTGTATTCGCTTCCTTTTCGAAGAATGTCATCATCGCTCGAATTGTTAACTCATTCGTCTTCGCAGTTGGATATAGTAAACGTCATTTCTTTTTTCAAATGTACATCGATATGTTTTAAATATATAACGAGATGGCAAAGAAAAAGATAAAATGCAAGATTGATATCACAAGTGTTTTGTCATTGGAAAAATAAACAATGATTACAAATGGTGCAGCAATTTAAAAGAAAATAATCCATAAAAGGAAAACACATAGTTGATGTTGTAACAACTATAAAAATTATTCGAAATTGGTGTGCATCGAAAAGGATACGATGGGCACGAAAGGGTTAAACGAGCAGTGAAACCGAAGAGCTCGGTCATCTACTGCCTCAACACTGGCCGTGCATCGAACAATGGATTACAATTTCCATCGCGTTCGATTCTACAAAAATATTATGACTATCCTTAAGCAATACAATACATTAATGCGGCAATATTGACCTATTTATGTTCTCCGTTTTATGCGTAGTTCACCTTTCAACAAATATTGTTTTTTTATTAATAATTTTTCATTAATAATATTCTATCGTGAAATATTTCTTTCCATTAATAATATTCTATCGTGAAACATTTCTTTCCATTAATAATTTTTTCGATTAGTAATTTTCTATCGTGAAATATTTCTTTCCATTAATAATATTCTATCGTGAAACATTTCTTTCCATTAGTAATTTTCTTTCGTGAAATATTTCTTTCCATTAATAATATTCTATCGTGAAACATTTCTTTCCATTAATAATATTCTATCGTGAAATATTTCTTTCCATTAATAATATTCTATCGTGAAATATTTCTTTCCATTAATAATATTCTATCGGGAAATACTTCTCCCTGTTAATAATTTTCTATCTATAATATTCTATATTTAAATATTTCTATTTCTGTCCTTCCGTAAAAAGTGACTCGATACCGCATCTGTTAATAAAGGTTTTTGTGGATAATGTAATCGGTATTGTTTCCTTGATAGTTTCGTTCTACGTCGTCGTTGAACTTTCCAAAATTTGCACAAAATTTGTTCTGCAGGCGTAAATATTCTACCGTGTCTACTTAACAATACGCACTGCTATTCCCCGTGACACTGCCACGTATTACAGTTTTCGAAATCTTTCCACATTGGATCGTCCAACGCGCGTGGGTCAGGGGGCTGTGAACGTGTTAATTAGACGGTCGGCGTCGTTGACTTTTCTGTCCGAGAACAACGCGGACGTTTCGAAGACACGGAGGAGCAGGTCCACGATCGCTATTATTATTATTTCGCTGTGTGAAAGGTATAACCTCGGTGTGCTCGTGCGCGCAATAACGGAAATATTAATGCACGGAGCTCGCTCGAACTTTCGACCAGACGCCGTAACGAGCCACGAATCGATCGTGCTTGTTCTCCGTGTCCTGTTCGCTTCGATCCGCCATGCGTGAAGGCTCTCCGTCGGCTTACGGTACATTGCGGCGTTATTTCGTACGCTAATAACCAGCGTCTGCTTCTTTTTCTCGACTCCCTTCCCCTGGGAATAAAGAGTCTTTATCCAGTCGTTTCAGAATCCATTGATACCCCTCTTTCTCTTTTTACCGCGAGAATATACGTATGTATGTATTTTGATAGGAAAAATGTTTATATTTTGTTATTATATCGAGCAATGGGTCAGAATCAATACTATTTATTATTGTGATGTTTAAATAGTAAGATAATACAATAGTACGCTTCTTAGGTAATTAATGGCGGACAGGGAAATCTCAAATAGGGGAGGCAGGTATTTGTTTACTTTGAAGTTCTTTAATATTCTTCTTCCAACAGTCGAAACATGTTTATATAAATTTTGTTAAGAAAAATATATACATTTTGTTACTATATCTAGCAAAGTCAGAATCAATTTGATTCGTTATTGTAATGTTTAGATAGTAAGGTAGTACGCTGGTGTGGTCCTCTTCGAGTATAATAATCACTTACGTAATTGATGACGGAATAAAAAATTTTAAATAGTCAAAATTTGTTTACATCAGAGTTCTTGAAGGTTTTCTTTTGTCCTTGTAAATGTTAAAGGAAAGGATGCATCTGCCCCCTCTCTTCCCTCTTTGATTGCACCACTGTATGTTATTGCTAATAATTTTACCATTTGACACGTGACCATATTACAAATAACTACGGTTTTGTTTAATGAAACTTATTAAGACTGTCATACTTTCATAAATCACTCCAGCGAACGTAATAACGTAGAGGAATCGATAAACATTTCTTCATATTCGTTGCGTAAAAAAAAAGAAAAAAAGCAAAAAAAAACCGCTGTGTTGTTATTACGTTGTTATATATGGTATGCGTTAACTTGTACGTGACAACATCGTCATAATGTGTGCGATAACATGCGTCCCGGATGCACATGCACAATTACTCGTACTTTGTCACTCGATTATAGACGTAGTAGAATTCGAGTGGATTTTGAGTAGAGAAATGTTAAATTGATCTGATCCTCGATAGAGTAGAAGAACTTTAATATTATTATAATAACGAAATCGCGAAATTTATTTCTAACTTTCACTTGGAAGCCTGCGAAAAACCATAATTGTCAGTTAACTAAACGTAATATTTGTATCTTGTGTACAGATGGCTCGAATATGTTGAAACATTTTCTCAGAACTTCATCGATAAGATCACTATATCGTGGCATTCATTGAAATACCATATCATTGTTAATCGACTCCAGAAATAGGCAGAATTTTATTCGAATAATAAACAACGAATAAAAACTCCACGTAACTATTATTTTGCAACGTTCGATTAACAATTGCTCGAACAAACTTTCAATCATTCTAAGTGAGATATAACTCGATGTTATAATTCGGATTGTATTATAATTTTCATTAAACGAACAAGTCATCGAAAGTTGTGTCATCTTTGATCCATTATTCGAAATATTGTAATTAGATAAGAATTTTGGTCATTTTCAACTAATTGAATCGAGACAAACGAAGCTTCCACGGCACACTGTACTATTTAAAAACCTCGATCTGATACCGTTGAACAATATCACGAGTGAAAAAAGTAACAAAAAAACGTGCCAAGTAGCGGACGACCTGGAAAACATACAGCGCATGATGAAATAATATACGACTCGAAAAAACGATAGAAAAAATCCCAAGACCAGAGGCAACGATAATTACCGTCGAACGTACATGCAGGAGATATTACAGGATTATGTGTGCCTGTATCATGCGATAAGGAGCAACTTCAAAGTAGAGTATTTAATTGCATCAACCAGTCGAAGAACGGTACAAGTCAAAAAACAACGTTTTGAAATATATGAAAAAAAAAAAAGAAACTCATCCGATAACGAGTAACTATTTAAAAATTAAAGTGGCCCAATGATTCGTTAATCGATAAGAATGATACAACATCGGGAACACTGTTCTTTTAATGAATGAATAAAAAAGAAACCTGGATGAAGCGCCAATTTATTTTTATAAACTATTTTATACGAAATCACCAAACCCAGAACAAATTATGTAATTCGTTTTGAGATTCGATCGTGCACCCAATGTTCCATACTAATTGGAGCAAAATTTCTTCCACTGTGGAGGGAAAGATTTTCTCGAGTTTATTTCTTTAAAGATTCTTCAAATTTGTCTCCTCGATAAATATTAACCACAATTTGTTTAATTCTATCAAGAGAAGCATCTCCATCCTGGCTCCCATTTGGTAACGCTACCGAACGTGTCGTAAATAAAAGTACTCCTCAAATTACTTCTGATTCTTGTTTATTTATCACAAATTGTGTCTTTTCAACTTGTATTACCATCACAAGTTGCATCTTTTCAACTTGTATTACCACAACAAGTTCTGTCTTTTTGACTTGTGTTATCGTCACAAATTGTGTCTCTTCAACTTGTAGTACCATCACAAGTTTTGTCTCTTCAACTTGTAGTACCATCACAAGTTTTGTCTCTTCAACTTGTAGTACCATCACAAGTTTTGTCTCTTCAACTTGTAGTACCATCACAAGTTTTGTCTCTTCAACTTGTAGTACCATCACAAGTTTTGTCTCTTTAACTTCTGTGATAACACAAGTTGTGTCTTTTTAACTTGTGTTACCACTACAAGTTCTGTCTTTTTGACTTGTGTTACCATCACAAGTTGTGTCTTTTCAACTTGTAGTACCATCACAAGTTCTGTTTTTTTAACTTCTGTGATAACACAAGTTGCATCTTTTCAACTTGTATTACCATCACAAATTGCATCTTCTCAACTTGCATTATCACAAGATGTGTCTTCTTAATTACTATAACAATTTTAGCAAATAAATTTTTCGTTTCATAACTCGGTTGCTCGGACATTCCGGGAAACGATTAATCGAGAGACTACCAGTAACTCGATTACTCGCCGAAACTGAGTTCTCCGTTGGAACCATTTGGTATTTCAATTTTTTCGGCGGCCTAAAAATTCGAAGGTTCAATTATTATCGGGGTAAAGAAGAGAGGTTCGGTGAGAATCTTTCTTGCCTATTTCGCGTCGTTGGTACGGCAAGAAGCGCGACGAAAGGGTCGTTGAACCACGGTACCAAGCTCTCCTCTGGAGCTACGTTTCCATGTTTGATTTCTTTTTTCCCAAATCGACGAGCGTCGTAATGAAAGGGCACGAGAGACGCGCTCGCTGACGACAAAATTGCGGCAGATTCGCTCGTTCAAAGGAAAGATTTTTCACCGTGATCGCTACACCGGCTAGACTCATCCATTAAGCCAGTGGCGCGCAACCCGTACCGTGCCACGTAATAATTTAGGATCGCGTTTATTAATCGCGTAATAGCGCGGCGTCGGTCGAACCGGAATCGACGCTCGTTTTGTTTTGTAACACCCCAAGAGTCGCAAAAAGGAACTCGTAGGACGAGCGCTCGTAGCTCTCGATCCGAAGAGCTTGCACGTTGGTAACCCCTACCGGAAAAAAAGGTAACGAAAATCGGTTACGAGTTAGAAATTTTCACCGTCCGGTTTGTAGGGTTTCGTAAGCGTTGTTCAACGAATATATTACGGATCTGACGTTTTATGCAACGTGGAACACTTTTTCCTTGATTTCTAAGATATTGAAAATGAAACTTTGGAACACACGAGTACCCGTACGATTAGATAATAGAAAATATATCGGATACCCTACGAATATGACAAAAATACGGATACATAATCCGGGGAAAAATGTACGATTTTTTTTCACTATTCGTTGTTCGACATTTCTCTACGATGTTTATTGTTTGTTTGGAAAAACACTCTTTCCTTAATTTCTAAGAAATTTAAAACGAAACTTTCCTATCTAACGTATCAAAATACTTTCACGGTTAGATAATATTGAATGTATTATAATATTAGAAATACTGTTATAAATATGAAAAAAGTAGCGATACATAAATATAGAACAAATTATACGATTACTTTTCGTTGTCGGGTTTCGCTCTGTCTGGTCCGTTGTTTGCTTTGAAAAATTAAAAAATTCTCAATTCACCAACCATCGATGCTCGATAACCTTCTACTATCGTTACTCTACGAATCCCTAGCGTAATGATCATACGCGCTGTTACATCTTTAAGGGCTTTTTGCTAGATAGCAATCTTCGACTCGATTAACCATTTCGTGCCCACCGTATCATTCTCGATACCATTTGCGAACATTTTTTTTATCGTTCCTGCAACATCAACCGTGCGATTTCCTTTTTCAGTACGATTTTTCAATACGACGATGAGAAACAATCGTGAAACAAATCTGTATTTTCTCTTCTTCTTTTACTTTTCTTTTACAATCATTTACAGTATTTTACCTTCTTCTCTTTTTCTTTTCTATAGAATCTTATATTTGCAACAAAACACACCGATGTACATTAAACACAAAAAGTTACGTTCGCTGTGTCTAGATGCATACCACATTAGCCCCATAAGGGTGACACGAATTTTCCCCACTAAAAAGATCGATCATTGAAGAAAATGTATCTGAATGGGATTCGTGAATGTCGAAGAAGTTAGCTAAAATTAAGTATTTATTCGTACTCTAAGAAACTGTAAATTGTCGTATAAAAGCAATATATAGCACTCGTAAAAGAATTCACAAATACTTATCCGGAAGTTAACGCGCGAGTGAAGAAATTATTTGAAACCGAAAACGAAATAAAAGTGTATTCCACGAATAAGCAAACGACTTCCTCCGCACCCTTCCCCCAACGGTCACTCCTCTGGATGCATTTAAAATGTAGTTTCTGTGTCACTCGGGAAACTAGTTTCGACTCTATTAGAAAGAGTTTGCGCACCGCTGCTCTGGCCCGACCGATATCAACCGTCGATAGAAACGTAATATAGCGTTTGTATCGGCAGCGGGACAGGATAGGTCGAAAGAGGAAACGAGAGGAGCGATTTACTTGGGCGAACTGGCTGCCTGGCAACCAACGCGCTACCAAGCGACGCGGGTACACTATTGGCTAGTTGCAAAAGCTATGGAAATTGCTTTTACAATGCACAGTGGGGTCTCGGTTTTCCGTTAGCGTGCTTCCGTTCGGAAATTTTCAACCCTTCGGTGCATTCATCGTCTCCAACACCGAGCAAATTGTATTTAAAACGTAAATACGAAATAATCGTTCCAAGTACCATTTCGATCCCTTGTTTCACGTAAAGATAATCGACAATAGGAACGAAACGCTCGATTCGTTCGAAGTAATAGTTACGTGTGCATTTTTACCAACGAAACCTACTCGATTATTTTTCGTTCGAAGTAATAGTTACGTGTGCATTTTTACCAACGGAACCTACTCGATTATTTTTCGTTCGGAGCATCGATGAACGATAAACGCTCGAGTTAATTCTTTGTAATATTTTTCAATCATCTTACGGAGAGAATTTTTGTTATTCAAGTCACGTAACTTGGTACGGTATTAAAGAGCATTCGAGTGGGCATAACGTGTGTTGCATTCGCACGTTGTGTGCGTGTGACTTGCGTGGTATTTTACGCAGTGTGTGCGTGTATGGTATTTGTACGGCAAAAATTGTGGTACCACGTATCGCGTCAAATAACGCACATCACATACTAAATAACGCATCGCATAAATACCATGCATACATTGGACAGAGATGCACCGCAAAATCAGTGCGCGAAAGGAATAAGTATTTATTCTTCGTTCGCAAATACAAAATCAATCGTTTCGCAACGAATTTAGTTCCATAGATTCGTCTTGTTTTTATTCGTTGCGTATGCTAGCAAAGTTTCTACGATAGCCTGTTGAAAAACGTGGATATTTGTTATAATATGTAACTTCTTTTTTCCCTAGGTTTACATTTGTAATTTCGCCGATTGAAAGATTTTAGAACGTATATTCGTTATTTTGAATATTTCATTATTTCAAACGTACACTTGTCGTATTCGACATTATTTATATTCGAGATAACATAATTGTATTTTGCAACTGAAATAATCAGAAACACGATGGCGTGTTACTTGAAAAAGTACATCAAATGAATAATGTTATTTCCAATGGACTCGTGCTTGCCTATACTATTGTAGTCCAGTGTTACCCTATTGCGCCATCAGAAAGTTGTTTTAAGTGCTACTGGCATCTTGTTACAGCTCGTTCGATAATCGTAGTGTGGTACATTATTTTATAATGTATTACATTGTTTAATGTGTGAAACAATTGGAGAATGTAACGTCGGTTAATTGAAATAACTGTAAACATTCTTAAAACTCATCTTCAAGTATTAGACACGTGTCTTCCATTCGACTATACGCTTAAAATCTTTAGCTAACAAATATTCCGAATGTATGAAAGTCGTGTTTTTAAATTTTATAATACAATGCATTGCAAACGATCATAGCTAGTGCTGAACATCATCGTAACACTGCACACGCACAGTTTACTACAAAAGGATACAATGAGAGAACTATGAAAATACAAGAGTATTCGGTCGCATCTATTATAATAGTTTCAATTATAAAAAAAACAGTATATATGGATCAACAAGAACTATAACACGCTAGAGTTGAATTACGAGCTGTTCTAAAATTACAAATAAAACACACACATATATTTATATTGCAGGAATATATACCGTATAAAAAAAATGGATGATTTGTTGCAACGAAAATCGATAAAATTTTCTGCACATTCGAGAGTGGAATTCGCGCTTATAAGCGCGGATTGTGAACGTGTTGATGTTGATTGCAGCTCGAGCAACAGACCACGAGACTCGGACCGATATCCCCGGGAGAACCACGTGCGCGCACACATCGTGAATACTTAAAGCTCGCGCGACCAACTCTTTCGTAATCGCTTCATTTGTATTCCCAAGTATCGTTGGAACTTGAAATTCTGCAACCGAGTCATACCCCCCGTGGACCTGGCAATCCTAGAGCAATTTAAGGTTCGAAGAGTTCAGAGATTAGAAAAATCTCTAATCGTCTAGAGCATTAGCTGTAGCGGTCGTCGGTCAGGTATACGCCTACTAATATACTTTAGTAACTAATATGTAGAATCTTCCTGACCCCATTTGTACCACGAATTTTAACTCATGGTTTATAAACGGAAAATAATCATGCATTTGCAAGGACAATCGTACGCGTTTAAAGGTTAAATATCTCAGTCTGTAACAGTCGCTCGATTTGTTCAGTGACCAGAATCATTAAAATCAACCTTTTGTAACCGAAGCCCTGTAACTTTTTCCCTGCTAGAATAAACGAGAACACCTCGATAAAATATTTCTCAAAACGTTCTTTCTTCCACGTTACATGTCACCAAGCCACGATATTTTGACATCTAGAAAAATTCGACCGAACTAAATGGCGACTCAGAATCGCCTCGCGAGTAGAAAGGGCTAAACCTTCGATCGTTATCAGTGCCTATAGGCGTTTGATCGGTCGTGTGCGGTGAACGCCTATGAGCGTTCAACACGTACGCATGCCCGATACGCGAAAAGATCTTCCGCACGCAGCACGCGTCGTGCGGCGTAGTCGTCCGCAGAGTTAACAAGATAGTTAACCCCCTCTACCGTGGATTTGATTCGTCTGCGGGCCCGTAGTGTCGCTAGCGGACATGTACGGCTCAAATAGCAACGGTAGTCGGTTTCTGTGGGGCATAACGCACCCACGCTTGCGTATTAGAGTGCACTGTTCCTCGTGGGTCGCGATAGAAAAAGAACTTTCTGGGTATAAATAAAGAGGTTTCTCACGACGCAGATGGAAAGTACACCGAGGGAAACGTGGGCGAGATTTCGCGTTATCGATCGACAGATCGGGCCGCGGGGCCCACGCTGAATCGCGTAACTGCCGCGACTTTATCGAGGAACAATAACCCGCTGCCTTTTTATTAATGCTCCAATAACGATTGCTCGCCTCGGTCTACTCGTTCCTTGGGCTTTTGTAGTGGAACCGTAATCTGGTTTCACGTTCTCCGGCCTGCTGGTTCGTTTATAGAAAACACGTCTAACGTTCGATGACAACACGGTTCGAGTGCGATCCGAATTGTTCGCGAACGAGAAACCGTATCCGAAAGTTCGTTAGGATAATATACAAGATCGAAAGAGAATACAGCAATTCCCAGATAACTGAAACGAAATTATCCTCGCTACTGTTTACGTTTATTTAACGCGAACTTGTTCGGATTATTTTCCATTTTAAATTTAAATTTTTAGTTACACGTAAACGAACGTTTTTCAAAAAAAATTACTTACAGAACGCGTAATCGAAAATTGTGCGAACGAGCTGCGGTTCGATTCGTTTCCATCGGAAAAATCTCGTCGATCCACTGGTAATATTTTCGAGAAGATACAATAAAGAGTATAAAAACTTTAATGTTCGATACCGTACTGCACATCCGAAGCACGATGAGTATCAATTCTCGAAGGTACACCTGTTTCTTTATCACACGGAAACGGATGACTGGCTGTAAGGCAGTAATGCTCAACTCCACGCGAGATCAGAAATAAAAGACAATAAACAGAGTCTGGTGTATGTAAGTATGGTTATAATGGAACTTCGGGATCTTAGCCAATTACAGTTTCATTTCCAATGTGTTCAAAACATCGTTGTGAGTTCTATTTTTAACTGGGTGTGACCTTGAATATTCCCTGTAATAAAAGGTAATGAACTCTGCCTTTTGTTTTTCTCTTGCACTATTTATTTCTGAATATCCGTTTGAGAAAATTTCTGGACAACGTAAATATTCAACATTCGAAGTTTTAAAGTATTAAACGCTTCTATCGATTACCGGTCAAATCGGTAGAGTATCGCTGTTTTAGACTAAAAGGATGTACCTCAAGGTATTATGGTTCCGAGTAGACATCTTCTGAATTTTGAAACAGCACCGATGTTTTGAAGTTATTTTGAAGTTATTTTGGAGTCATTGTCTTGTACCAAAATAATGTAACAGTAAATTTACATTGTATAATCATTTATCTTCGTTTTTTTTTTCTTTTATATAGGACAAAATACGTTCATTTAACTAAGGAATTATTAGCGAAGTCTTATTTCGCTTAAGAAAATGAGTCACGTCTGAATCGCTTAGGTTTTCCTTTTATTTTTGAAATTACATTCAACTCCCTTTAACACTTCAATGCACATCATAATCAAGATACGTTTATTTCCTCATGGGAGCACGCAAAACGTAATCCTAGTTGTCATAGAGTACATAGATACCGAACTGAAGGAAACTGAGATACCTTCTTTTGTCCGTAGGACGACAAATTGGATAATCGCCGGAGGTTCTCGAATCGTCGTTTCCATTCTACTTAAAATTGTCCAATTTGGTGAATCCGATTCTACGAAGTTAAAACTGTAAAAATGTATCCACGATTCACGAAAATAAACATTAACGTTGCCCTCGAAATTGTTGCACGGCCTCCTCGTGAAAAAGCGGGCCGTGTTTATGCATCCTACGTTTCCGCTGAGCGTGCGCAGTGGCAGAAATCCGAGATCAATATAACCGATTCACGCGACGCGCGAGAAAACGGTCAAATAGAACAAACAAACAGATACGGCTCGACCGGACAGCAGTGTCGTCGACTCGTTATAACATTACGATCTAACGGTTCGGTCGTCGTTCGTGCATCTTCTCTCCTGCTTTTTTTTTTTCCTTTCTTTTCCTGTAACGAGTCGGTCGGATCCGGTCGAGCCACTCGGATTTCTTCCAGGGGCGATTAAAAGCCCCGTCCGTCTCCTTCACTGAAAAAGGAAACGTACACGCTGAATGCATTACATCGCGATCTGTGTTTACGGTAACGGGAATACACCGTGCGTTGAGGCTCCGTCAACCTTACTCCCCTCTTCGCTACCCCCACCCCCTGATAAAACCATGCAATTTAACGGCGCCTGGAAAACCGCTTTCAGCACGCGCACGCCACCTAATTATTAGGAGCAACAGGTTATCCCGCGTTAACGATACGCGTACTTCTTTTTAACTTCTACCGGAGCGTTCAATATTTTCTGTTCGGCTACGTATATGACATATTTATCGATACGGTACGAGATCGTGTAACTGGGACACAAGTTCGTAGGGTCTTTTTATTAATTAATACACGTACAATGGAGAGTTGATTTTCCGACGAAACTACTTCTTCGCGACAGGATCTTCGGTACATTATGAAGTTTTCAATATTCAATACTGTCGCAAGGATTTCGATCGAGGGAAATTTAGTACATCCGACGCTTAACCGGCGCGCCGACTTTTGCGCGGGAATTTTAAATCTCGCGTAATCAGTCACTGTCCTTTTTCATACAAATATTCAATATTTATTGTTTTACATTACAATCCACGCGCAAAGTGCGCGTTTAATGCAAATTACAAAGACGTTGGAAACCTTTCTCGCGATACCAGCAAAGATTTAAAATTCCAATGGAAAACTTACAGAATGGATTTTATTCTATTTACAGATCAATAGTTGCATCAACGTGGAAGCATCCTCGAGTTCCGGGTAACGAAGAACAATGGCAAGGCAGCAGACAGCCGACCGGAACATCCCTCATTTGAGGGATATATTCGGGTTCGGCAGCAAATGGGAAAACACGCGTCTTCAGGCCGAGGAGAAGGCCCCGGGCCACGACAGCGCCGTGTCCGTCGGCTCGACTTCCGGCGAGGAGGAGAGTCCTAAGAACAGCAAGAAGAAAAAGTCCCGTCGTCGCGACAACAGCAAAACACTAACCGAGAGCGACGTGAAACACCTGGAGAGACACCTGTCCATGAAGAAAACCATCCGCAAAAAGATCATGCGCGATTTACAGCAGGCGTTCGTCGAGGACCCGAACGAGTTTCGAGTGGACGACATACCCCCGGAACAGCTCAAGGCAGAAATCAATATTCAGAGCCTGAGCTTCGGTACACCCTCGCAGAAACAGGGACGCACGCGTGGCAACGCGGAGAACACCTTCCTGGACATGTTACGCGCCGGTGGCGGAGGTAATTTTCATAAATTAACCTCAATGTGTTTTTCGGCCCCTTGCGTCGTAGTTTTCAGTAATTAAAGCTGGTTAGTTGTAGACTGGACGCGTTTAAAGAGAACGAAAATTGTCGAAAAATTATTTGAGAGGAGGGATCGAAAAACAATATATTATAATGACGCGACGGGTGAACAAAAGACTCGGGAAGGCACACGGGTTAAACTGGAAACTTGACCCAAGCAAAAATGACAATGAGTATGGTTAAAAGAAAAAAATATTTATTACTATAAAAATCATTAGGTAGAATTTTTCTACATAGTCGGATGTAGTGGTATCCACGCTTGGAAGCACGAACTCGGAAGGTGTTGACATTGACTACGACCCGAACTACAGACCGCGTGGAATCATGGATCCCATGGGTCGAAATAAGAGAAAAATATAGAAGAACGAAATTGGATCGTAAACTTCGTTTTCGAGAAAAGTGTGTCGAAAAATCGATCTAATAAGCGTGCACCTAACTAATAATTGATGTTATAAATTTCACCACAAACGACTACTGTGATTGTTTTCGTATCAAATACACTGTTTACTATCGGGACTATGAATTATATTACCGACGGGAAAGGTTTGTGTTTATCGAACCAACGATACAAGTAGTATACAGAAATAATTTTTGCATTGTGTGAAAGTTTCTTTCTGAATGTTACATTCATTGTGTTTGTTTACAAACCTTATCGACGATTTAGTAAACGATAGTAAATATCGATAGTAAACAGTGTCTGACATTGTATCATATAAAAAAGCAATAATAGTAGCTGCCTGTAGTAAAATCCGAAACGCCATTCATTGGTTAGGTACACGCCTACTGGATCGATTTTCAAATCTATTTCTCTTGAAACCGAAGCCTCTAATGCAATTTTGTTATTGTTTATTTTCATGTCATTTTGAACTATACAATCTCTCTAATCTTATTTGTGTCACGAATTGTGGTCCACGGTTTATTAAGCCTAGTACATCTCAGATCATTTTCGACCTGTCTCGTCCTGGCACTATACTATTTTTCTATACTTAAAGCTATTATAATAGCTTTGTCGAGTTTCTTAACTCGAAGATTAAGGCACATCGTGGCTCTTTATGTATTTAACATGCTCACAGAATCGCATAAACTTAATCTATAATAGTGATTTTGCAAATATCTAGATGATTTTTTAAAACTCCGAATTTTCTCACGAAGAAATAAGTTGCCAAGAATTTATCTAAAACTACAAACATAGACTAAATCTAGTTCTCGAGATCTATTCGATTTGACTTTTACAAACAAATAAAAATTTCACTTATCTTCTATTCGAATCACATTTCGTCCATCTTTGTTTTAAAGCAAATAATTATTTAGGTCTAATTTATACTTAGACCTAACTCATACATAAAAGTACATGTAGTCTAAATATCCTATGTACATCAATTGAGAATGATGCAGATAGTGATTTTGCAGAATCATAATCACATTTTTTCGCGAAAAAATACACAATACACCATGATGAGGATATATTTGTTTTAGGTTTGGAAAAGAACGCAACGGACGGAGACAGAGATTCCGGACATGGTGGCTCACCGACGAGAGAGACACCTAGTGCACAAGACACGGATGAAGAATCCAGCTACCCCTACGATACACCGGTTGCAACGCCATCGAAGAAGAGTGGCAACTTCTGGAGACGTTTCACCATGAAAAACCGCAACAAGCGGTAAATCACCTGGCCGATAATTCTCGACGTACCGAATACCCATTTCCATTTCTCTAACTGTACCAACTTAGTTATTCGAGCAGAGCTTGCAACTGTGATATACATAAAAGAAGAAACCAAGTTGTCCCGCGTGAAAAGCACACTTTCCGAATTTTCTTTTTGCCGGATTCAAGGAGTTTCCGGACCCGTCTGCAGACGAACAAGGACCAACGATAAAAAAAAAACAGAACCAAATTTTTGTACAAACCGAAGAACGTTTGACGATCGGTGAAATTCGTCGAACGCCTTTTCATCTCGCGTTACATATCACGGCGATATTTTTAGAGTTCTTTTGGAGGATGTTTTATTTAGAATTCTTTTGAATTCTTTTCGATAAAAATATTTGTAAATAATGCCGCGCGACGTCGTGGAAACTCCTTCAAGATATTGCGGTCTTATAAAGTTAAATGAAACTTTTGGTGTGTACTTAAGTAATAACTAAGGAACGCAGCGAAATACTTAGGATGTAAGTGTAGTTAGTTTGATTTTCTTTTTTTTTTTTTGGTAATTTTAATGATAAGAACGAGAAAACCAGGTGGAGTACGATAGTCACATGACACATTAAGTATGCACAGCTCTATCATCATACCTGTACATTATTAGTATTAGCTAGTCAACCAAGCAGGTTTTTACAGAGGATAAAGGAAATCAACAATTCTAATCAATTTAAAGACAGAAACGATATTTCCGCGCGATACTTTGCAATTTGATATTGCACCTTCTCTGCGAATTTGATACATTTTATTATCTATTGACATTCGACATATTTGCGACTATATATTTTAGTACGAATCGATTAAATTATTTTAAAAAAATGGAATCATCTCTTGGCGCGTTCAACTAAGTATATAAATCACAAATGTGAATGAAAATCTTTTTATACTCCGAAGCAGTCTTCGACTTTCTGAGTGTGACGTATTTGGTAAAAAGAAGTATCTGAAATATTAGGGGGATCGGAAAGTAATGTCGTTTCCTTACATTAAATTCAAACATAAATTTTTAACGAGTTTTTATTTTTAATCAATGATATAATCACCCTCATTATCAACAACCTTTTGCCATCTAGTGTGCAAATTTTCAATGCCGGATCGATAAAAATCAATTGGTTTTTGAGCAAAATATACAGAGATGGCATTTTGAATATCATCCATATTTGCAAATCTTTTGCCACTTAGAAAGTGTTGAAGTGATCGGAATAAATGGAAATCCGATGGTGCAACATCGGGCGAGTATGGTGGGTGAGGCAGTACCTCCCACCCCAATTCATTAATTTTTGCCAAGGTTTGTCTTGCGCAGTGCGGTCTTGCATTATCGTGTTGCAGAATAACGCCTTTTCCATTGACAATCGCTGGCCACTTTTCAATTAAAGATTTATTTACACGATCTAATTGTTCACAGTAAAGGTCTGCATTCACAGTCTGTCCAGGTTTCAGCACTTCAAAATGAACAACGCCGCGAATACTCCACCAAACACACAAAAGGGCCTTTTTGGGGTGTAAACCTGGCTTAGCCTGCCATTTGTGTTTTGGATAATCATAAAGAACCCACTTTTCATCTCCGGTGATCAAGCGATCAAAAAACGCTTCTGTATTGTGCCGTTGAAGCAATAAGTTGCATGTGGTGAATCGGTTAGCCTTGTTCTCTTCGGACAGATTATGCGGGACCCAAACACCTGCTCTGCTTACTTTCCCAATCTGCTGCAAATGTTCTTGGATGGTCGACCAAGGTTGGTTAAGACTGTTTGACAATTCTTCGATTGTCTGACACGGATTTGCTTCCACTTCCGCACTTAACACGTCATTGTCTAACGTTGTTGGTCTTCCTGATCGATACGAGTCGGAAAGATCAAAATTACCGGATTTGAACTTGGAAAACCACCTTTGGCATTTACGAACGTCTAATGCATTTGGATAAACATCGCAAATGTTTTTGGTAGCAACTGTTGCGTTACTACCCTTGTGAAACTCAAAAAGCATGCAATGCCGGATATGTACCTTTTCTGGTATTTGGCTGGCCATTTCACCCAAAATTGTAAAGAAAAATTTTAAATTTAATTATTTACAACTAAACAAGTCACTATAACCTCAGAATGTCTTTGCTACGACTTTAATGTACACAATGAGCTGACAAATGACAATCAAATAGTGACATGCGCAGAAACGACATTACTTTCCGGTCCACCTAATATATGATGATTTTAGGATACTGCGTATTGTAAAGGTTGATATTTATTGTGCACGACGTCGGTGTGAAATTCCATTGTTCCTATCGTTCGAAGGCGTCTCGTAGTTTCAGGATCAGCAGCGTTCATGCTTTAATAAAACTTGATCACCGTATTACTATTAACAATAATCATTTACCTGATGTATCAACTGCAATGCTACGTTAATTGTAAATGTATTATATTGGAAAATCATAACGATGTAAAGGTAGCGATTAAATAAAAGTTTGTTTCGAACGTTACCAACGTTCAAAAAAATAAATGTTTTATAAAAAGTTTCTTAATCAAAAATGTGGACATCCCAAAGAATCAACAATATAATTTCAATCAGACGAAGTGTACGAACATACTAATTGTCGTCCCATTACTATTTATTAATTACCATTTATCTTTGTCATTCGTAAACAAATTTTGGTATCATTGTGTTAACTATCTTTCACTGATTTAAATTTGTCTGTTACTCAAATGGCAATCTGTCTTTTATGTATTTAATTCCTTATTTTCTTATTATATTTCAAATTTTGCCTATTATCGTCTCTGATTCACACCATGTTACATCGAACTCTTGTGGTGTTGGTGTGAATTCTAAAACTTCAGTGATTCTCATACCCCCAAAATCTAATCTACAAAAAATGTTCTGTACCAATTTCTAACCTGGTGTTCTATCTATCATATGGCATTATATCGCATCCTGAATCTAGCAATAACTAATATGGATCACTACGGCAATAAAACAATATTGCATCACGATCGCGAATACGATACAAAACCATTCAATTCGTGATTCATTTTGAACGAGAACATAGAATAGTCATTGTCAGTATCTATTGCTTTGCTAAATGACTTAACATGTATATTAAACGATAAACGAATATTAAATAATATTCTACCTTAATTTAGTATTTAATACGTATAGTTATAATATACATAACTGTATTTCGCACGTGAAATTTTTGCGAAGTGATCTGCAACATTAAAAGTAACAATCATTTATTTTTTTTTACAAAAGTTTGAAATTATATCAAAACAGTAAGTAAATATCAGTACAGTATAATAATATAATGCTCATTATAAAATTGTAAATATACATATATTGTTTCCTTTAATTTTAATCTTATTTTTAGTTTTACAAACTTTAGAAGCATAGTCTTAAGACTATTGTATTTTTCTCATTCAGTCTCGCTTAGAGTATGCTTCCATCTGGTCCCCGCATTTTATTAAGCGCAAAGTTCTTTTTGAAAGAGTTTAGTACCTCGAATAAAATCTCTTAAATCTCGTAGGATTAATGATATACTTTTCCTTTTCAAATTAATTAACAACATTATGTATTGTCCTCATCTTCTTGAGAAATTAACTTTTACATACCATCTAGAGCTTTCAGATCTATGCGAACTTTTCTCTTGAATCACTACACACCAAAATTTATTTTGTTGAATCCTGTCATTTGCGGTTGTTGTGCTGCCAATTTATATTGTATTTGAACCGATTTCTTCTCCGGATCTATTTCATTGTTTAAAAATTCAATTGACAAATTACTACAATACTCCTCTAGATCATGTTCGCTATTTAGATTCTTTTTCTTGCTTTTTTTTGCTTGTAATACATTTTCTTGTATTTATTCTCAACTGTATGTCCCACTGGTGGAATTTATCTCGTTCATAAAAAAATATCTTTTATTGGTTTGTGAATTTAGGTGGTCGTTTTTCAATAAAAGCCGTCATTCCCTCTTTCCTGTCATTCTGAAGATTAATTATATACTTTTAAAAACAACTATTTTTTTCTATGTTCTACTTTTAGTAAATTTTCTTACCGTCGCGAATGTACCATGAAACATCCTCTTCTCAAAGTGAAGCCCTTCTTTTAGACTGGTTTCGTAAGCTATAAGAGAAGTGTATCAAAAAGTTTCAAGAAATAAAATAAACGAAGAATCCAGTAAAAAAGTTGATTGCAATTACCTGTGTTAACGGATTCCTTCGCCATGGCAACGATCAGTTGCGAATGAGAAGCAATTTTTTCACCTAATTTAATCGCCTCTGCAACGAGCTTCTCTGCTGGAAAGATTTTGCTGACTAATCCTATACATATAAATATTTATATAAATGTAAAATAGTTTGTCCGTCATATACAACGTTTTTTTTTCTTCTATTTTTAAATTAACGGACCGCTCTTTTCAGCTTCTTCAGCGGTAATCTGATTCCCTGTAAGTACCATTTCCATCGCTTTACTCTTGCCGACGGCTCTGGTCAATCTTTGAGTGCCACCCGCACCAGGTATCGTTCCAATGGCGACTTCTGGTTGAGCAAATTTTGCTTTTTCCCCTGCGTAAATAATGTCGCACATCATGGCCAATTCGCAACCTCCACCTAACTAAAAGTAAAAAGGATTTATTGCATTTACTGTTTTTATATTCTTAGAATAAAGTTTAATTCAAGTTCTTAGAAGTGTTTCATATTTTGCATCTTACAGCATAACCATTCACAGCAGCAATCACAGGTTTTGTTGTTCTAGAAATATAATCCCAATGGGCTAAAAAGTTGCCCCTTATTGTTTGTGAGTACTTATTATTCTGCATCTCCTTAATATCAGCACCTGAAAGGACAAGTTGAATTTGATTCAGAGAAAAGATTAAATTAGATGCAAATACTTACCAGCTGCAAATGCTTTTTCACTGCCAGTAAGTACAATGGCACCGATGCTTTCATCCTTTTCAAACCTACTAACTGCATCATTCACTTCAGACATCAACTTATCACAAAGAGCATTTAGTGCTTTTGGTCTGTTCAAGGTAATCAAACCAACATTTTTCTTTTCACCAGTGGTTTCAAGCTTAACAAATTCATAGTTTGGTACTTGACCTGTATAAAGCAAATTTTTATAAACAATTGAACAAGTTTTTCTTACGAAGCTATGTTTACTATGTGAATTAGAAAAAATTAGATAAAGTAATTTTTTTTAATTTTCCAGAAAGCAAATCTGAAATTTTGTGTCCTTTTAATTGATAAATATAATTGCAAATAATTGTAAAAAATTAATTATTTGTGGAATGAGTGTTTTTTGCGTTAAAGTTATGAAGTTTAATATTGAAAAAATAACTAAATTATTGGATAACTTTAACTCAAATTTAAAGCAATGATTATTCAATGTTTTTCATTGATTAGACAGAAGTTACATAATGCTAGCAAAAACTGGTTGATAGGTGACTTCCAAATAATAAAATCGAACAATGATTGAGTACCTAATGCAGGTACATGATTACAAGTCAACAGATTACTCAATTAATATTGAAAACTTAAAAATACTCAGCATGTATCTAGACTATTTATACTATATTTTTATTTCAAAAACTTCCCGTTACTTAATGTTGAAAAAAAGAATGATTGTTCTTTTCTTTTAAATGCATTGCGATTAATTATCTTCATTTGTAATAACTGTGTAATTCTTTCTCTACTACTTAAAGTAGTAAGATATTTTTTAAAGATATATATGTAGGTTTACAAGATAACAAATTTAATCAATGTGATAAGCAAATGAAGAAGTATTAAATTAACACATTGAAGAAGGTATAATATTAAAGTATTTAAATGATCAAAACTTGTAAAATAGTAAAATAGGAAAAAAGTCCTTATACATAGAAACAATGATAAGTTTCAAAAACTGTATTGTTTCTTATTCAAACTGTAATATTCTTGCTTATGTTATTTTTGGTATACAAAAACTAAAGCATTACTTATAATAATATAACAAACAGGACTATAATTACTTTCTGTAGAGGCAACAATAACACGCTCTATTCAGTTATTCTCCATATCACGATTAGTTGACCTTAAACTATGAACGTTTGGAATGGTACTTACAGCAATAATATTTAACACTAGGCCCAAATTGTTGCAGTTTTCGGCCTATTTGCAAAGATTTAGTAAAGAAAATTTGACCAAAACGTATAGCTACCATGATGTCTACTTGTTGACGTAAGATATGTGAAATTAATGCCAGCACGAAGAACGTTCAACAAGTTTATGAAGGACAGATAAAGTCAGTCTCTCTGTAATCGCTACGAGTAGTCCCGGCGAACAGGAATTTGTTTATGCGATCACTGGAGACAGTTGCGTGCCTAAAATTTATAAAACCCTGTTACTTTGCAAGATTAAGAATTCAGTACATATACGTCATACTCAAATACAAAAGATTTTATTAGACTCTGATTGACGCCATTTCATGGTCGTTGAAAATAATCTGATCAATGCATAAAAAGTTTGAACGGAATAGCAGAAATAAAACATATTAAATTCTGAAGACAATCTTCGATATTTTGGCGCCACCGAACGGATGATGTTATAAGGTTGACCACACAAACCGTAGATATTATAATGGTAACATTGATAACAAACGTAAAAACAAGCTGATTATGATATAACAAAAGTAGAACATGTTTGATATAAATCTTACAAGCTCTGTCTACTTAAATATCTTCATTATTGTAAACAATACGGAAAAATGTTACTTACAAAAATTGTAAGTTTTAGGAAAGTATATAATGTACTACAAATGGTATTCTTATAAGTGAAGAAATAGAGGAGATATAGAAGGCAACTTTATTGTTTTTAAATGAAATGTCCAATTTTTTATCCTCAATTTCAATAGATTGACATATTATGAAACGCAATTTATGTTTTAAAGAAGGCAAACAAAATTTTAATTGATTCATTAAAATATCTAACGAAGATTGAAGTTCAACGACCTATTTCATCCTGAAAGTATGCAACCAGTCTAAGATCTTTGTATTGGTATGCAGCGAATGTATTTACAGATCTAAAAATCCAGAAAGAAATTTTATATGCTGCATACAACAGAAAATAATGTTTCTTATTTGAACTATGTATACCACTGTGCAATTTTGAAATAATAAAATATGTCAACTGACATAAGATTATGTTATATCGAAATTAGTATAACACTGATTAATTAAATGATTTTAGGTCCTAGTCTAATATGGAAATTTTAGTATTTTAATTAACAATATAAATCTACCACTATATATATATATATTTTTTTTTTTCGTCGTATATTTATGTTAATGATAAAAAATTAGGGTTTCGATACTTTACGAGAAAAATAAATTTGTGTAACAGTGAAAGTTCCCGGAAATTCGAAATCAAAGTGGGGCCCGTCTAAAACAAGTAATAGAAGGGACTGCTTCTCGGTGGATGAACTTGAATTCACTATCAGTTCACGGTCGTTCGTCTAATGATCTCCTACATCATGCGATCACAGCTAAGCTTCCCACTCTTATTCATTTTCACACTGAAACAACATTCAGCCGGTAAAAAAAGAACAATTTCTGCAATGTTCCTTTTGTTTAGTAATTTCTCATGGTCTTAAAAACTTACCTCTTTAATTGAATAACTTCGTATGAATTTTTATTTTTTTTGTGTCATTATATACTGCACGAAATAAATAAAGGATGCTCTACTCAAATAAAGTAACATATTCTCATATACAGAGTGTCCCACTTAACTTGATCATTTTAAATATTTCATTTGTTTTTCATAATAAGAAAAATATCAGAGAAAACCATTATTTATTTGAAAAGGGCAAATATTATAATGAGCAAAATATTTTTTAAAATGGTGCCCATCAACATCGATACGTTTATCCATTAACGAAATTAGCGAGTTACTACATTTCTTGTACTCAAGATTATATAAAGGCCATGTTATCATAGACCATCAAATTGACCTCAACTATTACGTTACGATGATAAAAATGTGTTCCCATTAAAAGAAATACCAATAATCTTGAAAAATTCTTTGCTTATTGTATTTGCCTCTTCTAAACAATTATTGTTTTCCTCCGACATTTTTTCTGTTATCAAAAGCAAAACAGATACTTAAGGTGGTCAAGTTAGATGGGACACCCTGTATATATAAGCATTCAATAAAAATCTTGAAGTATCTTTTCTTTTTAAAATATAAGATGCTCCAACTTTTTGGAACGATGTATTTAGAAACTGATAACAGATTTTATCAAAATCCATGATCTACAAACAAATATTTTCGCTTATACATACGAATCAAAATCACTCGTAACAAGTACATTGTTATAAAAAAAAATAATAATATACACCATCGTAGAAGAAATATGGGAACAGGATTTGTCCATGGATATGCAAATTGGAGCATCCACTGAAGGATATGACCAAGTGAGCCTGCGTTGTGAAACCGAGAAAATGATAGTGGATCTCAAAACTCCTGAGGATTTTTCAGGAGTCATATACACACAGGGCAGCTTCTATTCTAGACAGTCTCAGTGCTTTATTGACCCAGTTCGTGGCGATAGTTTCACCATGCATATTCCCTTTAACCAATGTGAAACTAAAAATGTTAGTACTTCACATTACCGCTAACAATCCACAATGCACAATGCCACAAGATACTGTTGAAATAATTTAAAATTGATTACTTGTTACGCTAGGACGACGATAAGTACAGCAACATTCTGGTCATTCAGCACGACGACGAATTAATTACTCCAGGTGATGCAGCTTTCATCTTGGAGTGTGACTTCTCAAAATCGAGGGACTCCGCAGTATCAGCTGAATCGATAAAATTTGTTAAGAGGTAAACAATAATCGTTTTTTTTTTTATTTAAATTAAACCGATTCGAGTTTGATGTTTGATTTATTACACAATCTTTTAATTATTTTAGTTTCATAATTCGATATTTTGCTCTCCTTACATTTAATTGTACTCGTTGCACTTTCGTTTTCAGAGATGTAAGATCAAGCATAACTCTGGTGGATGCTGATCCTGGTAGGGACAAGACAAAGAGGGCTGCGCACGTGGAAAGCAATATCAACCAAGTAATCTTCGTGCCTAACTCAATTTTCAAGGTCAACGATGAATTGTAAATTGTTATCAATGATCAATATAAATTCTATCGCATCTAAATTTTACCAACAGTTCATTTCAATGTTTACAGAAAATACAAAGTGATTCAAATAACATTTGTACAGTTTCGATGAGAGCACATTTTGATGTTACTTATTTTTTTAGGTGGAGATGTAAAGGCCATTTGAAGATCAACTTAGTTTTTTTTTAATGGAATCGTATTTTTTTTAACGCATTAGGTGCATGCCGATGCTGCTCGACATTTTCTTTAAGAACCGAACATAATTCATGTATGTCGAAAAATCATTAGTTTAGAAGATATTTTAGTTTGAATATTGCTAAAAAAATCATTCAAAGCTTCGACTACAATGGCCAATATGAAGGAACGTATTACCGCTAAATGTAATAAATTATACAATGGAAGATAATCGTTACTTTATCGATTTCAAAAATGTCGCGATATAAGTAATCTCTAACATTAATAAAAGAGTGATGATTTCTTAGGAATATTCGAATTAAAATATCTCCTAAACTAATGATTTTTCGACATAAATAAGCCAATACTTTCTTATAGACAATGCCAAGCTGCATCGACTAATCCATTAAAAAACATATGATTCCATTTAAAGAAACAAAGTCGACCCTTACAAATTCTTTGCACCTTCACGTACAAAAAAATTAATAATATTAAAATGTGCCACCCTCGAAACCATTTAACTTTTATACGAAACATTTTTCGCTACGAAAAATAATAGTGATGAAAATCAAAGTGGTAATATTAGACGAGACATTCTGTATATTGCTCAAAATAATTAACGTATCCTCTATTTTTATAGTCCGAAGATTGTTACATTTCTTTTATTTTTAATATTTGGTCTAGTCACCCGGATCCTCTAATTATTTTGAGAGAACAAATTTTATGATAATGAATTTAATACGAGTAGTACAAATTCCACTCTTCACATAATAGATATTTATAACGATATATTTATCAATGACGTTACTTTGATAACTTTCTATTAAAATAACACATTGCAAGTGTGGGTTAAACGATATCAATTCATTCATATAATACTTTAAATATACAAGTGATAAAATATACTGCGTGGAAAATTACCCAAAAATTACGCCAACTACAGGCAGCAAAATACAAATAAATGTTTCAATTTATATATCACAAAATTTGTATCAAGAATTGACATAAGTATGTTAAAGTGCAGATATACTGATCTTTATGATCAGTATCACCAAAGAACATTGATCAACTCAAATTTGGAATCGTAAATGTTGTATAGAACGTAAGAAGTTTGTGAAGTCGTTTTGTAGAGTCCTTCATTATTCCATGAAGTGCTTTATTATCAACGTGCGATCTTTTTCACACGAGTTCAAATAACTTCTTGAAAGATTCTAGATATTGTAGTAATATTAATAATTCTTCATTGTCTCTTTCAAAAGCAGAAGGCATTGTTTATTTTGAATATACAATAAACGACAAAACTTCAAAATAAACTCTGCTATACTGCTCAAAATAATTAAAGGGTCATTTACTGTGAGATGAAAAAGTGCTAAAAATTTTAGAAGCTCTTACATAAACTAAATTACATATTCTATAGAATAATCCATATTGTTTCTTCATTTGTAAGTTTTCACTTAAAAGTTCCAATTGAGCGAATTAAGGTACTTATACTCTTTATGTGTACAAAAAGACTATAAATTAATCTTTTATCCAAAATTAGTCAGTATATTGAACCTCGATTTTCCTGAGAAACATCGTTTCTAACAAATGTCTAATATTAAAAGTAACTCTTTAATGGGTGTACCCAATAGTATCTATAATCCATTTTGCGAAAGTCGATAAAACACTCATAAACGAGTTGTGCAAAAATGATCGAAATACTGAGATATAGAAATCTGGTGCTATAACGTCGTATGTAATTTTTATTACATATAATCTTATGGTCTCACCCCACTTTACTAGCAGATATGTTCATATCAAGAACTTATTAAACATCTATCGCTGTTTCGACGGGTGTATACAGTAAATTACAGTAAGCTTAGTTCGCGAATACTTTGCTACGGTAACTTAAAATCATGGCAACAGTGAAATTCAAAGACGCTTCACCGTTTACGAAACCACAACCCTCGCCACCTGCAGAGGACTATCTCTATCAGAAGTGAGTAATTTTTCAGCTTTTATCCTTCGCTGGTGATGATACTAATTTCTCTTTTTCTTTGTTGAACATTTTTCAGCCTGATTTTTGGACGATGCTCCGATCTTTTGATGGTTCTGCCTCCTCTTCAGTCACTGAAACACGGTTTTAATGTCGTTACAGATATGTGAAGGATTTTGCATCGAAAACAAATTTACATCACCCAAAAGTACAAATCGCCCTGTTTGGTATCGGTCGCGCTGGAACCATTCACTTATCAAATATTATTATAAGTTCTCACGTGAAATTGTTGTACATCGTTGACGATGTTGAGTCAAATTGGAACAACCTGAGGGAGTACTGACATCTAGAAGATGTTACTTTCTTAAACAGTAAACAATCGGACAGAGTGTACAAAGATCCCAAGTAAACTTTGTTTATTTATCAAGATTGTCAGAAAGTTTGAAAGTACAATTCATTTTCGTTGTATATTTTTATCTATATATTTGTAGAGATCAATGTAATGATATTTATCTTTATTTACCATACAAAACTCTTTAAAAACTTTCTATAGCTTCCACAGTTTTTGAAGATGTACCAGAGTAATTCTATAATTGATGAATTTGTGCTTGACTCAAGACAAAGCGTATTAAAGAATTCGTGTATTTAATTAACAATCTAATTTATTCTTTTAGTGTGGACGCTATTATAGTTGCATCACCTACGTACACTCACGAGATGATTGTGAGAAAAGCTCTGGAAGCAAAGAAATCGGTTTTCTGCGAGAAACCTGTGGCCGAGGATTCCATAAACACTCTAACATGCTACGAGACTGCCAAGAAGGTCGACAAACCGTTGTTCTGCGCCTTTAACAGGCGTTTTGATCCTAGCTATTCAACCGTTAGGAACAGAGTCAGGAGTGGTGAAGTTGGACACGTTCATATCATTAAGACTGTCTCTAGAGATTCTCCTCTTCCTAGCCTGGAATATTTAAAAATGTCTTGTGGTATATTTCATGACTGCTTGGTTCACGACTTAGATCTAATAACTTGGACTCTTGGAGAATATCCGATCAAGGTCAATAATTGTTCTTAATATTAACAAAATATTGCATACTTTCAACTAGAAAAGAAAATAATATGTAGAGTAATTGAAAATTTAACCCTAACTGGTAGTACAAGACTCAAATGTCTCACACTGCTCCATTAAAACATCATATATTATGATTAACTATACTAATCGTCTACTTGAAATTTTAAATAATTCACTGTCAGACTGTAGTTAAACTTTGAACAAGATGCAAGAAAATTGAACTATCAATAAACAATAAACCAAGTTTATTGTTCATTAGTAATTCATCTTTCTTGCGCTGTGGTCAAAGTTTAACAATAGTTTACCACACGAGTTAAGTAGTAATATGCTCTTTGATTATCACAAACACTATTACATATATTTGGCTACATAAATTGTTTAATCTAAGTTATTATGTCAATAATAAATATTTCACTCTACCAGTTGGTGGTTAAACAAAACCTCAGATATTCGAGTTTCGTTGGTTTTCTTTCTGCAGGATAATAAGCGCATCTTAATTGTTATTTAATAGAAATATTTCGTCACAGGTTGCTGTCCAAGCTCATGCACACATTCCAGAAATCAAAGCCATAAATGACTATGACACGGTAATAGTGTCCCTCTATTTTCCTTCTGGTACTTTGGGGACAATTGATTTGTCGCGAAATAGTTGTTATGGATACGATCAGCGTCTCGAGGTGTTCGGTCAGAAGGGTATGATAATTGCGGATAACGAACGTCCCATTTCCAACGTCACCACGCAGTACGGTCTTCAAGGGTCCATCCAAGCACCCATTTGGTATTCGTTTGCTAGTAGATTCATGAACGGTTATCGCAGGGAGCTAGATCACTTTGTCAACGTCGTCTTTGGCAAGGCTGAGATGTCCGTATCCTCAAAAGAAACTTTGGCGGTCTCCAAAATTGCTTCCGCGTGCCAGGAATCTGCTCGTATCGGCGAAATGATCGAAATCAAGTGGACAGAGGACGAGCTCCCGAAAACAATATAAATATAAACAACGAATTTATACATACATTGAACAATTGATCTTTCTCTCAATGTGTGCATTATTTAGTGGTGATACGTGTAAGCGTGTATTTTACAATTCTATAAAGAATGTAACTATTAAGTGGAGTACGCGTAAGAATAGAAACACGGGTGAATTACGTTACATTTTCTTCCCTTTTTGTTTTTTAATCGGTATAATAAAGAAAATACAGAAAAATACCATATACCCTACACAGGTAGTAACAGTACAAAATTCAAGTTGTCCGTTGTGTCACAATGAACGGTCACCTAAAAGAATAATAAAAGGTTTCCATTCGTAAGTTTGGTTGCGTTTTCTTTTCCATTTCGTAAAATAGAAAAAAGTAAATGGAAAATCGTTGGACTTTTTAATCCGTAACGATGATTTCGTACTACAAAGTTTACTTAATAAATTACGGAGGAACTAACTTCCACAGACGAGCTGGTTTGGTCGCGAAGCCTGGAACGTTCGTGTAGAGAATCTATATTTTTGCGACTCCATTTCCTGAGTGGATTTGAACTAGTAGAAAATATTAAGAGCGCCGACGAACGTGACAGAACTTCCCTTTTACCTCCACGAAAAGAACGAACTGCTTAACTAACTTAGAACCTTTTAATTCTTCTTATGCTGCCCTTAAACTTATGCGTATTACGGTAATTATAGTTAGATACCAGAGCACGATTGACTCGTCCCTATTGAAATTCAACAGACTTAATTCACCACCTTATACATTCTGCATACATAACAAAAAAAGAGGATATGCACATGATGCATAGCTTCATCTTGAAAATGGAACCTAATCGTTCAGTTTTACTCGACGAAATTAAATCTATACCGACGAGCAATGAACGTGCCTCTATCTGAGCGTCATTGGTCATTTGGTGCATCAAATGTATAATCATTATTATTAAAAATCGCTACCAAAAAAGAAGTACCAATTCTCTTATCCCTTCGGCTTGCTATCTGGAGTTTTAAAAGTTCAGTTTCTTTTCTTCGTTGCTTTAAAACGTTAACGATTTCGCGAATAACGCAGCAATCGCTTGAGCCTTGTCTCCGTGAAATCTACGCAATTCTGCGATAACTTGCGCCCTGGTAAAACCTAAGACCACGATCTCCTTGACTGTTTCCTCCGTGAAAGGATCTTCAGAGTTAACTGTTGTCTCTAGCAAATCTCTTGTCCTGCTCGACGAAATCGACGCTCCGCTTCGATTATTGCTTCCTTGACCGTCTACAAAGTACACAGAAAAGATACTCTCTCTGCTTTTGAACAGACGACAAATAAATTCATAAATACGTAAGGGGAAGTGATCGACTCTCAGTTTATTAGAAATATCAGTCCAGGCAAATTGAAGGATCTGGTTTCTTGTTATTTGGATTTTCCTGGATAGGAGAAAAATGTATTAGTATCAGTTGGAATTTCCTTAACTTTATTTCATTGGCAATAAATACTTGGAAAAAATTATTATGGAGTGAGAGAGAGAGAGAAAGAGAGGATAGCCTGGACAAATACATACATACCATTTTGCTGATGTTGCTCTTTTGCATCTCTAGAACTATCTTCCAGAGCTCTTTGAAGTTCCCTGTCGTCGAAGTCCTCGTCGTTGTTACCACTCAACCTTGCACATTCAGGCAAATCACCTGAGGAAAGAGACACTTATGTAGTAATGTAAATTAAAAAGATATTTTACAACATATGGGGTTTTTGACAAGTTCACCTTCTGCTAGAAATGATGTTTCAGTGCCAGTGGTGCCAATCTTCAAGAGATTTTTTTTCAAATCTATGCAACACTGATGTCTCTTTAGCATGTCCAGACCAAGTAACATATCCGTAGGTTGATCTTCGAGAACACTAAATGACGTTGTTAAGTGATCGTTGCCAATCTGAATTTGTACCATGTGTATACGTCCAATAATGCGTTGAATTCCAACACCCTTAGCTACTCCAGCCCACCTTGTGTCCACTAATCGCATTATGTGACACCTTTCCGCACAAGCAGCAGACATTATAGTTGCCTGAGCACCTAATTTTTAATATTACCATTGAACAACACGTCAAAAAAAAAGTATCTTTGAATGGAAATGTGGAAACTATTTAAAAACACAAAAATATAATTCGTATAAAAGTACAGATTCCAATGTCTAAAATTAAACTGCTCCCTCTATGAGGAACCATACTGTAAAGAATGACTTTCAAAATGCAAGAATTTAAAAATAGACGCCCACTAACCGAACGCAGCCAAACAAAGATATTTAAAAATAATCTTGTCTCCAGTCCAATGATAGTACGGAATATACGTTACCCGAATTTACATCTTTCATTAGTTTATACTGATTAATTTCAAATGTAAATAAGAAAAATAGATACACACCTGAATCAATAAATGCTTTAACAGGAAATCCATTGACTTTACAATTAATGTATAACATAACAACTGTCCCAAATGTTTCTGGATTGTATTCCATTGCAGCTTCCATGTTGGCTTCAATGTTTTTCTGCCTAATTTCCTCTGCTATGAGCCTTTGTGCTTCCGTATCAAATGGATCTGCATTCATCATCCTCAATCTCTGAGCCTGGCGCTCTTCTCGAACTTTTATTTGCTCTCTGAGTACAATGGAGAATCTATCTATAAATCACAAGAACATTGAATTAAAACAAATTTTTACAATTTCAAAAATCTGATAAAAAAATATATTTCACCAAGACTCACCAAGATTTCCAGATAGCAAGGCATCGGCTAATATAGAATTATTCTGTTTGAGCAATGCTAGCTGATCCGGATTAGCTAAGAACATGTCTCTTATCATTGCTGGATTATCTTCACTTCTAGGATTTTGTATTCTTGTAGCATTATTTGAAGTGGTAGGCTGTCGACTGTTGGATGCTCCTGGTACTCTGATGGAACTGCAGTCCAACATGGGAACAGCTAGAGTGACGTATCTTGGAATTTAATACATTCTCTTCTTTATTATATAGAATGCGCTCTTAAATATCTCATGGGACAAACGCATTGCAATAAACTATCATTCGATCAACTGCTGTGCAAAGCTTTTTCAATCATTCTGTCTGCGCTAACAAAACCATGCGGAATGATTGGAAGGTTTCATAAAGATTTGGAAGATAATCTAAGAAGCAATGTAACTAAAGCAAAATATTTTGCCTCTTTAACACAACTGCAGCAAGTATTACCTCTATAGTATTTGGCTACCTTGTTGCTTTCTTTAATAAAAGTCAAAGATCGCTTTGCATTATACAAGAGCCAATACACATAGCAAGACTGTACAAGTTCATGCTTTGTATGACTCGTGGTCAAAGAAGTGATCTTTGATAGCCAAAATCTTTTGTTTTGTGTACAATTAAAATGAATTGTTTTGGAGTCAGAACAAAAACAAACATAACTGAACGTAGGAAGGGCATGCTTAATTGAGTGAGTCGATCCAAGTTTGGAATACACTGGGATCGTGCAGTGTGTGTGTGGGTGACGGAGTCTTAGCTCTCGAATGAGATCTGCTCGAGCGATGTGAACAATACAGAGTGATTGAAAACGTAAATCGAAGCCGAAAAGCTAACCTCACGACCCGCCTCGATCGCCGCGTTAAATAATGGTGCGGTATTGAAGCTGACCTCCGTTAAAGGGGTGAAGGTTCAAGTCGGTGCCGCTCTGGTGCATATGCTGCAAGATCACCGCGTCACCGTCCCGGATTCCATGATCCCTCAGTGACTTTTTATCATCCATCAGAGGAAGGCCGTTGAATGCAATAACGATCTCGTGAGCCGGAACATCACTTTCGATCTCGCAGAACGCCTTGAAGTTTTCCAACTCTAGCTCCTCGCTGACGTCCAGGACGAAGATGTCGTCACTGAGCGTGGTCACCGTCACCTTCATCGTTGTCAACGTTTGGTCTGTCCGCACGGTTCAGACGATCGGGGAACACTAAAAGGGGAATTGGACTTTGGTAATGTAGGGATGCCAGCGCGACGAATTTCACGCGAGAATTTTTCGCCGCTCCTCTCCTCTCGCGGACGGGTTCCCTGGACGAAGAGCGGCTCCGGGACGTAAACAACAACCCAGCTCAGCAAAAATACTGGTCGGCTTCGAGACTCGAGCCGAAGGCCACCTAGATACAGTTCGAGACATCGAAATGGATGACGTTTTTGGCGCGTTTTTTCAATTCCCTTTGCGCGCCACATTTAAACTTTAATTCAAGAACATCCGCTGCATCTAGTTTTCTTCCGTTAAAATATAAAAATATAACTTGAACAATACTTATTATTAGAAGATCCTAATTCAACAGATGTATTAAAAATAAATGCGTTGTATAAGTATTTGCGCAATAATAGGTACATACATATTTATATAGCATCGTGGCGGTGGTTCATTAGAAAGGCGTTGGACAGCATTAATAGGTGCATATATATTAGCGTTAATGCATTTTGAAGATAGATTTTGGAATTTCTATAAAGTGAAAAATCTATTCTACGTTTCCTGTATACTCACGAGTTCTATTACCATTTCAATGTCACACTCGACGTTACCGATTTAGAATGTAATAAGATTACAACGCTCTAAACGGTAAGAATTAAAACTAAGTATACCGACAGTTATACTTAACAATTCTTACGCATAGATATTGTTAAGTACATACGACTAATGTCACGACCTCTTGCTGTAAGTCGTAGAATTTCCAATTGCGCAATAGGTGTGGGATGGTCCGACCTTCCATTGGAATTTGTATTTCTATTAGGGAGATTAAGCGTCATTGGCCCGTGTATACAGTGATTGAGAGTATCTGAGGTAAAAAGGTTGTAAATTGAAAGCACAAAAATATCAGGCAATGTTAAATTTTACAACGATTTATTGCTATTATATATTTCTGTATTATGTATTCTGTGTCTGTCTTTTCATGTATCTTAAGGATTAGCTCTCAACGTATATTGTTAGTGCACATGATAGCATTTAAACAAAATGTAGAGATAGAAACTTTTAAATACTCAAAGTATTCAAAGTCTTACTCAGAAAGCTAGTCAAATTGTTGCTGGGTAACATGTGCAGATGTTTTAATTATTGCTGATATAAGAAACATTTAAAATAATTGTTAAAAACGAATAAAAGATATATAAATATTTATTTGGTATTATTTGGATACATTATAATTTGAATAAAATTTTATATTTTAAGTATATAATTATATATGAATTTCTTCGCTTGTTATTAAGACGGAGAAAATTTAATGAAATACGTTTAAGGGAGAAATAATAAAATAAGTTTTAGAAACTAAATGAAGAAATTTATCGATATTATGCCGTATGTTTAAACAAATCAGAATTGAATATTAGATAAAAAACTTTGAATAAATTTTTATTCAGATAATTATCCACAGGAAATGTTTTGTTTAAATAATTGATATGTATTACTTGTTACTCGTCGTGTTCCTTTACAATGATTGAAAGTTTATCTAGATAAATGTTTATTCGAATAATATAACTAGACAAAATAATACTTATTTTTTAGTTCAACGATAAAATTATTTGTTACGTATGGAACACGAGAGTTTCATAATGATTCTGATTACTAACAATTAATTCTCGTCACGCTTAATTTTAATTTTTACATCTAATAGCATTGAATTTCATTCTAGTCCAAATCGATAATATTGGAAAGGACACATAAGGGGATTTTCGAGTCTTGATTCCTGTGACACGAAAAATCATTGCTTGCGACTTCTATCCTGTATATTGTCTGTGCCCTAACTACGTAACACGAATTAGCATTGGTTGCACCGCCTATTATTCTATACCTTGTTTGTAATAGAAATATTATAAACAACGCAACTGAAGAATATTACATATTGGGCAGAGTATTGTAAATTGATATTTTACAAAGAATAAAGCTAATGGAAACAAATTTTTTATATTTCGTGCAATTTTCTTAACAATTAATATTAGAAATGATTAAAACAAATAAAGAAAGTATCTGAAATTATATTTGACCAGCCCACATAATTGGTTGCATGATTTTCGAGGCCATTCTAGTTTAAATTTAATGTTTATTAAAAACTTTTAGAGAGATAACAAATCATGTAGCCATCTGGTGCAAGTGTAGTTAATTACGTAGGTGTCACCGCACGTAAATTCTATGTGCTTCACCGAACGGTTGAGATTAAGGATCTGCAGGTATTTTCATAAGGGGAAGCAATGCTTTCCCTCTCGGACAGATTTTCTCCGCGTCCGCCGCGTAGCTCAAACAATGGAGTTTGCGACGCACTGTCAACGCGCGAGACTTTATGATTTAATTTAGATTTGTCTCGACGATTTGTCGAGTTACAGACGCGTGCACTCTTCTTCGCAAAATTATCAATCAAGAGATAGCGAGATTGTGAGTTGACTGCAGCTTACGTGTACAAAAATGTACGTTCTCGCGTAGTGACACTCGACCAGCGATTACGTGGATCTCATAATGGTACGTAACCTCGGACTCGACAAACGAGAAGATTTCAGCGTCTCTCCCGCGCATACGAAAGCGGATCGTTCATTTGATTGATTGAAAGTAAAAACTATAATGTAGCGAAATATCTTCTGATAATACATGGACAAATCGATTTAAAGTTTCGGTTCTCTTTAGCTCGTAGAACTGACCCGTTGAAATCTATTTTATATTCAACATTTTAGTAACAATTTCAGGTATTCTAAAAACTAATCTAATCTGAAAGAAAATAAGCGATAAAATGTGTGTCCACTGTCGGTCGACAATATTTTTGTTTTTCTTGCTTGTAAAGATTTCATTAGTTAAACTCAAGTTCTGATTCAAGATATATTTTGATTTAAAACCTTGTGTATTTTACATTCTAGATGAGGTGACACCTGGTTCTGCCATGCGGAACAGGTCAGTTAGTGTTATCTTTGGCTCTTTGGTCCTGTGGGGTTTGATTATATACTTTTTGATTTCTGATCAGCCAGCAAACAAGGAAAGGGACACGGTAAGTACGTTAATTTAAACATTTAAGTTTTACAGAATAAAAGTTCATCATTGTGATAACTTATTATAATTTTTAGGCTAGAGTGTCCAATCAAATTAGCAAATTGGAAAGGAGAATAAAGCAAGAAATAGCACTGAATCAAGAGCTTCTTCAAGATATTAAAGAAGATAAGCAACGTAAAAGTATGTCTTTGTAAGATTAAAATTTTGATGAATATAATTATTTGCACAGTATTTCAAACATTTTTTGTAATAAACAGAGAAGTTAGACACTGCAAATGCAAATGCAGATGAAAAGCAGAAGAATACGAATCGTGTTAACCAGACTAAAATTCTTCTTGAGAAAGAGGGAAAAAGTACAGAAAATAATAATAAAAATGCTCAACCTTTGCAACCAGAATTAACACATTCTGTAAAGTATCATAAGTTTTTTTATACAACTCAAAACAAAGACTTAGAATGTTTGTAATTTCTACATTTCTTTTTTCAAATAGAGTGAAACCTCTCACAATGTTCCTACAAAAGGGAAACTACCAGATGGATCTCCAATAATACCAGTTTTGGTATTCTCTTGCAATCGAGTTACTGTACAAAGATGTTTGGATCAATTGATACATTACAGACCCAGCATAGACCAGTTTCCAATTATTGTCTCAGAAGATTGCCAACACCGTCAAACTGCTGAAGTAATTGCCAAATACGGGAGTCAAATAATGCATATACAGGTATAATATTCTACATACTAAATTTTAACAATCAGCTATTTTGTTCTTAAGTAGACTGACAATGATAAATAATGTGTTCTAGCAACCAGATCAATCGGATGTTGAAGTGCCGCCGAAAGAAAAAAAGTTTAAAGGCTACTTCAAAATCGCTCGCCACTATGGATGGGCTCTCAATCACGTCTTCTTTCAACTTGGATATGATACTGTGATAATAGTTGAAGGTAGAGACCTTGTAGTATCATTACCATTTCTTCTAAATTGTATTAACCTTTTTTGTATGCAAAATTAATTCTTTTTTATTTTAGATGATTTAGATATAGCCCCGGATTTTTTTGAATATTTTCTGGGCACATATCCTTTACTAGTATCCGATAATTCCCTGTGGTGCGTATCAGCATGGAATGACAATGGTAAAGCTGGTTTGGTTGACCAGAATGCAGCAGATGTCTTATATAGGACAGACTTTTTTCCTGGATTGGGTTGGATGTTGACACGTCAATTGTGGGCAGAACTTTCACCAAAATGGCCCAAATCGTAATTACAAGGTTTATTTATTATTTCAAAACACCAAAACTTAAGTTCGTAATTTTTTTTTAATCTAATAGATATTGGGACGATTGGATAAGACAACCCGAACAACGTCGAAATCGTGCCTGTATCCGACCGGAAATCTCTAGAACGAGAACATTCGGTAAAACTGGTGTAAGCAAGTACGTACTACAATTTTATAAAACGTACAAGATAATAGACAAAAAGATATGCTTATATTTCATTGTTTTTTCATTTACAGTGGAATGTTCTATGAAAGGCATTTAAAATATATCAAGTTGAATACTGAATATGTGCATTTTACCAAGATGAACTTAACATACTTGTTAAAAGTAAGAACACTAATATACTACTGAAATTGTACTAAGGAATTGCTGTGTCTGGATTGGTTTTCATAAAAGAAATTCTGCAGGACAATTATGACATAAATTTTGTCAATGATGTGTACCAATCAACGGTGGTCAGTTTTTCGGAATTGAAGAACGAAAAGGTGGTGGCACCAGGCGCGGTACGAATACCTTATTACTCTCGCCAAGCGTATAAAAACACTGCTAAGCAATTTGGATTGATGGATGACTTTAGGGTAATTACTAATCTTATTAAATCACACAAAATTATTATCTCTCAAATACTTATGCTACTTCAAAGGAGATCCAGTTTTTTAAAATAAATTTCAGTAGTCAAATATTCAAAAAAATTATTCACTTTTAAGTTGTTCATCAAATTTTTAATTGTATCATTTCGCAAATTGAGATATTAAAAAAATTAGAGCATTGAAAGAAATGTTTTCATAATAAATTTATTTTCTAATTTTGATGGATGTACTGAGGTTTGGAAATGTTTAGCAATTAACAATCACTACAGTACACCTTCACACTATAAATTGGATGTAAAAATGTGAAATACATCAATCATGTCTTCAGAATTGATACAATTAAAGTTATGTCACTACCTACTACTTTTTCTCAAGTGATTTAACATTCAAGGGAAAGAAAAAGTTTGAAAGGTTGATATTGTGTTAAATGGTTAATAGTATATTAATTATACATCAATCATAATTAAAAAGTAGCTTGAAGTGTTTTTTAGATGTAAACAAAATAGATCATAAAAATACAGCTTTAAGTCTTTTTTTAGAATAATTTTATTCTTCAAAATTTTAGAGGAAGTTGCAATGAACAAACATAATGATAATTTTAGCACATGAATTTAAGAGTAGAAATATTCAAAAATTTAATTTTGGGAGATAAAGTCAATATTAACAATAAATATATTTGAAATAGAAATATATTGATGGGTCATGAATATTATATACAAAATCTTCAAAAATGTTGTTGTTAACAATTTTACAATATTTATGGGATCTTGAGATAATGTATTTAAAAATAGAAATGCCTTACCTGATAACCTCATGGGGATTTGAATCTGATGCATATCAAATTACCTGTGTGAATTATTTAGCCATTGTCTCTAAATGCATATATATTCTATCATTCAGTGACAAAGAAGTTATTTTATATAAAATAATTAAAGACCCATTTATCATCTATAGTGATGAAAAGAAAAATGATAACGTTGGGTAGAGAGAAAAAAGTTTTGACAAGAGAAAACAAGATAAAATAGACTTATGTAGTAAGCCTCAGAATATCTGTAGCACTTAAATTTCAATCAAAGAAATCCTTACAATCCAAATTATCAAATATTCTTGCTTTGTTGTAGAGTGGTGTACCCAGAACTGGATACCGTGGGGTAGTTACTTTTTTCTACAAAGCAAGAAGAGTACATTTAGCACCCAATGCAAATTGGAATGGTTATGATATTACTTGGAGCTAACAGAAGATTTTACCTTACCAGGAATTTGTTAGATCGTACGAGTTAATTGCTTCCATGACGTTCGTCAAAACTAAGTGAATATTTTTGACTATGCGCGCGCCCATAAACGTTTATCGATTACAAATATTCCGCGCTGACTTCCTCAGTTGGAATCCAAGACGAAACGTGAATTGATAAATCAATGAAACATTGACGATTGCTTGTAATTTTTCTTGTAGAAAATTTGTGAGCAAAACTTGGAATGTGTATTGTTATGTGATGTGAGATTTGCATAGTGCCTCAAAAATCATACCCACTATTTGTATACGCAATGTTACGCAGGTGTGGTGTTCCTAAAAGCTGTTTGTTGGATGACTGACTGTATTAAAAAGGATTTTGTATATTAGGGAAGCCAAGAAAAGAAACAAAGTGATTGGAAGAATGTATTGTGGATATAATTGATTTAGAAGAAAATTGTGAATCATGACAACAGTATTCCATAGACATCGTACTTGCGTAGCATTGTACATCGAGATGCAAAAGGACTGATAAAGGGGATTTGGATTACTCGTGCAATTGGATTTAATCTATGCCACTATGTTTTTGCTCTTTTCTTACATTTAAGTTAGTTTTAGACAAAATACTGAATAGTTTGAATTTTTGCAACAAGTTGTTTCTCTTCCAAGGATGTTTTAAAGACTGTTTGAAACTCGCTTAAATTTTTTAAAACTACAGTTATTTCAAAACAGTGGTGTTTCAAACAACTGCGCGAATAATCTACATTCTGCAACTATGTACATAATGTTTATATTGTATCACACATGCATAGTTTGATAACAGACATCATATTTGGACTAGTTTTATCCCCTTGGCTCGTTTTGATTTCTTGTAGTGTAAAATTCAGAAATGGAAAGTGCAAAGGTAGAAATTAGTCCAGAAATAATGTTCCTGTTTGACTTTGCATTTTGTGTGCTTTGCTCACGGGTAATAAACCGAAGAACTGAAGGTGCGAATTCGCTGGATCACAAATGGTTTCACGCTGAATTGTTTCAATATGAAGCATATGCGAAGATAAAACAAGTTGCTAATTACTGTTGTCTTCTAATTTCTTTACCGTGCAACGGTAAAAGAACCGTCTGTCAATAAAAAGCATATGACAATGCTGATATTAATAATGCTGTTCAATTTCATCTAGTCTAAATTAAGAAATAATGTTCGAGAATGAAGTGTTCCAAATATGTGTTTCCATTGCTAAACATTTTATTCTTGGAAAGACATCATTAAAGAGAATGTTTAGTAAACTTTGAAATTAAGCCTCATTTTTGGATAATTATCCAATTGAGTGTGAACAAAAATTATGTTTTCGTAAATATACATTTTTTGCCTCTGAATTTAGTAAAGCAAAACTTATTCCTGACACACATTTATATTTATTTCTTCTTTGTAATCTACAATTTTCAATGCATGAATTACATGTATTCATATTCATTGTAAATCTTATATGAAGAAACTATAAATATTGTAACAGCTCTGGTTTCTTCAAGTTGGCAGTATGTATTTTGTTAACTATACAAATGGATTTACAGCCAATAATGCTTAGTAAAGCCATGGATGACGGTTATCATATTTTGCTTTGGGATATGGACCTTGTGGTATTGGCGGTACAGCATCTGGGTATTCTTTTGGTTTAGGCTTTTCTGGCTCTGGTCTTGGTGAATTATGTACCTTAGCCTCGCAAAAATAACCAAAAGAAGGCCGTTCTATGTTCAAATTCTTCAGAACACAAGCATCTACTTTCCCTTGTGTCTTTCGGCACCTAATCATATATTCAAATAATTATGATCAGATGCAAGTCCCTGTATATTGAAATCTCTTATGAAACTTAATACTTGTTATGAAAGATAATTAATGTAAATAAACTGAATATACATTGAAGTTATAAATACAGTATACAAACAACATACAAGGAAAGTTCCTGGGTGGCAGAGGATTGTTCGAGGCATTTCACATAGTGATTAAAATCATCCTGACAATGTTTCTTAATGCCTTGAAATACTTTTAATGCACAGGCAGTTACATTTTTCCCCTCTTGAATACATTTTCTTGGATCCTTCAGTTCTTGTTTACATAGCATAAACTCCTAAAAGTAAAAATCTATGTATAATATGTGATCACATAGAAGAAATACTGATTCCAAATTCAACATCTCCATGTATGGTCTTAAATTACTCTGAACAAAATAGTCAGTTTGGCGATGATAAATGGTTTATTATAAATTGAAAACCTTTAATAACAATGATCAAAGTAAATTGTCAAGTTCACAAAATAATTGTATTTTCGTCAATTCACAAGCTTTGAAAACGTTATGTAACATTCATAAACTGAACGAAAACGAAACCCAAGAATAAAATCAAAGACGAAAATTAGAATCAGCTGAAACCAAGAGAAAACAGAGCTGAAGAAGAAAAACTTACATTGTTAGGCCATTCACATTTCTTTCCAATGTAGGCAGAAGCGGCTAGTAATAATGGCCAGCTAACATTTATTTCTTGAACAGTTAATTCTTCGTCTGATGGGAATTGAGTATTTTTTGTCAAAACCATATTATTGAATTTATTAATGAATAGACACAGTAGAACAAGAGAAACACCACTACCACTTACTGTCTTCCGACTTAAAACAATCTCAATAATTGAGATCGAAACTCGTTTATGAACATATGATTCTTCCGCGTCACTAAGTTCGCGATTTTGTAGATTCTATTCTGACCACAATATCTTAGAAAAACTAAAGTCCCTAGATGGGGAAATGATTTTGATAAACATTTATCGACAATATGCATTCACTATAAAGCAATGGCGGCGTATTTAAAGTTGTATATCAAACTCTAAGATTATTTTTTTAGCTGATAAAAATATGTCCATAAATATGATACAACCAATTTGCCTCAAAAGGCAATATGACACTCGGGACACGCACATGCGTGTCACAGTGCAAGAGTATAAGCATCGACTCCGATTTTGGGTACTTTTTGAGGGGTCTCTACTAAATTGTATTTTATTTTAATTTATTCCATTTGTTTAAATTATTGTAAAAATATTATCGAGTTAGTAAATGTATAAAGTGAACTGTTGTGAAATTAAATTAGTAAAAGTGCATTGTCGGAATATACATAGATCTTTGCATTTTTCTGATGATATAGTAGAGCAAATAAGGATAATTTAATTTTGTGAAAATATATTTCATTTGTTGAATAATTTTATTGTATTTAAAAACAATTGAATGCTGTATAATATTCTTATAATAATAAACTAAAAATTATAGCTTGCAAAACGAGTTATTAAAGATTTTAATTGAAAAGTTGTGCGCCGCTGCAGTATGCACCACAATATGGCCGCGGATTGTTTCGTTATATTACATTGGAATTGAAATTACGATTTTTACACGTAATAAAGCTCTTCGAGGCACAAGTTTTAGGAATATTTTTTTAAGTAATAATATACAGCTATGGCTGATAAAAGACAGCAGAATTTGTCGGTATGTATTCAAGTTTGATATACATATGTATGTCACTTTTCAATTAAATGTAGTTTTAGATGTGTGTAAATTTTTAATTCAATGCACACTGTGTACAAGCAACGATATTTTAATCAATTTACAAAATTATCAAACAAAATGAAATTTTTAGTCATATTTTCAGTTATGGATGTAAACTTATTGTTTGACATTGAAGTATCAATTTGAAGATATTAACAATTATAGCGGGCGATTTAAACAAGATCGTTTTCAGTTTCTAAAATACAATTATGCCATATCAAGTGCTGCTTACATAAACTGGGTTTTGATATTGATATTATTTCAAAGAATCAAACAGTTTTTGATGATTATAAAGTGTATTTATGAAAGTGAAATTATATTTTATAGAAAGAAGAAATAGCAAAACAGTTTATGTTACCAGAGAGGAAAAGCAAAATAGCCACTTTATTGAAACAGGATGGACAAGCCTATTGTATTTGTAGAAGCTCTGATAGCTCACGTTTCATGATGTAAATAATAAGCATAATTTTTATATTAAATTATCTTCTTTATTTATTACTCATAAATATTAATTGAGATATTTTAATTGTAGAGGATGTGATGCATGTGAAGAATGGTATCACGGTGATTGCATAAACATAACAGAAAAAGATGCCAAGCACATAAAACAATTCTTTTGTATTGTAAGAAATTGATCCAATGGGTGTAAATAATCTTTGTTTACTAGATTACATTAAAGAGGTACATTTTTAGCGTTGCAGAGAAGAAGATCCAACATTAATAACACGTTATAAACCTCGAAAGACAGATCAGGAAGATCGAAAGTACAAGAAACATAAAGAAAAAGAGCAAGCTCATAGATACGAGTATGATGCACCTTGGGATCCGACAGTAGTAAAAAAATCATCAAAACGTTGTGGAGAATGCACAGGCTGTCTTAGAATTGAAAACTGTGGAAAATGTGATGCATGCAGGTAATAATAATGTTAATACAAATCAGTGAAATTATAACTACTGTATTTATTTGTTGAGAGCTTATGACATAGAACTGGCATGTACTATATAATGTAAAGAGAACTCGTTCATTGAATGGTTGTTTCTCACTTTTTTTTGTTGAAAGTAAGAATGAGGCAAAGGGATTGCAAGTGAATAGGAAATGATAAGGGATAGGTAAAGTATTAAGTATTATTGTAGATGAAGTAAGGAGTATCAGGTGTCCAAAAGATGAAGTGAAACAAAGCATCAATTCTTTGTCCATCTTGTATTGTTCCTTGCTTACTTTCAGTTCCTTATGAGTGAATAAAAAATAATGGGGACAGTACTCAGTTTTCAACAAATAAATACTTTATCTAGTTTCATACTACTTAATTATTGTTTAACTGCTAGACATTTGAAAAAATTTGGACCTTCAGTACGATTAAAGCTTAGATGTATACAAAGAACTTGTCGAGTGTTGGGTGATCCATTAAAGCCCTCAAAGAGCTTCAATAAAAGTTCAAAATTCATCAAAAAACGTAAGAGGGATTCAAGTAATGAAAGGAATGAACATCTAGAAGTGCCAAGACACTGTTACGGGCCAGCCTGCACTAAACAATCACGACCTGGCAGCAAGTATTGTTCTGATGAATGCGGTCTAAAATTAGCAACAAATAGAATTTACCAAGTACTACCACAACGGATACAAGAATGGTCATTGACACCATGCATTGCGGAACAGAATAATAGAAGGGCTTTAGAGTCAGTTAGAAAGCAACAACATGATGTCAGAAGAATATTGCAGGAACTGGATAAGAGGCATGCAGAATTGGATAGGGTTATTGAACGAGCGAAGCACGCGACAATCGATCCACAAGCTGAGGTGGATGATAATGATGACACTGAAATGAGCATGTATTGTATTACATGTGGGCATGAAATTCATTCAAGGACTGCTATTAAACATATGGAAAAATGTTTCAATAAGGTAACTCAATGATAATACTAACACAGTCATTCATCCCTTCATTAATTCAATTATATAATTATACATTTTTTCTAGTATGAATCTCAAGCATCTTTTGGTTCCATCTTTAAGACACGCATTGAAGGACAAGTGATGTTTTGTGATTTCTATAACCCTGCAAATCGGACTTACTGCAAAAGATTGCGTGTCCTTTGTCCAGAACATTGTAAAGATCCGAAAATTACTGAAACGGAAGTGTGCGGTTGTCCGTTGGTTACGAATGTGTTCGACACAACCGGCGAGTTCTGTCGGGCCCCAAAAAAAAGTTGCGTGAAGCATTATGTTTGGGAAAAGCTGCGACGAGCAGAGATCGACATGGAAAGAGTGAGACAATGGCTGAAGATAGACGAACTTGTCGAACAAGAAAGGCAAATTAGAGCGAACATGGCGACTCGTGCTGGTGTACTGGCCTTAATGCTGCACTCCACTTACAATCACGAACTGATGGAACAAATGACACAAGAACAGAATAGAGAACAGTTAGAAGCTATGGAGGAAGAACTCCATCGTAGGTACGGCTTGCTCCAAAAAGAGCAACCCGTGGAACAGTGATTGTGTTTGCTTTTCATGATTTTTATAATTGATAGTGTATCAAGTCTTCTAGCACATCTTTGCAACACGTTCAGTATGTTCGTTTAGATATATTGTACAGTGTTATATTAATGAAAAGTGACTTGTTTCATGGTCATATTAGAAATATCTTGATAAATATGTATAAAATATGTATTGATAAAAATTATAAAAAGTTGCTTTTGAATGAATTGAAACTGAATTGTTGAAGATAATGAGTGTTTATTTGAAATTGATGTATCATGCAACAATAATTAAAGAGAAATTAATGAAAAGAGAGAATTACTAAAGTATTGATGCTAGAAGTATGGGGGTTCAAGGTACTATTTAGTAAATAAAATATCCTATTATATTATAGTTAGGTTTGTTTTAAGATTGACGGTGACAAACTTGAAATTGAGGGTGTTAGTTATGAATAGCAGCAAGTAGCAAGAATCGTTTTACCCTAACTCTGTATAATTGTGTATTTCTCTTTATTTATAACGTTCAATTAAACTTTTGTAAATTCAAATTCATAATATAATTTTCCATTACCTATTTTAGTGTTCACAATATATCATTTCACATTATATGATTGCACATGTGAAACAAATCAATAACTTGTTATATGAAACATAATTCCAACGTTTCTAAAATTTACCACACTTTAACTTCAATAAATATATTACTTGCTTAATTTTAACCAGTTAAGTTCCGACTCGTCGCTAGAAAGGATATTCTCAAAATACTTTTGAATTACAACAATTTCCAATCATAACACAGGATATTACATATTCTGGCACAGTACAACTCTCCAGTTTATATATGTGTGTTGTTGTTGTGTGTATGTGTGTGTGATGTATACACATATAATATATGTATATACATATACATATATAATATATATATACACATATGTATTTCTTCATTTATATATATATTTATACATGTCGTACCTTTTCTCTTGCTTATGTATGTCTTTGATGCAAACTGTAAGAATTAAAACGCACGCTCTCACTTCCTCTCAGCATCAGTACTGGCATAGCCCATCGACAATGGAATTAAACTCGAATACCCCCCAAAACGTTCGGGTCAAACTTTCTATAAATAACTAGCTTAACATATTTAGTGTTTGCCAAGTGTTGCGCTCAATATGTTTGCAAAAAACAATCTGCGTAACTCTAGGTTTTCTTTTATTTGGAAATGAAGGCTTAGATGTAGATTCAGTTCTTCGATTTCCTTCACTGCATTTCTCTTTTCTTCTTTCTCGCACAACAGATGAATTGTATCTTACACAGAATGTAGTTTCATCATCTTTACTCCTTTCCTTTTCACTTTTCTTGACTAATAATACCCTTCACCTTGTTCTCATGTTCACATAAAACATGTACGCTTCAAGGACTTACTCGCAAGCTGGATAATGTGCATTATTGACACTATCAGCTGTCATTATCTGCCACCGGCTTCCATGTGATTGGCGAAAAGCGTCGATCGATGGCCTGGAAATCCAGTCGTCGAAGAAAACGACGGAGATATTGTATAATTAAGTATTATTTCGTATCTCGGCTCTGAGCGCGTGCACGACATTTGGTATCTATAGGATTTACGTATTTATTCGAAACGACGAGACACGACTAAGCAGCCGAAAGGAATTCTAATTATTCTTGACGATCGTCGAGACTTGGTCCCAACCGCAAATGGTGAGTTTTCTCGTGTCGCTCTGGATCCACTAATAACGATCGATTATCGACTCAAAATTCCAGCCGTTTAACGGCCCCGCGATTAACAACGGCTGCATTCTTTTGAAATTAGAAAAATAAAAAATCAGCAAAACGAAGCTACAAGAGTTAGGCACAATTTAGATTGTTTAAGGCAGGCATGCCCATGATGGAGCCAATCTTTACGTGGCTTGTAACGAAGTGGTACATTCTTGCTTCTAGTGAATATTTTATACAAAATAAAAGACGATAGAGATGCTAATTTTTGCTGAAGGCATTCGCACTGGGCATGGTACCAACCGACGTTATGATATCATGGAAACGAAATAGAGTGACGATAACTTTGAAGCTTAGTTCGGACATGCCTGGCTTAAGTATTCGAAAATGAAATGTTGAAGTATCGTTTTTTAAATTACGGAGCGTTTAAAAAATGTTACAAAATTTGTGGACGTATTGTGCTAAGAAAAATTCTAATTTTAGACTAAGAAAACAATTCTAATTAACGTAATGAACACTCAGCACCTCCAGCAATTCTTACAGTTTTTGCATTGGTGTAATTATGGATTTTAAATATCGCTATCGTATTAATTTAGAACCAATCTATATAAATTTAACAAAATTTCACAGATCCATGTTATTAGAACTGTCTTTTCCTACGAAATATATAATATGCCTCTGCAAATTTTATGACGCCATTTTTAAACCACCCTGTACATCAATGCGATTTAGAAATTGAGATCTCTACGATTGGCGATTCAGGAATTTTAATGAAATTTAGAGAGGTGTATCAAGAGTTCGAACGATGACATTCTCCAGAACTATTAAAAATTTTAGATTCAAATTCATTTACGAACAATAATGGTGGAAGTATAATTAAAGTAAAAATGTATGAAATTCTATTATCGGTAATAAATGTTGAAAAAACAAAGAATTGATATTACACGATTTGAATTTGGACCTTTAGCGGTCCTCGTTACTTTCTACAATTCTTGTCTTTCAAATTCGTTGTTCATTCAGTTATTTACTGTGACAAATTTGAAACTTCAGACAATTGTACCTCTAGAATGTCATTATTCAACTTTGTCATTCAACTCTACCTTTCACAAAAATTTCCGGTCAACCACTGTTATCCTCATAAAATGATGAATTGTATCTGTTTTAATTTTAAACCAATCGATGCAAATAGAACACAGGTAGAGAGAGATGGAGAGCGATTGTATATACACGTTATCGAAAAGCTTTACAGAACTTTCCTTTTCTGTTTATTGAAACTTTAAACTTGTTCGATTTCATCTTTTACTTCTTCCTCGCTCGAAAAATGACGTTCGAATATCAAAAGATTCTTCAATATTTCATAACGTTTTTACTTGACCGGCCAATAACATTTGTTCTCTATCAAAATTCTATATCAACGTTTCACTTGACCTATTTCAATCCAAGAATAAAGAATGAACGTCTCGAGCGAGAAAAGAGACAGCTGTATTCTTTCAAAACTTCAATTCTCAAATTCGGATCGAACGTAATCTAAGAAAATCGGTCTCCTTCCTTCTTTCCCGTCTCCTTTTGCGACTTTCACGAAACGAGGATAATCGATGGTGATTACCGATCGTTGCGATCGAAGTTCCAAAAGAGTACAGCCGAAGAATGTTCAACCAACCGACGATCGATAAATATATCGATGTTGAACGGTCGGTGGTCACGAAAACGGCGGGAAAGGATGCACAGAACGGTGATTCGCCTAATGGCCGCAAGGATAATGACGAAGACGCGACAGTGTCGGCGAAAGATTGAACGTTTTACAGAAGTTGTCTCTTACAACATCTCATCGTACTTAATCTTGTACTTTAATTTACTAAAATAAACGACAAGATTCTAACAACGGGGCGAATGAACGTCGCTAGGTGTGTAAAATATAATTATTCGATAGATCCGCGTATAGTTTAAATACAAGTTAATCGACGCGTCTAAAGGTATAGCTTTTGTCTAAGAAAATTCGTCACGGCTCTGCGAAATCCCACTCCCTCCCCCTAACCTCTCGTCCACACTCCAGAACCCTTTCGTCGCTACTTCGAGCGACAAAGATCGATCTAGCAGTAAAATATTGCAGCGTTATCGATCGACGGTATCGATCTTCGAATCGTCTCGCATATCGTTCTTACTTTTTTTTTCTTTTTTATTGCTTATGGTACAAGGACGCGATTAACGTCATTCAACTTTTCGTCATTAGACGCAGCGTCGATCTCTCGTATAGTGTGCGTCGATTTTTTCCTATCAGCGTTTTTAAACGAATTTCGACGATTAAGTTTGGTGACGCTCGGCGTACAGCACTGCTCGGAAGAAGAAATCGATAATGGAAAGAATATCGACGCACGGGATTTAAGACACGGAAACGCGATTATCGAACAACGGGGGAGCGTAAAATCAAGAGAAATTGCAGCGTACGTTAAATGCCAGTACGAAAGTGTCAACATCCGGCGTTTCGGTTCCGCAGGCAGTGGCACATTTCGGTTCTACGATAGATCGGGAATGCCAGATTGAAATTGTGGGATCTTTGTGGCTGACAGAAATTTGCGTTTTGTTTTTTTTTTTCCTTTTAAAATTTCTATTTGCTTTCATCGGCGCGATTTTTGAAACGCGTAGAAATCTATTACGTTCGAGGTAAACATTACGTGAAAATTCTTGTTTGAAATTCCTGTCCGAGTACGGCGCCACAGTTCTCCCTCGCAAGATTAATTCTTTTGCGCCCACCGAATCGCAACGCCTCTAGCGGATATCGGTTCAACAAGGACGCAAGTGGACAATGGACTGAAAACAGATAAATCGGTGTTTCGCAATTAAATATTCTTTGTAATGAAATATACAGAGTCGCAATATTCGTAAGCACCAACCTTTCACAGTCGATAATTCCACGCGAAAGGATTAATCTCGCAATCTGGGATTACCGACGAACAGTTCGTTTGCGACAAGGGGGGGAGAGGTGCGATCATTCGGTTTGTGTCTGAGGAAGTTCGCGATCGTGTGCCTAAGGATCGCGCCCCGCCTCGCCGTTTCTCTTAACTTTCTGATCAGCGGAGGTTTACTTTACAAGGATATACAATGTATGTCGCGGCTACTCGCCACTATCGAGCTCCTTTAAAGGAAAAACGTCGTGAACGCTCGATCGATCACCGTAGTCCTTTTCACGCTCGCGATCATCGAACGATGTTAAAAATCAAATAAAGGTAAGGAAAGGAAAGTACGACGCGTTCTTTTACATGAATTACTTATTTTTTACGGTATCACTGTTAAATAAAACACGAACATAAAAGGACTCCGATGATCGCTAGTCGATTAAAGGCTCGAGGTTTATATATATATATAATATATAATATATATATGTATATATTATATATAATATATATAGTATATATGTACATTTTTGGGTGAAGACGGTTCGATCTCGTTTCGGGATCAATAATCAGTTCGAAGCACGAGACGTTGAACGACGTTACGGATCCGTGCAATATCGTACCGCAGCGCGAACGGTTCCCCCTCACTTTTGCGCCGAGTCGGTTCGTCTTTCGTCCTCTTCTCCCTCACTTATGTCGTTCGTCTCGTTCCATCTTCGTGTTCTCTTCGTTTTCTCGGCTTCGTTCTTGCTCGCGGCAACATCGTGAGTGAACGAAGAAGGGTCTGGGTGTAGATGTCTCGGTAGAGCAGCCGATTTACAGAATTCGCACCGGTGACAAATTGTTGCGAGGTATATACAAGGACAGTTATTTTCTCTTTTTCTCTCTAAACAGCCGTAACCTGATACGAATGACTATCTCCTCGATGAATCGAGTTACCGCCCGGGAGAGGGTTCAGCGTTTTTTTTTTTTTCATTTTCTTTTCGCTTCTCGTACTTCGAATCGCCCGTGGAATCCTCGTCCCCCTCTTTCCCCCACACCGATCGTTCACGCAACACGCGACTCGTCCGACAATATCGACCCATAATAAACGGAGGAGGGTGGTGATGGTGTGGTATGGTGGTGGTATGGTGGTGGTAGTGGGGGGGAGAGGGAGGGAGAGCACGGTTCACGTCTTTTCTCCTTTATCCCGATTGTTTTTTTTTCTTCCGTCCGTTCGACTATCGAAACTATTTGTTATTTTTTTTTTTTTGTTAGGTTCGTCTTTCGCACAGATTAATCTACACAATCTTAAATAGTCGCGAGAAACGCGTTAAATATAGAGTACAGAGTAAGAACAACCGGAGCGTAAAAACATGCTTAATGCAAGTTAGGGACGGGACGTGTGAGACGAGTCGGTTTAGGTTTACTCGGATGATGATCGGCGCGATCTCAACGGCGGGTAAAAACGAAAACGTAAAAAGGTACAACGAGGATGACGATGGGGTGACATAACGGCAATAACGATAACGGTGGTACCGAGCATGCAAAAGACTTCGATAACAGCAAGATATCATTAACGTGTGTCTCTGTGTTTGTTTGTATGCGCGACATGTGCACGCGCATATGTGTGTGTATGCGTGTATATGTATGTAATATTATTTAATTTCTCTCGTTACTCTTCCATCATTTTTTCGTCTGTAAAAGATATTCGTACGTCTATATAACGAGCGTATGCGATGTGCACGATTATGATGATCCATTAGCCGCGATCGACGCTATTGTTTCGTGTATTTTTAATTACGTTCTTTTTATTTATTTCTGTTTTTTTTTTTTTGCCAATAAACATTTCCGTTCAGCGTTCAGTTTTCCAGCGCGTTCTATTGTTTACTTTTCAGTTACTCCGGTCGGATGTATCGAACACACGCGTCAATCGGATCGTCTATCGTTACGTCGCACTATTCGCGAGACGCGATCGTGTCTATCAAAGCCTACGTGAAATTAGTAGCGGTCGTTTGATTGGACTTTTCGTGAGGCGTGTCGTTTCACTTTTTTTTTTGTGCATTTCTAAGCCCCGACTAAAAGGACAGAGAGATCATCGTTCAGAGTACAGGTATAACGAAATTGAGCGACAGAGAGAGAGAGAGAGAGATAGAGAGTGAGAGACAGTGAAAGGTAGAGGTAGAGGGTGAAAGAAAGGGAGAGAGAGAAAATGTGTACGTACGTGTGCATGTATGAGTACCATTTAGAAAAACAAGAATAGGAACGCGGTAGATCGAAGAGTGTAAGAGAAAAGATTCCACTAAAGTAGAAAAAAAAATGTTAAAGAAAATGACAATACGAACGAAACAGAAGAAAAGAGATTAACATGAGAGGTTGAGAGGGCAAATAATTTTGGAAGAAAGTACAGTTTACGCCGTTTGCGAACGAGCTTGCTTTTTTATGCGAGAGTCAGAGAGAGCGCGTGTCAGCACGCTTGCGCTCTCCGTCTTTCGAGCACAGTGGGCGGAGCAAAGGGACGAATCATGGGTGGGGAGGGTGGCCATCGAGTGACCTCGAGTGGACGATATGTTCTGCCTCGAATGTAATTCGGAGGAGACAATCCCAATTAACCGTGTAAACATAACGAACGAAAATTAAACTCGTCGAAGAAGTTTCGTGGAAACGATAAAATTAGGAAAAAAGATAGAAAGTAAAATGGAAAATAGTGGGAATCTCGGAGAGTACGACAGACATAGTGGAAACAGTAATGATCGACGTTGTAAAATGGTGAAAAACGACCATGAAGGCGATGGTATCACGATGACGGCGAGGACGTCGTCGATGATGGCATCGTTGTACATATATGTATGCGTGTGCGCGCGCGCGCGCGCGTGCGGGTGTGAATGTATATGCGCGTATTGTGTACGTGTATGTATGTGTGTGTACCGCGAAAGTATCCATAAGAACAGCGCGTCTTTATAACTGGCAGTGTAAGGCATATAGAGTGCTTAAGACTAGAATACAGTGCAGTAAATAGGCCTCTTAAAGCCTGTTCAAACTAAGTCCTATATATGTTAACGGACCTACGAAAAAATGTGTCCGTGTAACGCGACGACGTCGATTTTTATACGAGCTCCCGTGACTCGAGTGCGCGCGAAAGAGATCTTTCGTCGCTCTCCCCTGTGGATGACCGACTTTTACACGTATGCTATCCTCCTTCTTTTCCCCGTTTTCATTTACACACTGTCTTTTACCCCGATTTTTTCCCGTCTTTTTTTTTTTAACGTTTGTTTTTAAAATTTTTTTTTCTTTTCAACTTTTTTCACCTCTCGTTTCGGTTTCCAATACATCGCGGCGACACGTACGAATTAAGACAAGCCACGTGTCTCGATCAACTAGCTACTGACTTCATGGAGACTTGGTAAACACGCGTCACGTTATCCCCCCGGATTTCGGTTGGCAGCGATTTTCTCGTACTTTAGAAAGACAAAGGAAATAAAGAAAAAAAAAGAAGAAAAACCGTAGACGACTTATCGCGACTCGGCTCGCTCGAGAGGTAAACACACATCTGTCGCCGGTGGACGTTCTTTCCTCTTCGAACGTCCGTCTTTCTGGCGGCGCTCCGTGTGTGTATACATGTGTGAGTGTGCGTGTGTCTGTGTATGTGTCTTGAAATCTCTAACGCAACACGCGATCGAACAGCATTGGACAGCGGAGACGTTTCGATTCGTTTAACACTCGACTGACTGACTTTACTGACCGATGGTTTAAAACACGTGCGCTTCGTTCCCGTTTGAAATCGATAGGTCCTGAGAATAATTACGGTATAGCCACGCGACAAATGAAAGAGGAAACGAAAACAGAATTATTTATTTATTTATTTATTTATTTATTTTTTTTTTAGTTCTTCCCTGTTAGATACTTCGGCGAGTAGAGAACTAAAAAAAAAAGAAGAAGAAGAAGAATAAATGAAAATAGAAAAAAATTGAAAAAAAGGTATCTCGTCGAAAAAACTTCGTGTTCTCATTTGGGTAGGTCGTAGCTATATATATATTTATTACTAAAAGTACATGCGAGTTCTCGTACCGTGGCGTGATTACGTCTTTACTATCAGGATCTTCGTATCGATTTAAGCGTAATTAATGGCAATGTCGTGGCATCCGTTTTTTTTTCCCCTTTCTTTTTGTATTTTCGTTCGGCTTTGTCGTACACTTTCTTTTTCTTTGCTTTCCTCGTAT